>NW_016107453.1:5162363-5174619 GCF_001604975.1 Cebus imitator
AAAAAAAAAAAAAAAAATCAATTGTCTGGGATCCAGAACACAGGTGATGTAACACTGAATAAAACATGGTGCTTGACCTCAAAGAACCTACAGAATACATGGTGAAATGAGGGAATCACAGCCATCAGCTAATGAAGGCACCAGGAAGAAAGATAAACAGCAGCCCTGATAACACTGACATTAAACTAGAGCATCCCCTACTTCCCATCTGCAGCTTCCAGAACAGCAAATCAGATGAGGTCAGGCTGTGAAGACGACAGAGTGAGACAAAAATCAGACCCTTCTGTAATCATGTCTGAGACGGGGGAAAAACAAGTGCCGTGAGCTACACAAACCACAACGATGACCACACATTGCCTTTGATGACGGCTGCTTCTTTACCAATTACAAACATAGCCTTGCTCCACCTCCTAAATAAAGTTATTTGAAACTAGAATTAGGCTGCGATAGGCAGAATAATGTTCCCCCAGAGATGTCATCATTCTAATCCTGTGAGTATGTTATACAGCAAGGCTGAATTAAGGTTGCCAATCTGTCGACCTTAAGACAGGGAGATTATCCTGGATTACCTGGGCAAACCCAGTGTCATTACAAGGGTTCTTATAAATAGAAGAGGAAGACAGGAGACTCCTGGATACGTATCAGAATCAAAGACAGAGCTGAAAGGTGCCATGCTGCTGTCTTTGAAGAGAGAAGAAGGGACATAGCCAAGAAATGCAGGCAGCCTCAAGCGGAAAATGCAAGGAAGTGAACTCTGCTCTAGACCATCCAGAATGAGTGCAGTGTTACCAACACCTTGATTTGAGCCCAGTAAGACCCATTTGGAACTTCTGACCTCCAGAGCGATACAAGAATAAATCTGTGTTGTTTTAAGCCACTAAATTTATGGTAACTTGTGACCGTGGCAATGGGAAACAAATATGCACTGTAGAAGAGACCTCTGCCTCCTTCAGTCTTCTGGAAAATCACTTAATTCAAGCCCAAATCCCGTAACAAAACCCTCCTCACGCTCTTTTATTGAGATATCTTGCAGCTTCTCGTGTTTTGTGGTCTCCGCTGTGACAAGTTAACGAGCCCAGCTTGTTTGACTGTAGGTGTGTTTCTGGTGCTCTTGGTCAGTGGTCTTCAACAGCGCAGTGTGAACAGTATGACATCAAAGTAAACAGAGATAAGACTGTTCAACGGCGAAAAGGAAAGCACCCTGGGGTGGAGGGAGACCTTTTGAAGGACCTCTAGGAGTTCACTAGATTAAAAAGAATGCGGAAGGGAACAAAAACCATGGTAGGCCTCACCACAGGGGAAAAGGAAACCCGTTAAGACGTGGGAAATAAGGCTAGAAAAATTGGTAGATCTGCGAGCATCTACTTGATCACTGTCCTGAAAGCTGTGGAAATTTTTTTTAAAAATCACCAAAGAGTTTGTGGAAAAGAGCTACATAACTAGACTTGCATTTTGAGAGATTGTTGTGCCTGCTGTATGGAAGATGGATTGGAGACTGCCTGGCAGCATGGACAAGTCACTGGGCTACTAACCCACGCAAGAAATGAAATGGGTGTGAACTGAAGCAAAAGCATCGGGAATGAAGTCCTGACAACATTTCTTAGAGACAGTGAGAAGGGAAAGTCTAAGGACTTGGCATTAAGGTAAAGAATAGAGCCTAACGATTATTAAAATCTTTTTGGAAAGCTTATGAAAACTCTAGGGAATCCTCTTCTCAAATGAATGACATAGCCTGAAACAAATTATTTTACTTTTGAATTTTGGCATCTTCAGTAATAAGAGGATAATAAAATCTACCTCTAATAATTATTATGCAAATAATGAAACTGTCTATTATTGAAACTGCCACATTCTTGCTGCAAAAGAAAGCCAGTTGTTGTTGTAACTTGTTAGTCCCTCTTGGCCCTCTTTAAGGAATTTATGGTTTTTAGGTGCAAGTTGTCAGAGTTACCTACAGATTCCACCCTCCTTATTCCCCAGAAGCCATTAAATTATAGCAAAGGAGTGAAGGAGTGGAAGCCAATAATGACAGAGAATTGTACGAATGATGTCAATTGAAGAAAGGTTAACTACATTCCTGGAAGTTGCAAAGGAGATGACGGAGATCACAGAGAAAGAGGAGCCGTAGCAGAAACTGTGACAAGAGGGAGCTAAAGGAAGGAGCAAGCCTTCAAGCTCCCAGACGGAACAGAGACTCACAACACTAAGAATAATAAGTGCCAGGATTAAGGCTGAAGCAGAGGAAAAGTGACATGAAATCTAGTTGAGGAACGGGGAGTACTGAGGCCGCTGGTGTAGTCACTTGGTCAGCACAAAAGACCTTTACACTCTGGCATTTGAAGACCTTATAGGTCTTCTCCTGCCAATAGGCCAGCCTCTCTTTTACCTTAAGCAAATTCTGCCCCTCAGTGAATTCTGTTCCCACACACAGAGCTCTAATGCAGCTTCTGAGGGTGTCATTCTTAAATCAGAAGGGACAATTAAGAATCATAGCAATGATTGTCATAGCATATGATATGTAGCAATGACAGCACAGCATTGAGTGCCCTTAGCACCCATATCTTACTTTTTTTTTTTTTTTTTTTTTTTTTTTTTTTTTTGAGATGGAGTCTTGCTCTGTTGCCAGGCTGGAATGCAATGGCGTGACCTCGGCTCACTGCAATGTCCACCTCCCTGGTTCAAGTGATTCTCCTGCCTCAGCCTACTGAGTAGCTGGAACTATGGGCATGTGCCACCATGCTTGGCTAATTTTTGTATTTCTAGTAGAGACAGAGTCTTACCATGGCAACCAGGATGGTCTTGATCTCTTGACCTCGTGATCCAACTGCCTCAGCCTCCCAAAGTGCTAGGATTACAGGCATGAGCCACTGCACCTGGCCCTTACTTTCTAAATACCAGTTTGCACTTTAAAAACTCAGGACTCCTGGGAGAAATCCTTGATTCTATGATTAGAGCTGAAAAGCCCAAGATGAGCCAGGCGGGAATATCTTGTTGAGCCAGAAAGAAAGAAAATGATCAAATAGTGATAGGGGACATTTCCGAAGGACATAGAAGCCAGATCAAAGGTATTTCCACTGTCCAAATCTGAGGCAATTTGAAGATCAAAATAAATATTAGTGGATTATTATTATTATATGTTGAGCAAAATAAGAATCCATGAACCCCTACTGATATAAGCATTGGCGCATATAAATAAGCAAACAAAAAGATAATAAATGGAGAAAAGAGAAAGTTCTTCCTCACAGTAGAAAACCAATGCATAAATGTAAAGGGATTTATTAATATAAGATTAGAAATTTATGGATGAATCATAAAATTGACAAAATCTTGATAAGAAATAAGATATTTATATAGTGTCAAAGTATCAATGCACAAAATAATTATTCATTACAAAGGGGAAAGAACAGCTTTACAGTAAAGAAATATGAAAGATGCAACTTTCCCCAAGAGATTAAAGTTAGTATCAACCAAATTTACATTTACCAACATGATGTGCCTCCTGATATGATGTGCTGGGAAGGATAAAGCATCACTTCTATGATGTTTCCAACAAAAGTGCATGATATAAATCTAATTGTGAGGAAAGTCAAACCCAAATCAAGATAAATTCTGTGAAATGACTGCCTGCAGTATTCAAATTGGTCGAGGTCAAGAAAGGCAGAGAAAAGTTGAGATACTGGTGCAGATTAAAGAAGACTAAGGAGACTTACACAATACCAGACTGCATCCTGAGGTGCAGGGGGAGAAAGCCGTAAAGGACATTAGTGAGACAAGTGATTAAATTTGAGTATGCACTTTGGGTTAGAGAATAATATTATACTAATATTAAATTTTTAATTTGTATAGTTATATTGTCTTTGTTCTTGAGATAAATGGTATGATACCTGCCACCTATTCTGAGTGGCTATCCAGATAGACGGACGGATGGATGGATGGATGGATGGATGGATGGATGGATGGATGGACAGACAGACAGACAGACAGATACATAGATAGATAGATAGATAGATACATACATACATACATACATAGATAAATAGATAGATACACACACTATATGCATACATCATATAGCATATATAGTATTTGTAATAACACATTCAATGGAGAAAAATGTAAATCTGAGAATGCAGGGCTTTTTTGCACTATTACAGCAAATTTTTCATAAGTTTGAAATTTTCAAAATAAAAATTAACAAAATACAAAAACATGGCCTTAAAATAGAAAATAAATGTTAGTCATAAGGATAGAATCTAGAGTCTTATGGTTGGTAGAGATCTCAAATCACCTGTCCGGTACCTAACACCCCTGGAATCTCTCCATCAACAGGTCATTCTACTTATGTATTGGAGTCTTGTCAGTGATAGCCTATTTCATCTTTAAATAACCCTATTCTTTTTCCCATTTGCACAGCCATATTTCTCTTGATATGTAACACGTACTCCCTCTCATGGTCATGTTTATATACCGAAGCTTTCCTTCTATGCAAGCCTATAACACTTTGTATATATACATGGTTCTTGTCACAGGCTGTCTCCAATATTGAGTCCTGGGAAGCAAATGAGTAAAGAATATCTATCTGTCTTTGGATAGTTATTTACAGCACACTGATTGACATAAAATAGGAGGCTATTAAAAGCCCTTTAAATATTGAATAAAATGTATTTGATTCTTGAGGGCAAAGATGTGTTTTAGTTATCTCTAAGATTTGTGTCCCCAAATCTTAAGCCAATGCTATGTTATACTATGTGATGGGTGCCTCTTCAATGAATAAATCTTGAAGACAGTCAGCTTTTTAGACCAAAAACACCTCTGCCTACGTGTTTTTACAACTGCAAAACTATTAACACGGTGTTTCCACAGCCCAAAACTTGATGCATGAACTGTACATTGGACAATACAATATTTTACCCAAACAGCAGAGATTTAACAAGTAAAGTCAAGGAACAATCAAGCACCTTCTCTCAGGCAGAGGTGCAATAAATACATGATATATAAATGAATGAGTTTTAATTCAAACATGAAGTATTTTGCTTCAATAAAGCAGAGATTTTTCAGTAAACAAGACAGGAAGCATTTTCTAAGTGCAGACCACATGTCATTTCAAGTGCTTTTGGTGGCAACTATTATTTCAAAGAATAAACGCTTCATTTTTAGTACTAGTTATATGTATAATCAGAAATGAAGAAAATGGAGAAAATAAAATCCATCTATCAAAAAGGATTAAAAATGGTATGTGATTTTAGTAGTTGGCTTCCCTTTATTGACCAAATTTTAGGAACTCCTAAAGATAGTTTAATAGCTAAGTTGATTTAGTTCCAATTCTTCCAACAATCTGAGGGGTTCAAATCTCACCAGAACTGAGTTTTATAAGCAGTAGGAAAGGAGAAAGGAACCAAAATGGAATCGTGTCACTAACGAAAAGAGAAAAGAAAACATGTTTTAGCATTCGACAGCTAAGAAAAGTTCCTGCTTTATAATCAGCATTGAGAAATGCCAACAATTGCAGTATATCTGGGTTAAATTTGGGACGTTTCCAGGGAGTTTTTAAAATTGAAGTATCAATATAAAAATAAAAAATCATTAGGCATCACCCTATCCTGACTATATAGTCTGAAGTCAGAATAAAATTTGGTCAAAGTCAACCATTACAGGTTTAAACTGGTTGATGAATTCAAGAGCATAAAAGCAAAGTAAAATAAATAACCGGAACAAAAATGTTTATGCTGAAGGAAATAGATTTATTAGGATACGAACAGAAAATCCCCTTCCTACCCACACCCAATTTGTAATACATTAATGTTGATGTAGAAGTTAATAATACATGAGCAGAGCAACCATGGGAGGCAAACTACTGTTTCACTGCTAAAATTCAAGTATGACAAAAAATGCATCTTGCTTCCTTTGGCTGTAGATGAGTATCAGTTCAGTACTTGAGTCCTGGGTGACTTGTCCAACAGCATCAAAGATAAGGACCACAGCAAGAGGTCAGCAAGAAGATGGAAGACATATCACCCAAGCACATGGGAAGTCAGAGAGACAGTCATTGTTCTTCAGGTTGCAGAGAATTGATTGAGAGTCCTGTAGTCGCTGGAGCCATTGGTCCATCAGTAGGTGCTGTAGCCAAAGCCAGAGCCGGAGCCCCATGGCCTGTAGAAGCTGCCACCATAGCAGCAGTCCAGGTTGTTGATGTTGCTACCACCAAAGCCGTAGCCCAGGGAGCTGTAGCCATTGCATCCACAGCCATAGTTCAGGGGAGAGCCCAGAGGCACAACACAGTTCAAGGGGGTGGCTCTGAAGGTCCTGTGGAAGTTGGTTCCATAGTAGGGATACCCTGGGAAGTAGCTTCCACAGCAGAAGTAACGAGTCATGGTGGCAGCAGTTGAGAAGGCTTTAGATGGATTGTGAAGGGTAAGTTACCCAAGTGTGAATGAAGTTCTCGTCTCACACAGGGCTTTTTATACCTCAAGCGGGTGGGCACAACGCCTCTGTCTAAACATCTTCCCGCTAATTTGCATAGGTAATCTCATTCTTTTCTAATAAAATGCTTATAAGGAATGCACAGACTCATTGCCCACATTTTTGTTGGCTTTTCTCTGTACTATTTTCAAAGCCAGTGACCATACTTGACATGCAATTGAATTCTTTTCATCAGAGTCCCACAGTTTAACTACTGTGCTTGATTGCATCATGTGAGACTCTTTAAATCCTCTGATTATAAACTCTTCTCAACCGACATAGCTAGACTAAAAAAGCTTTCGCAAGAATGCAAACACTTCAAGCCAAGACAAGGCCATATATTGAGGTCTTTTGAACATTATTTTGAAATATCAAACTGAAATTCTATAACCTCTTGAAATTTACTCCATGTGCCATTTTAAAACAATTGTATATCAACTGGTTAATGGGTACGGAGTTTCCTTTTGGAGTGAAGAAAATCATTTGGAACTAGACAGAGGTGTTGGTTGCAAAACATTTTGAATGTACTAAATATCACTGAATTTTTCACTTTAAAATGGCTTGGTTTATGTTATACAAATTTTACCTCAATAATGTATTTTTAGTTTTAAAAATCATTGCTACACAAATCCATCCAAAAGACTGTTTTTACAGAGGCTGCAAGGGTGCCAAATAATAAGTTGGCTGTGGACAACCTGCAAGTAATTTTCATCTATTTCATTTATGAGCATTCTGTTTGTTAATACATATTTTATTTTTCATGGAGAACATACCATGTTTTCTTGTAAATCATCTTGAACATTGCCAGACTGTCTTTTGTGGAGCTGCCACACTGGTCCTGAGTGGGATGATGCCCAATTTCATAGTCATGTTATACCACGCTTGCTTCTTACTGACTCCTATAAAACAAGCTTGAATACCATGATCCATTATGAAATACCAGTTATATTTAAGGATGCAACACTTTCTTCTGCTCTTATTTTGCCTTATGTAACCAATTCTCATGAAGAACATAAACCAGAAAGAATCTAAGCTCAGCAGAGCTAAGTCTATTCCAATTTAAAAGTTTAAGACATCATCTTTCTATATGTGAATAAAAGTCAGGATTCTCTTAAAGTAGAAGAAAAAACTTCCTGAATACCAATTTCGTTTTTTTATTTCCACTTTAACAGACAATCATAGAGTCCAATAGGCAAAACTAATCATTCCTCTCAGACATCTCTCTCTCTTTAAGATTCTATGTCTCTCAGATTCTCTGACAGAGAGCTGCCAACAGAACACTCTATAAGTGTATATAATTTCTTTTATTCTACAAATTAATTATATGTCATGAGAGTTTATATAGAAAATTAAAGAAAAATAAATTCCATTTTCAAATTCAGTTTAACAAAAAGAATGAATTAAAATGGTAAAAGGCTATGTCCTTAGAGTTCAAATTATATAAAGTCTACATCAGATAATCCAGAAAACTCAAAAATGCGTTTGTGATTAGGAGAGGGCAGGGGTGACTAAGAATTAAACGTGACTTAAGGACGACTTGAAAAATTTAGTGATTCAATCACATGACATTGGAACCTGTAATTTGTATATTCTGCCACCAGGTGGCAGTGGTATTTCAGTTACTTCATATAAACTATAGGACTGGATTTGAAGTTCTCAAATGTAAGCAAGTAGAAGAATCTCCTAAAGAATTTGTTTGAAATTCAGAATTCCAGGAGCTCTCCTCTCCCACCACCACCTGATATTCTGGAAATCTATATTTATAATGGGTATCTCAGATAACTATCATGAATAATCATCCTGATAAATTCCAAGGCCAGTTTGTCATGAGAATTCAAGAAACTTTTGCTGGGCTGTATGAAATTGCCCAGAGCTGCTTATCTCTTATTGGCAGGAGTGTTTGGCTTCAGTTGCAGGTGAATTATTTCCTTTTACTCTAGATGATAGAGGTAATTAAAGAAAAAGCTTTAGTTTGTCTTCTTCCATTTCTTGATGCTGTCTGCTTCTTGTCTCAGGACACACTTGATTAGAAAGGGAAGGTAACAGCAATGTGTTCAGGCATCTTCCCAGAGGTAAAATCCACCTGTGTGGGCACTGGTTTTGTTACCCATAATCCAAAGAAAAAATTACATTTTCTCCTTTGCTTGTTTTTACTTTCCTATCTCTTAACAGACTTTCCCAGAGAAAGCTATCAGCCAACTACTTGATTGCTATTCACTAATTTTTATTTTAAATACCGGTAATAACAAAAAGCATTCATTGACGACTTGCTCTGTGCTAGGGTCTTAGATCAGAATTTGCACATGCTACTTAACAATATATTTTAGCTCTATATATAGGAAAAAGTTTTACTATGCACTATTCTGGGCACTTGACAAGTGTTAATTCATTTAACTTTTATAATGATCTTATGATGTGGGTATTATGATTCTTTATAAGAAAACTGAGTCCATAGAGTTTAAGAGAATTACTGAAGGTCACATGGTTAATAGCAGAATCAAGCTCCAAACTCCTGCCATCTACCTCCAAGCCATGCTCTTAACTACTTTACTATCCTGCTTTTGATATGCCATTAAAACTTTAAAAGGCTATAGCTTCTATGTGCCTCAAATCTATAATTCATTGCATTATTTTCCTGAAGAACGTATGGGTATAGTTTTTGCTGCTAGTTTTAGCTGCTAAAAACTAGAAAACAAAAAAATTAAAGGCTAATTTTTGTTGCTATAACAGACAGATAACCCAGAGTTCCATGTTTAGAAATTTATTGCATGCTCACACTACAAATTCCACTCAGATCGGTGAGTGTCTTGGATACACATCATTCTCATTCAGAAGACTTAAGCTGACAGTGCTTTCATTATCTGAAACATTACAAACAGGAGAGATGAATAGGGTAACCCGCGATAGCTTTTCAAGACTCTCCCCAAATATTATACGCCACTTCCACATTCTTCTCATTTCCTAAAGCAAGTTCCACAGCCACATCCAGCTTCCCAGGTCATGAAGAGCAATGCTACTATGTGCCTGGAGGGAGAAAGCCCACAGTGTCTCAGAACAACATTAATGACTTCCATGGAGTTTCTAGTCCTTACATGGGCTAAAATAATTTTAATGGATTTTAACACATATTTCAAAAGATTAGATAAGAACAGGAATAAAGTTTTTTGGGGGCTTTACATACGATATTTTTAAATGGTCCTGATAATTCTAATACTGAACAATTTTAAATATGTAGGTTTTCTAGGTTGTTCAATTCATTTACTCTTAGTCTGCCTTTGGTTTTAGATTAACATATAGCTTCAATTCCTTTTCTTTGTCTTCTTGTCTCGATTTCCCCCAATCACTATGTGCTCTAATTGAGGGAAAAGTTGCCATAAATATTAGTTTTGCAAAGAAAAATCCTTCAATTCAGGGACAGATTAGTTCTAATACCAGATTTTATTTGACTTATTTGAATGCATATATTTTCTTTAAAGAAAAGAAAAAATGAATCAACATAATAGTATTTACAAGGAAAAAAGCAATAAGGAGCCTACGTGACATATTCACTTGGATATTTGACTCACCAGATACTATTCTTCCTCCCTTCCTATAAAACAGTGAAGAAGATCTCCTTCCTCACTGCCTGTCTTCCTCACTGGAATTCCCTGAAGGTAGGCACCTCTTCTCTCTTGTTCACCATTGTATCTCCAGCATTCTGTGTCATACCTGACTACTAACATAATTGGGACTCAATAAATATCTATTAATCTGTTAAATATACGAATGAATGAATGAATGTTTAAATGAATATCATGGAAGATAATACCAGTACAGCTAAAGATGATAGAATTCCAAATACCCTCCTGATGGCAAGATAGATATCTGACATCTCCTTGCCCCCAACAAGTCTGGGATTATGTCTCTGTGTTGACATAATCCCTGACCTCCCAGACTGTGTAATGCTAGTTCTTGGACTCTATGTAGACCAGGGATCAACCCATTGTGGGCCTTGATTCTCCTGGATTCAGGAGGTAGGGCTGTCTTTGACTTTCTAGAATCTTGTGTTTTGATGAGACAGATAAAAGACAGAATTCATGGCTAGGTGTAGTGGCTCACACCTATAATCCTAGGACTTTGGGAGGCCAAGGCAGGTGGATTGAGGCCAGGAGTTTGAGACCAGCCTGATCAACGTGGTGAAACCCCATGTCTACTAAAAAATACAAAACTTATTGTTAAGGTGTGCCATGAAGGACAGGTATGATTTCAACAGGTGAACGAGAAAAAGGATATTTATGAAGAAGGAACATGAAAGGCAAAGACAGAGCGTGAATGTCTGGGTTTGTTTGGGGATTGGTGAGCTGACCTATTTAAATTGAAGACTGAGCATGTGTAAGAAAGGAGAACTTTAAGGAGAACTTTCTGGCAAATGAGTGCCAGAGTTAAAGAAAGGATGGGCGTACGTGCAGAACAGGTGCAGGACATAGATAAAGAGTAGCTTCTAAAATACTTAATTGAGGAAATGGTGCAATTAGGACCAACTTAGTGTGAATGATGGATTCTAAAGGAAAGCTATGGAGAAAGGGCCATCTTTCAGTATTCTATCACAATCATCAATACAAGAAATAAGTGAGAATCTGAATTAAGTTGGGGGTGATACAAATGGGATAAAAGAAGACAGATCTGAGTGAAAATGGGGAAGAAGAATGTACAGAACTTGTTTAGCAATGAAAAAGATGGAAGATATGCAGAAAAAAAAGATATCCAAAGAATCACTCCTGGTACCTGGATGAAAGGTGCTTCTTGCAATGACAATAGAGGAGTTAAGAGAAGGATTTTAATGGTGAGGACTCTCTGATGCCAATAGGTTGTAATTAAATATTTGGAAATAAAGAAAAACAGCTTAGAAGGAAATAAGGTAAATATAATAATCAGAGCATCATCTTCCAAAAAGTGATACTTCAAGGAATGTTAGACAGATAGAGAAGACCCACCAGATAAAACAAAAGGCTGAGAACAGAACATTGGGGGTGTCTAGTTTTAGAGGGATGAGAAGTAAAAGAAGTCAGAGGACTCAGAGTCAGAGAGTCAAGGTCTTGGAGCTCACAGAAGCCATAGGACGTGGGGATTTTCAGGGCAGAATAGTCAATAGCACCTAACGCCACAACAGAGCTGGGGAAGAGGGGGATCGAGAATACTTCGCTGATTTGGCAAGAGTCGTTTATTGATGATTTTTAAGGGAAAACAAGGAATCAGGGAAAAATCTGTATTGCAAGTGACTAAGAATTGCAGCACCAACAAAACAGTAATAAATGTAAACTCTGCAGATGCTTAAGGGAAGAAAGAAGAACTATGAGAAAATATAGCTCAGAGTATACAGTTCAGGGTGAAGTTTCTGTTCTTTGGGTCTTTTAATACTAAAAGAAATTCTGAATGTTAGAGCTGGAGTATAAATGCCAGTCTAAACTCACTTTTCCTTTTATACATGAGGAAAATGAAACTCAGGAAAGAAAGTGAACTTTCTTTCCCAATATTGCATCATCAGTGTTGATTTGAGCCTAAAATCAAAATGTGAAGTTCCTGTCTGTTACGGATTTGAATCGAACCAACTACTCAACAACAAAACGTATTCCTTGCCTGCACCTGATATCCTGTGGTTGGCAGATTCAAAGGCAACCCCATGATCCCTGCAACACAGTGTCCACACCCTTGAGAAATGTCTTCCTGTGAACATGTGTGGAGCCAGTGACGCGCTTCTACTAAACAGAGTACCGTGAAGGTGGCAAGATGTCACGTCTGTGATGACATTTGTAGACTG
>NW_016107453.1:5182579-5254835 GCF_001604975.1 Cebus imitator
CGGGGCGCCGACAAAGCAGCCGCGCGGGGCAAAGCAGCCGCGCGGGGCAAAGCAGCGGCGCTGGCCGGCGCTGGCCGGCACAGCCGCGCTGGCCGAAACAGCCGCGCTTGTGACCGTGGAGCACCTCTGCCCGGGAATTTCCTAGTCTGTGGGCAATAAAAACACGGCGTCCACTCACCCTCTGCGCTTTCACTGGGAGCTGCAATCCTGAGCTGTTCCTAAACGGCCATCTTTCCAGTTTATTATTTTTAAAGAAATTGTCTTTCTATCATTTCTAGGTCTGTGGGGAGAGAGCAGAAGGCAGGCAGACTCCTGTGTTCAGTCTGTCATTTTGATACAATCTTCTTTCCAGGATAATTGTGATGATTTCATGCTGTCTCCAAAATAAACAAAAAAAATCCATTTACAGACATTTTTTCAGTAACTAAAGTCTAGTGGAGACTTTTTACAATGGTTCTTGTAAGTACTACGCAGCCATTACAAATTACATTTATAAGGAATGTTTAATGGTGTTGCCACAAGTTCATACTGTAAGAATAAGTTATAAGACATTATAAAGAGTATATTGAAGCATCATCATCCTTGAGGTGAAATGTTAAGCCATGTGAATGAATGATGTACACAAGAAAACAGAAGAGGGCTGAGAACAGACCTCAGGAAATCCCCAGGAGATTTCAAAGAGAAAGAGAGAGAGAGATAATTAGAGAGAGAGAAAGCTGCAGAGAGAGAAAGGCACTAAACAAGATCGTGGACGTCCTGGAAGGCTTCCTAAAGTAGGACCCAGGTGAGCTGATTCTGCAAGATAAGTAGGAAGGATCCAAGAGAAGTGATCAGAGGAATAATGGACCAAGGAATGAAGGGAGATGAAGGAAGAAAATGAGAAAGCATTTAGATTTGGAGATGCTGGTGTCACAGAGCGCGGCACACAGCCGAATTCAATAAGCATTTTTAATACGTTAATAAATTGGTGCTAATTGGCTAATTAACAAAATCAAAAAAGTGGTTCAGATAAAATCAACATGGTAGCATTTTTATAGCAGCCAGATCTGCAATGCGAACCCTGGACTCTTCGAGGAGCCTGGACCTGCCGTCTAAGCTGAACTCTCTGCTGCCCTCTTTGCAGTCAGCATCACCGCGCCGCTCGGAGCAGCTAGGGTCCTGGGCAGCCTGCAGTCAATGAATCACATGTATGAGTCTTCTAACTTTGAGCTACAATATCTTCACAGGGCAAATACAGACTGAGGCCAACAGAGGGGTACCAGGAAATGGTAGCTCTCAAAAAGCAACTGATAAGTTATTATTAAATACCTTTATTTTAAGTCACCTATGTTTCTGAGTCCCTACGCACCTGTCATAATTATTCTGATGATGCCTATCGCTATACTTTCTTTCTAAATTGCTTCACTACTTGGTTTTATCAGTGAGAAGCATGGCGTGGGCTTTAGGCAGGAACTGAGAGATGGCCTTTGGCTCAGTCTAGTCCGAGAATATATTTTCCCAATTTTCCAAGCAGAAAAAAAAAAAAAATTAAAAAAAAATTCTTTTAAAAAACTCAGGTTATCAGAGTGCCTAAACATCATAAAACACAGGCCCTGGGTCACCCTACAGTGATTGGTCTTGCAATTCTGTTCATTCTTTCATATATTAATTTATAGAATACTCTTGTCCGTGCACAACAGCTATAGAGAAAAATCAGAACTTTTTCCACACTGGGCTTGATGCTCTCTATAGAATTAAAGTTTAAGGGTCAGAAAAAATTGGAGCAAACTTCAAAACTAACAGTGAACAAATGAAGAACTTAACTAGAGAATTATGAAAAGATTTTTTAAGTTCTAGTTTTATAATTCAAGAGAAAAATAATCATTACATATATATAATCATTCAGTCAAAACTGTATATTCAGTTACTTTTTGATTCAGAGATTGTCTTCTGAATATCCATCCCAAAGATGCAATGGCAAAAATTTAAAATGACATTCAAAGCTATTCATTGCATCATTTTTTGTGAAAGTAAAAATCTAGAAACAAGTCCTATATCCACCTCTAGGATACTGGTTGAATAAACTATGGTATATCCGGAGACTGTGGGAGTAGGCAACTCTAAGCCAAATAGGAGAAACTCCCAAGATCCCAGCATAGGGGGTTATATTCAGAATTTACTCATCAAAAAAAATCACAGTGTGGAGTATTTGCATTATGCTACATTCTGAGGGAAAAAAAAAGAGGAATATACAAATATGTATCCATATTTGCTTGACTTTTAAAATAAACAGTGAAAAGGTAATTCAAAAACTCATCAAAATAGTCACCAGTGGGGGTAAGAGAGAAGCATGGAGGGGACATACCTTGTTTTACTGTTTTGACATTGGGATAACAAATATTTTAACAAATTTTAAAAACTAAATAAAAAGAAAAAGGCAATCTGAAAACAGAAAATGGTGTGAAATAAATGAATCTAACCAAACGTCAGATCAGTAGCACAACTCAGAGAATTATTTCAAGTGACTCTAAAACACAGAATTTTGGTTGTACATCCCTAGAGGTAAAATATCCTCAGATGAAAAGGAATATTAAAAAACCTTCAATTGTATTCAGTAATCTTATTGTTCACAATGACATTTGTTTTATTATTTTGAAACTGTCATAGGTAATGATAAGATACAATAAAAACAAAGATTTATAAATAAATAACAAAGATTTTCAGCTTAAGAGGAAAAAAAAAAGTTTAAAAATCAAAGAAGAAAATGTGAATTTGAAATATCAGAAAAGATTCACTATTTATGTTTCTCTCTCAAAAAATACAGATTCCCTGGCTCTGTTTATTAAAACTGTAATGACAACTCAGTAGCAATGTGGACTCATAGCATCAAGACTGTGTGCTCGTAATGTCAATTTGTAGCAATAGGAAGAGCTCCTAGGGAAAACAACTGCTTCCGGGTCTGGAGGAAGACATGCATAAAATGAGCTTGAACCACCTGTGCCTGAAAGCACATGAGCTGTCAAAGACACCTGGAGTCACAGCAAAAAGAAAGAAGGCAACCTGGCAGTATTCCTACTGGCCAAAGGTGACATCATATAAACACAAAAATAAAAATTACTATAATGGGTTGAGAAAAAGATTTTTTAAATTCCATGAATTGTTAATAATATACAAATAAATGAACTGGCAACTTTGGAGGTTGCTATGGCACCAAAATTTTTAGGGGGGGGAGGTAGTCAGTAAGTAAAGTTATAAAATATGCACTTATCTTCCCTATTCTATGTAACTTCTATCTAAGAGTAAAATGAATAATTGATGAAAAAAAGTTAATCTTCATAAAACAACTTCACCTTATAAAGTAACGGCAAAAAATAGAAAGTTCCCCTCCACAACACTAATGACATCATGGGTCCTGGCAATGATCATCAATGGATCCTAAAACTATTAGGTAAAAAATTAACGTGAACTGTACAGGTAGGCCAAAAGGTCTGGAAGCATAGGTATTATTTTACCTGGTATTGCCATGTAACATCACTAAAACATTCGTGATGCATTTGGCTGTGATTTGAGACTTGGTGGCCACTCTAAAAGGCAGATTAAACATATGGAACTCAAACTTACTAATTGATCCCAGCAACACTACAAGAAAGTCAACCTGTGCCTCCTGATGTCTGCTGTGATGCAATGGAAATATACAGAATTACCTATGAGATACCTTTTTGAAAAAGGAAGAAAGGAAGGACAAATGAATGAGAAGGGAAAAATAGGAGGTGAGGAGAGAAAGGAAAAGAATGGGGAAGGGAAGAAAGAAAAAGCCTGAATTTAATCAAACCCCTAGATCAGAGTTTCTCAACCTTGGTTCTATTAAAATTTTTGAGCTACATTATTCTTTGTGTGAGGGCCGTTCTTTTCAGTGTAGGCTATTTATTTAGTAGAATCTGCAGCCTCTACCATTAGATGCCAACAACACACTCCCCAACAAAATGTGACAATCCAACCTGTCTTCAGACATTACCTAATGTCCCATGGTGGTCAAAATCATCCCATTTTAGAATCACTGTTTTAGCTCTCACTACCACTTTAGATTAAGACAGGATATATAAGAACAAGTAAATGAAACATGAAGAAGCAATGATCTAAACCTAGAATGAGTTATCACCACAATACTCCCCATCAGCAATAGAGCCCTTCAGCCATCTGACTGGTTCGTGATGGAGAATCCCTCTTTCAAGAATTTACTTTCTTGGACTTTTCCTGTTTTACATGTCTAAGTCAGTGTTATCCGAGAATCAGTGAATGAAATCAGGTTTGTGCGCAAGCAGTTCATTTGGGAAGAATTAACTCTCAGCAAGCTGAGGCGGCTAGAATTGTTACATGCCAGCCCCCTAGTAGCACTCATTGTGGACTGTGCCCCTGCATGTTAATTCCTTGGCACTTCCAGCCTGGGCCACACAAGAGCTCCAGAGCTCTCTACAGATCCAGGGAAAGGCACTCAGACATAGAGATTACAGACGCTGACAGCTGGAACCATGCTGGAGAGAGATTTGGGATCATCTGAGAGTTAAGATCAAATGATATTTGAGATTTGTTTCAAAATAGTTAAGCAAAGAAAAAAGTAAAGGAAGATAGGCAAAACAATACAGGCAAATGTCGATCATTATTGAAGTTGCTGTCTGCACAAGAGTGCTTTTATCAGTCTCTCTGATTTTGTGTTTGAAAGTTTTCATAAAATTTAGTAAGAATAATACCACTACCTATCACTGTATTTATTATTTCAGGAACCATTAACTTCTAAGAGCCCCATCTTTTCTCTTTTATTTCCACTAGTAAATATTTGTGTGAAGTATTGAGACTTCATCTATATTGAGACTTCATCTCAATAGACTTCATCTATTGAGACTTCTTCTTCTTATCATCTATAAAATAGTATTGGGTTGGTACAAAAGTAATTGCAGTTTTTGTTATTGAAAGTAATGGCAAAAACCACAATAACTTTTGCACCAATCTTAATAAATGAAAATTACATAATTCCACATTTTTATGCTGTACACAGGATATGGGTCTGAATAAAATAAGCACTTGTGTCATGTCCAAACTATATATGTAACTTCTATGAAAACATTTAGACCATGACAAATATTAATGAAGAGCATGTACTAAACAAAATTAAATACAGGCCAGGCGTGGTGGCTCATGCCTAAGATCCCTGCACTTTGGGAGGCTGAGGCAGAAAGATAGCTTGAGGCAAGCAGTTCAAGGTTACAACGAGTTACAGTGACCGCACCGCTGCATGCCAGCCTGAGCAACAGAATGAGACTGTGTCTCTAAAATGAATAAATAAGTAGAAAGATGGACACTTGTGTTTATAACTTAGGAGAAGAAAAAGACAAACTATTTCGGAAGGAAATTTAGCATATAGACACCAAAAGGAGAAGTCTGTAATTTATTAATGATTTTTAAATAGACAAAATAGCACTTCTATGTCAAAAGAGAGGACATTTACACCAGGGTGTCAAAGAACAAGGGGCCATTCTGTGGGCTGTCTCATATGGAGTACAAGAAATACAAGTTAATCATTAACAACTAAATGGAAGGTTATATTTCCTTAAAATATATTCATTACTAACAGTGACTCAATGAACTATAGAAGTTTTGTTTTGTTTTGTTTTGTTTTGTTTTGTTTTGTTTTGTTTTGCTTTTGAGATGGAGTTTCACCCATGTTGCCCAGGCTGGAGTGCAATGGTGCGATCTCGGCTCACCGCAACCTCCGCCTCCTGGGTTCAGGCAATTCTCCTGCCTCAGCCTCCTGAGTAACTGGGATTACAGGCACGCACCACCATGCCCAGCTAATTTTTTTTTTTGTATTTTTAGTAGAGATGGGGTTTCACCATGTTGACCAGGATGGTCTCGATCTCTTGACCTCGTGATCCACCCGCCTCGGCCTCCCAAAGTGCTGGGATTACAGGCTTGAGCCACCGCTCCCAGCCTTAGAAGTTTTTAGAAAGCTTAACAAAATTTATTTTACAATGGTTTATTTCACAAATATGAATAGAAGTTAATCTAAAAAATAGTTCCGCAGCTTTGCCACAGCCCCTGAATCATACAAACCTCCTGCACATTAAGATCTTCACTAACCTTAGTGAAAAGCTTAACAGGAACTCAGGCATAATAGCGTGACATGGTATGTTACAACTTTTTAATAAAGGAGAAAGATTTATTTCATTTTCCAATATCCTCAGAAACTCTCTTCTGTATCGTTTCATAATAGAAAAAAGCAATTGACAACAAGATAATGTTATGCTTTTTATATTTTTACTCGTATGCAAGTCATTCATTCATTTTCAAAATACTATTCTAAGAAACACTGCAATCTTATCCTTTTATTTCCTTTCAAAGAAATATAAAACTTGTAAAACATCTTTCCACATAAGTGCTCGAATTTCAAGAAGTTATTAACAAATGAACCAACACATCTGTTCAAACAGGAAGCCAAATTTTGTAAACTCTAAATCAATTTGCAAGAAAAAAGAGAGACAAGGAAAATTTTCCTCTGTACATTTGGTAAAGAAGTATCACATGCCAAGATTGGAAATAACTTATAATCTTATGTCTTTCCTGAAATATCACAATGGCTTCTAATATGTCTCTGATTTCAGACTCTCCTCTTCCTACCCATTTTGCAATTGTTCAAATGTGTCTTTGTAAAACCCTGTGTCATTATGCTGTTGGCCCGTTCAACAGCTCTCATCGGTTTTCCACTGCTACTGAATTTCAAACATTTCAATCAAAGATAAAGCCCTCCAAAATGTGTCCCCAGCCAAACTTTCCGAGCCTGTCATTCACTACCCATTCCTCCTCCTTTCTGTGCAATGGGGAACTTCAGTGATCACCATTTCCCATGTGTGCTTTTTTTTTTTTTTTTTTTAGACAGAGTCTTGATCTGTCACCAGGCTAGAGTGCAGTGGCATGATCTCAGCTCACTACAACCTCTGCCTCCCAGGTTCATGTGATTCTCCTGCCTCGGCCTCCTAAGTAGCTGGGACTACAGGTGCACGCCACCACACCCAGCTAATTTTTGTACTTTTAGTAGAGGCAAGGTTTCACCATGTTGGCCAGAATGGTCTCGATCTCTTGACCTCGTGATCTGCCCGCCTCAGCCTCCCAAAGTGCTGGGATTACGGGCATGAGACGCTGTACCTGGCCCCAATTTTTTACTTTTTATTTCCACTGCTTATTGGAATGACCCTTTCTCTGAAATCCCCTCTGCCTTTGACAGAGCCTCATTTCAGTCATGATTCAGATACATGCCACCTCTTCTGAGAAAGTAACCTGACCAAACATCAGAAGTGATTTTTCCTACCTCTGAATTCCATTAGCCCTTGTTAGAGCAGATTAGAACCCTTGTTAGAGCAAATGTACCCTTTATGATTTTTCTTTACCCGAATTAGACCATAAGCCTTTTACAACGACGATTGCAGCCATTTTCCTTCGACCTACCTAGTTGTGAGTTTGCCAAGTTCCAGCAAAGGAGCAACATTCGACAGGAAGAAAACAGCCCATGCACTCACTCCCTCTAACTGAACTGGATACTTCTGAATGATTACTTCTTGGATGGGTTGAGTGAGACATATGGATGAAACTTTGGGAAACTGAGAAAATTATAAATTAACTTTCCTAAGAACCGGGATAATAAGACATGTTGTTGGAGAAAAAAAAATCCAGAGGGGAAGGAGGAAGGCTAGAGAAATTATGACTGACGAAGGGAGCCAGGAGGAAGCAGAGGAGGAAGATGTACAGCAAGAAATGAAGAGATGAAAACACAGGCCATGAGAAGAAACCAAGTGACAATTCCATGGCGAGCGGAACTTTGGAGAGGGAAAGAGAGATGAAAAGAAGAATTTCAGGAACTTTAGTGGCAAGAGATGCATATAATCTCCTTCCCTTTATCATCTATCAAATGCGTTGATGTTGAAATTTGTGACACTTTTTAAGATGTGGCAATTTGCAAGACTAGCTTTAAGGGTAGCACATGTTAAGAGCAGAACTGGCTGAAGGGAGTCAGTTTACAATTAATCACAATTAATTCCAGAGTCATACTACATTTATATTTGAATATTAGTTTGGGGTCCTGGTACACATGCAGACTCTACAAAAGCTAAATATTAGGAAATTTAATGTAAAGTTTTGATTCACGTATTCTCTAGTATTAATTTCATTATCTTTGCAATATTTCTTTATAAAAGGAAACTCATCAGGTATTATTAAAGAAACACAGTACCTTAACTGCAGGAACAAATTAACACTTGCAGACAATGTTCTATCTAATATTCCAGATACTGAGAAGCAAGATCCCTTTGCAGAATTGAGCCTGGACAAAGTCTATTTCTACTCCAGTGGGCTGCACTTTACACTAACAAAGGGCATTACTTTTCGACTGGCTGAGGAATGAGTAAAAAATTATTAAATTAAATTTCTCTGTCTCTATTCAGAATTATAATTGAGATTAGCAGACTTTTAAGTCAGTGAGTTATTTCCATTACTACATTAACAAATTTGTGTTTTGCCTGCCAAGAATATTTCAAGGCCCTGTGAGTTTCCCACAAAAAACTATTTCTAAAACTTATCATTAGACTCTAAAATTGATTCTCCTCTTTTCTCACAAAAATGTCATTCTCTTAGAGCCAAACAATCCCAGTTAGGTATAGACAGCAGGATGTAGGGGGTGGGGAGTGGGTGGAAGAAGCTGAAAACACCAATTACGTGAAATTAACTTATATGACCACTTATCTTTAATTGGTGACATTTCAGTGACAGAAGAGAATCATTTGGGTGGAGATTTCATTTCCAGGGATCTTTAAGAGTGCCATAACCACATCGTAGGTACTATTTCACCTACGGTAAATTCAACACTGAACATAAATTTTTGGAAGATAAATCTGTGTACTCCATCCTCTCCCCCGTTCTCCACTTCCAAAGTAACTGAATTAGCTGGGTCAAAAACTTGGCTGATGAAGAATGGTGACATTTAAAATAGCATACTTGCCACTACACTTTGAAGATTAAACAGAAACTTGATGTAAGACTATAAATCCAAGATCTCACCAAATGGAGTTGAGAATTAATATGCACCATCACATCTTAGCAAAGGCTTAATCATCTACATAAAGTATATGCTTTCAACATACTGCTCATTATTATCATCTGAGAGTAAATGTTTTGAAGAAGATAAAAATGAAAATGATTCCTTGAGCTGCCTGCAACTGTCAGCCCAAGGTACACCACTTGAAACCATTTAAATAAGTGAAAGGATGTGACTGCCACAGTGGCTTTACCATCTGTGACCATTTATTAGAAAACGAAAATAGAAAATCTTTACCTCCCTTAAACAGAGCAAACAGAGAAAAATAAACAAACAGGCACCTTTTAGAATTTAAGAAAGCTTGTCCTTGAGCATTTAATATTTAAAGAGAGAATTTCTGGATAAAGACAAGCAGGATTCTTTTTTTTTTTTAATTTTTTTTAATTGCATTTTAGGTTTTGGGGTACATGTGAAGAACATGCAAGATTGTTGCATAGGTACACTCACGGCAGTGTGATTTGCTGCCTTCCTCCCCATCACCTATATCTGGCATTTCTCCCCATGCTATCTCTCCCCACCCTCCCACCCCTTCCCGTCCCTCCCCTATTTCCCCCCAACAGACCACAGTGTGTAGTGCTCCCCTCCCTATTTCCATGTGTTCTCATTGTTCAACACCCACCTATGAGTGAGAACATGTGGCGTTTGATTTTCTGCTTTTGTGTCAGTTTGCTGTGAATGATGGTTTCCAGGTTCATCCATGTCCCTACAAAGGACACGAACTCATCATTTTTGATGGCTGCATAATATTCCATCGTGTATCTGTACCACTGGACAAGCTGGATTCTTAAGAACTATGTGGCCGGGCGCGGTGGTTCAAGCTTGCAATCCCAACATTTTGGGAGGCCAAGGCAGGTGGATCACGAGGTCAAGAAATCGAGACCATACTGGTCAACATGGTGAAACCCCATCTCTACTAAAAATACAAAAAACATTAGTTGGGCATGGTGGTGCATGCCTGTAATCCCAGCTACTCAGGAGATTGATGCAGGAGAATTGCCTGAACCCAGGAGGCGGAGGTTGTGGTGAGCCGAGATCGCGTCATTGCACTTCGGCCTGGGTAACAAGAACCAAACTCCGTCTCAAAAAAAAAAAAAGAACTATGCATGCAGCTAATGTCCTGACAGCATCCATTAACTCAAAACTGCTCTTTGAAACTTAGCCAATTCAAAAATGTCATTGCAGGAAACACATCGCCAAACACATTAGCCTAAGAAGCACCTTGTCCGTGACCCGTGACCCAAGGTCATCAAAATCCAATGTAGCCCAGCAAGGACCAAGTCCCCATGAGCAGCAGCTAACAACATGGACATTGCATTGAAGACATTACTAACCATTGGATGAATTCAACTCCATGTTCCCAACTGGTCACAGGGTAGAAGGAATGGTACACCATCTGGATTGAACTGACCTAGGGTCAAAGTCCTCCTAACTTGGACACTTGGAACCAGTTTGTACACCTCTAACATAGAAATATTGTTATTTCTAAAGGACTGTTTAGAGGTTATAGAAGATGATAAGGATGAAATATGTGTCTAAGCATTAAAATGCAATTTGTTCTTGTCAACCACTCGTAATTAACACAAATACTCTAACAACTAAGAGCAAATTCTAAAACCCAGTGAATAAAATTCCATTTGCATTATATGTTTAACCCCTAGAGATAAAAAAAATGTATCTTGAAATCTCACGTCAAAGAGATATCATTTAGAAAATGAGACATGACATAATCTGAAGTGTGTTACTTTCTGAAAATTTTTCACCATGTTAAATCAGATATACATTATCCAAAGTTAAGAAATTTAAACATTTAAAATCATAAAATAATACTTTTAAACATTTTAAATTACTTTTCTAAGAGTTGAAAGTTGAATCAATGAGTAAATTTTTAATAATAATATGTATAACAACTAGAAAAAATAAAATCGGTGAAATTTTTATTAAGTTAGGTAAGCTTTAATCGTTTTTTAATGTGAGGAGAGTAAGAGTAGAAATGGTCTTTAAGAATTTTGTGATTTCTGTCTCTTAGGTTTTATTAATAGATTCACAATGGAGACAATTATACTATGCTCTTGCTAGACAATAGATGTAGCACTACGGTGAGATCTTGGCATTGCACTTTAAGAGGTAAATTAATAAACATTGATGTGATGTAGAAGGACAGAGTGCTTGAAAACACATTTATGTACTGAAAGGTTAAAGAAACTAGGGCTTTTGAGCTAAGCTCTTAAAGACACGGAAGAAATAACAATTACTTTCAAATATTTGAATAGCTATTAAAATTAAAGACACTAGAATTAGAAATAATTGCAGGAAGCTACAGGAGACTATATATCATTCCTTTTCTGAGAATAATACATACTATTAAAAAGGAAGATGGACAACTGTTGAATATCGTTAAAGAGATTTTAATATTAAATGGAGTAAGTAAAAAGTTACACTACATCATATACAAAGTCCCTCATAACTCAGATTTTATGATTCTATAACTTTTTTTCTTTCATAGCTCAATGTAAAACAAATGCAATATATGCAGCTGAAATGTGCCAACAATCTTACGTGAACCATGTATGCGTTTTTTACTAGCATAGCTCTACAACTTAAGGGTGATACTGGCTTTAGAACCAGAAGAAAAATAAATTGAGTTAGAAAAATGTCTTCTTACAAACTTGAAATATGAAAAATGTTAAATGTCCTTTCAGGAAATACAGAAAAAGGACCCTTGCTGACTTCCACTTTGTGAAGTGCCAGGAAACATCCCTATTGAAAAATAAAAGTAAATTCGTCATTTTTATGCCAGTATCATGCTGTTTTGGTTACTATAGTTTTGCAGTATAATCTGAAACCTGTTAGTGTGATACATCTCCAGCTCTGTTCTTTTTGTTCTGAATTGCTTTAGCTACTTGAAGCTCTTTGTCATTCCAAAGGAATTTAAGAGGTTTTTTTTTTTTTCTATTATCGATTGTACTATGAGAGAGAACAATTATCCTCTAATCCTCCTGTGTCAAACTTTCACTTCTTGGGGTAGGGAGTGGAGGTTTAGGATAACACTCTGCATTCATTCCTTTTTATTATCTGATTTGATGAGAGTGGGAGAAAAAACTAGGCAGGTTAGGTTCAAATCCCTCTGGGCTCCCTCTGAGAGTATATATATTCATTTCCTTTGCCATGTGGTTTTCCGCCTGCTGTGATGTGGTGACTTGCAGTTGTCTGGCGCTTACCTATGACTGTGTCCTAAGCATTATTTAGGGGTAGGTGGAGAGGGTATTAGAGCCTAGGTATGAAAAGGCTGTATTTTCTCATTCATTTCTAGGTAACAAAGCTGAGATAGTTTCAGTAGCCATCTGCCGAAAACCTATGTTTATTTTTTGAAACTGGCTGTAACTAAGGCATGAGGGAAAGACATATGATGAATTATTTGCTTCCAAAACACGGACAAGTTTTGCCCAAATGACAGAAACACTTCACGTTGTATGCAAATTGATGCTGGCATTGTCCGAGTGACCATGTTTATTTGGGCAGAAGAAACATCCACTAAACACAAAAAAAGCAGCAAAGAGGGAATAGACACATAATAAATTTAGAAAGAAACAAAATAAATCCTTATTCAACATATAGAGATTTTTGTTCTTTTCGTATTGTGCAAAGTTATATATAGTAGCTATTGACAGCACTAAGGGAGAAGAGTTCACCTCAAATTTACTATAAATAGATGAATGAAATACAGCTGGTTTTGAAACTTTACTAAAACCTTACAACAAAATAAAATGATTTTCACTACCTATGAAAGGATTCTATAAGAAATGAAAAGAAAATATTGCACTCAAGAAGAAAAAGCAAAACATTTTTAAATAATTTATTACAGAGAAAAGAAAATGTTAAACGCATATGTTGTAACCTCCATAAAATACAATTAAACAAAATCTCTAGGAAATAAAAGATAAAGATAAGATAAAAAAGACAAGATGAGATAAATTTAGGGAAATTTTCTGAGATGCAAGTTGTAGTCAAAATGTTTCAAATAATATAGCAAAATATTAAAAAGAGTAATAGAATATATATATATGTATACATGTATATATATACATATATATATGCATGTATACATATATATATAAAAGAGTAATAGAATATATATATGTATATATATATACATATATATTTTTTTTCTATTACTCTTTTTAATATTTTGCTATATTATTTGAAACATTTTGACTACAACTTGTATACATGTATACATATATATATATGGGGTTTTTTGGGTTTTTTTGGTTTTTTTGGAGACGAAGTCTCACTCTGTCACCAGGCTAGAGTGTCGTGGCACAATCTCGGCTCACTGCAACCTCTGCCTCCCAGGTTCAAGCAACTCTCCTGAGTCAGCCTCCCAAGTAGCTGGGGCTACAGGCACCCACCACCACACCCAGCTAATTTTTAGTTTTAGTAGAGACAGGGTTTCACTGTGTTGGTCAGAATGGCCTCTATCTCTTGACTCACGATCCGCCCACCTCAATCTCCCAAAGTGCTAGGATTACAGGCATGAGCCACCGTGCCCAGGGAGACTTTATATTTTTAGTACTTTGAATACAGAGTAGGATTAGTATGATAGAAATAAGTCTATAAAATGAAAAGAAAGCTTCAAAAATCCCAAATGCAAAGGTTAAAAAAAATGATTTAAAAAATAAGAGCAGTTGGTTTCTATTTTCACTTGGAGGTAAATCAACCACAACAGAATAGAGATGATAGTAAAATAAAATACACTAACTTTTGAAATACTGGCTTCAGTATTTTCAAAACAAAAACATTTGCTTATTGTGTTAAAAAGTCTAAAACATTAACGGTAGGCTCACGCACCTGTAAGAGTTATGCAAGAATAGAAACATGTGAATCACTGTAGTTAAAAGACAATCAAGACTTTGGGGATTGTGGCAAACAGAACACATATCCTATCTAAAGGCCCCCCAAAATAAAAATTTTAAACAAATTTGCAAGTCAAAAAGCATGTGTATTAGCTACGCTGGGCTCTCTTCCAGCTGGTAACCTGTGGCCAACAAATTAACTTCTCTTGATTTAAATCCCTTTATTGTTTTCTCTTTCTTATATATACATTTATATAGATTGTTATATATATATATATATATATGCACATATGTGTGTATGTGTGTATATATATATATATATAACAAAACAAATGAAAATATTGCATTTGAGAAGAGAAAGCAAGGCATTTTAATTAAATGATTTATTGTAGAAAATAATAAATATATACATACATGTATAGATTTATATACACACAAATAATATATATAACCATGCCTACTTCTCAAAAGGTGTGAGTTATTCAATTAATTTCAAAAAATGTATACACGTATAATAAGGCTCCTAAAATACAGTTTGGAAGCGAGAGCCATATGCCGTAGAAGGTGATGGCACATCTCAAAACCAGTTAAATGGATAACACTGAAGCATAGCGCTGAGCTTCCAGGCAGGCTCCTTGTAACTGGACTTAAGTTTTGGAATCACAGAGGCAAAGTCTGAAAAGATGTGTGGAATCCAATCAGATAGCAGTTTATGATTTATCAGTTGTGGTCTGGCCAAAAAAGTGGAATATGAAAAGAGTTCAGAAAAGGTTTGACTTTAAATAAATTAACTGTATTCACTTCAGTGGTAAATCAAAAGATGAGAGATTGCAGACCTAATCATACCAATAAGAAATTAGCAGTAGTAATAAACACTGAATACCATGCTGGTTCCAAAACCCTTTCCATCTGAAGTGAATAGACTTAAAGTCCCCAGTGTCACAGAGACTATCAAAGGGTTTCGTGACCCCAGACCTAAAAGAATTCAGGTAGTTAGCTGACCTATTACACTCTGACCCATTGACCATGAAATTTGTAGCTAAGATTTTGACAGGAACAGAATAGAAAACTTCCACATCAAAATCTCCAGTAGGCCTTAAAATGTAAACCAGCTAAGTGTTGATTCAAAGACAATTGATTTTAGATATCTTTTCTTGGGAGCGTCAACCTCCACATTAAAAAAAAAAAAAAAAAAAAAGGCAAACTTAAGTCTGACTAATACTCTGGCCCACATGAAAAGACAAGACAAGGCTCCATTTGTCTTTCTTGGGCCTCAGCAGAAGTCACAGCCATTTCCATTCCTTACCATGACAGTTTGGGACAGGATCAGATAGTGTGAGACTCCATCCCGTGCCTAATCAGACCGTGGCAAGAGCCCAAAATGGACAGACACTCACCGAAATATTTGAAATGTCACAGAGAGCCTGGATGAGTGACTGTGGTCGCAATTAAAAACACTCCTCCAAAATTTTAGTCCAAGACTCCCCATCACATATTTCAGACTCTATTCATCAAAACTGAACACACCTCGAAAACAAAATCTGCTAAATGAAGTCATTTATTTTAAAATGAAAATATGTGATCATCTTGTTGACTTTGGTGACATCATTATACTTATTTAAGAAGTAGAGAAAAAATGAAGAAGGGAGCATGTTCAGAATATCCTTCCAGAAAAGTGAACTCAATAGTCAACGTGAACGGAGCTCAGTCTCAAGTAAATACGATCTGGAATTTTGACAGCTACAGATGGTGACTATTGCATTGGAAAGACCAAGACAACAATTTGTCATTAGCTAAGAAATGATTGTCGAAACCTAGGAAAGCAAAATAATTGTATAAACCTGCATAAATCTGTAATCCCTGATTTCTAAAGTGTGGGGATTGGTTGCTGCTGCGGGCTCAAGTTCAGCTAAATCTTCAGCCTTCAGTAACTGCCACATTCCCAACCAGAGCCAAATCCCCTTGACTTAGCACTGCTATCCTTTCTGTTTCCTCTGGTGCCACAATTCACTCAGCCAAGGTCCCCCCCACTGGAGCTAAAGCTGCCAAACCCAAAACTATAGCCCAAGGAAGAACAGTTGAAAGCCTGCAAAGTCAAAATGGCCAGGCCTATATGCATCCCCAGAGAGAAAACCCAAGATGAGAGCCAAAGAGAGAATGGCACCATTGAAGCAGGAATGCTCCCAGAAGATGAGGTTTGGCTCATTGAGTCAGGGTTTGTAAATGAGGTTTATCGAGCAAAAAAGTTGCCAGAGCTTGATGTCTCTTCTCACAGGCACTGGAGGATCAGGCTTCACCCAGAGCCGTTCTTTCTCAATACCCGCATCCATTTATTTGGAAGATTTTTCTGTTTAAAGACAGGCAAATACGTGTATGCATGTATGCATATACAAAGTGAGTTTATATGACTACACAGCATGCTAGTGTTCCAATCACTGACGGTAAATAAGAAATGTCCCCTTTACGGCAAAGTAGGCCGAGCACAGTGGCTCATGTCTGTAATCCCAGAACTTTGGGAGGCAGAGGCAGGTGGATCATCTAAGGTCAGGAGTTCAAGACCAGCCTGGTCAACATGGTGACACCCTGTCTCTACTAAAAATATAAAAATTAGGTGTAGTGGCATGTGCCTGCAATCCCAGCTATTTGGGAGGCTGAGGAAGGAGTTCAATCACTTGAACCCAGGAGGCGGAGGTTGCAATGAGCCAAGATCGTGCCACTGCACTAGAGCCTGGGCAACAGAGTGAGACTCTGCCTCAAAAAAATAAGAAAAATAAATAAAATAAATAAAAGACAATGTATAATGGCTGGATGGGGCATGAAGGCCTTCTAGGAGCTTGTCATGCTCCGATTTCCTAATCTGATTTCCTGATTTATGCAGATTTACACAATTGTTTTGTGGCACGTACACTTTGAAAAATTGATTGTGTTTCCATACTCATGTACTTTCTTTTTACTTTCTTTTTATATTTCAATGAAATTTGCATTTAAAAAGTCAATGGGCAGGTACAAAACTGCAATCCATTTCTCAATGGAGTAATTGTGTTGAATCAAGTGCATTCTTACTCATTAACTCCTATTAGCATTTATTTAATATGTTTGGCATATATCTCCCTGTACTTAAGTCTTCTCCTATAACTAATGGTTTCAAATTAACATCTGACTGCAATATTTGACAAAATGACTCCCAAGTGCATATGTTTTTTATCTATAAAGGTCAGATACCACCGCACATTGCACAAAGAATAAACAATATATCAAGGTGATTGAGAGTTTGGGCTCTGAAACCAGGCTGCCTGGGTTGAATCCAACTCTCTCACTACTTTGTTGGTGTATTTGAGAAAATTTATCCTCTTTGTAATTTTTTAATTTGCCTAGTAGTAATAATAATAGTGCTACTTCCTAAGTTAGGATCATTGTGAGGATTATTTTTATTAATTCATAAAAGCTCTTAGAACAGTGCCAGCTCATGGTATGTTTTAACTGTGACTTCAAAAGGTGGAAGTTTATTTTCTCTCATACAGCGGTAGGCAAGGTTGGTAGACAGCTCTACCATCCTCAATACATAGATTCCACATGGGGATCTGAGTCAGCTGCTCCTAACTTTTGCCACATCGTAGCAGACAAGAAAGTTGCCAAGAGGAACACAAAACCAGCTCTTTTAAGAATTAAAGTGGGTGGGAGGAGGGTGAGGATTGAAAACCAACCCATCTTGTACTATGCTGAGGGCTTTGCTCATGGGACTTCTCAGTTTTCATAACTACAAGAGCCAATCCCTCATAATAAACCTCTTTTTGTATATTTAAACTATACCTACGTTTGTATCATAGTAGTCTGTTTCTCTGAAGAATACTCACTGTATAGAAATTGGTGCTGAGAAATTGGTGTTGCTATATAACAAATACCTAAAAATGTGGAAGCAGCTTTGGAACTGAGTACGGATAAAGTCTGGAAGAGTTCAAGGTCCATTCTAGACAAAGTCTACATTGCTGTTGTGAGTGGACAAAACACAAACGGCTCTCACAAACAACAATCAACACAGAAGACCTTTTTTTTTTTTTTTTTTTGAGACAGAGTTTTGCTCCTGTTGCCCAGGCTGGAGTGCAATGGTGCGATCTCGGCTCACCACACCCTTTGCCTGCCTCCCAGGTTCAAGCGATTCTCCTGCCTCAGCCTCCAAAGCACCTGAGATTACAACCACGTGCCAACATGCCAGACTAATTTTGTATTTTTAGTAGAGAGGGGTTTTCTCCATGTTGGTCAGGCTGGTCTTGAGCTCCCAACTTCAAGTGATTCGCCCACCTTGGCCTCCCAAAGTGCTGGGATTACAGGCATGAGCCACTGCTCCCAGCTAACACAGAGGACTTCTATTACCAAATGTGTGGGGATCTCCTCCAACCAACAAGAAAGCAATCAGTTTTTCAGTTTTTCAATGGACACCAGCTGAGTATCCTCCAGTTCAGTTCATACTGTCTACCTGGAGATAGTGTCAGATCCCACAAGACCATCTCAGTCCCACAAGTCCATCTCCTACTTCCAACACCAGCTGCAAGCTCCAAGTTATTTTCCCTGTGGTGCTGACCAACCAGCTATACATTGAAGTTCCCACAATTCCCTCCTTGGATTTAGTTAATATGCTAGGGCAGCTCACAGAACTCACAGATACGCTTACGTTTACTGATTTATTACAAAGGATACAGATGAAGAGATCCATAGGGCAAGTTGTAGGGGAAGGAGTGCATAGCTTTCATGCCCTCCTCAGGCACTCTACCCTCCAGGAACTTCACATGTTCAGCTGTTCAGAAGTTCTCTATACCACAACCTCTTGGGCCTTTCCTGGAAACTTCATTGGATAGGCATGATTGAAGTACAAACAATCATGTAGAAACGTGACTGGACTGGTACTAACAGAGTGAGTGAGAAATCCAGCAAGGCCTGTCTGCTCATATTTTCATTGGCTTTTCCTCTTTGTGAAGCATTCCTTCCTGCAGGGTATGAGGCCAGACACTTACTGAAATTCGGGTCTTATGACCTACAATCAGACAAGGTAGGTCAGAGAATTGTCGCTATGGCCAGTTCCAAGATAGAAAAATGGGTAAAGATTAGAGTATATTTTTAGTTTCTATGGCCTGCCTTGGGGAAAAATAATAAGGGCTATTGGAGTTATGAGCCAGGAAACACGAACAAAAACTATGTCTATATAAAATCACAGCTGTGAATGGACCTCTAAAGCAATTATGGTGACTTGGGAATAAAATAGGAGAGATGCAGAAAAACTTCAATCTTCTTAGATGATATATAAATAATCTTGAAGGGAATGTTGGTAGAAATGTGGATGATAGAAGCTATTTGAGGAGATCTCAGATGAAAATGAGCACATGTTATTGGACAATGTAGAAATGATGATCCTTGTTATAAAACAGCAAATAATTTGACTGAATTTGTTCATGTTCTAGTGTTTTGTGAAAGGCAGAACATGTGAGCAATGAATTGGATATTTATTTGATGCTATTTCTAAACAAAGTGTTAAAAGCACAGCTTGAAGTCTCCTGACTGGCTATAGTAAAATATGGGAAGAGAGAAGTTTTCTAAAGATGGAATTGTTAAGCAAAAAAGGAAGCAGAGATCCAAAATATAAACAATCAGTTTTTGAAAACAGGTAATGATTGGATGCACCTTACCAAAGAAATAATAGAAGAGAATTTTCTATAAATGAAGAGAAGAAAATCAGGAAAAAAGGAATATTCCAGAATATTCTGGAAGGCTGGAAGACACAGTGTCTTAGTTCATTTTATGTTGCAATCAGGAATTCATGCAAAAGACAGTGAGGATGGTTTTACTCTTTTCCATGATGTCTGGGCTCTAAACTGGTTAGACTTGAATGTCTGGGAGTGATCCAAACAGCTAGAGAGTAGAATCCTCTTGTGGCTTCTCCACTCATGTTTCTGGCACTTGCTCTGGGCTTATCTTAAAGACTAAGTTTAGCTCAAGGCTGTCAATCTGATCACCTACACATGGCTTTCACACAGGGCCTTGGCTTTTTACAACAAGGCAGCTAGGCTCTGAGAACAATATGTAACTTCCAGAGAGCAAGAGTTTCACAAGAACCAGGTGGAAGGGGCAAGATCTTTCATGACTTCACCTCAGAAGTCACCTAGTGTCACTTCCTATAAACTTTATTTGTTGAGGCAGCCTTTGACTTTATTTGTGACAAGCAGTCACAAGTCCAGATTCTATAGGAAAGAATATAAACTCCACCTCTCAATAAGAGAAGTATCAAAGAACTTGGGGGTCACGTTTAAAACTGCAACTCCTACATACATCACTATGAAATTTCATAACACCAAGGAAAAAAAGAAGATCCAGCACTTCCAGGAAAGAAGGGAGAAAAATGAGCACAAAGGAGAGTCTGCTATTGCAAACAACTAATATTGAAAAAAAAAACAACAACAACAACAACTAAAGACATAGAAGTAAAACTGTCTATAAAGTGGTAGAAAATTATTTTCAACCTCATATTCTCTACCTAGTCCATCACTCAAGTTTGAGAATAATAACACATTCTCAGATGCAACCATCCAAAATTCAGACAACTTACACTCTACACATTCTTAAGGATTTACCATGAGAATTGCTCCAACAAAACAAATGATTTAACCAAAGGCTGGAAGACACAGTGTCTTAGTTCATTTTATGTTGCTGTAACAGAACGCCATAGACTGGGAAACTTATAAAGAAAGGAGATGTATTTGGCTCGTGGTTCTGGAGGCTGGGAAGTCAAAGGTTGAGGCTGTACATCTGGCGAGTGACTTCGTGCTGCCTCAGATGTAGCGAAAGGTGTCACATGGTAAAAGAGGGCATGAGAGGCTGGAAGTTCATGAGATAAACAGAGAAAACAGGAGCTGAACTTTTATCAGGAGCCCACTCCAGTGATAACTAAATGTGGCCCAACACAAATTATAAACTTTCTTAAAACATTATGAGATCTCTTTTGTAATTTTTTTAACTCATCAACTATCATTAGTGTTAGTGTATTTTATGTATGGCCCAAGAAAATGTTTCTTCTTCCGGTGTGGCCCCGGAAAGCCAAAAGATTGAACATCTCTGCCCTAAACCTTTTGTCATAAAATTACTGCTTTAAAAACAGCACAGGGAAACAGATTTGAGCTTCACACTCCTATCTCCTTGTTGAGTCAACATACAGTATAAAGCTTGTTTTTTCTCCAAAAATCCAGTGTCATAGCACTGGCTTCTAGTGCATTGGACAGCAAGCTCCTTTTGCTCTGTAATAGTAGAGCCTGGAAAGAATGTGGCCTTACCAGTGAGCACTGTCATCCCTGTTCATGTAACAATCACTATAATAAACAACGGTCTGCATGATGTAGCTTAGCTTTTAAAAAAGAATAAGATGATGTCTTTACTTTATAAAACTACATCCATGACATAGGAAGACCAACAGATGTTTTTCTTTTTCTCTTCCAGAGCACATAGGGTCACACAGCTGTGGGAAGATGAAGCAGGAATAGGAGGAGTTTACAGTAGGAGTATGTTGGCCAGAGTGGTAGTGCCGTTGGTGAGAACAGCCACAGAAACACCAGGAAACATGAAGGGCATGCACATTCCCCATGACTTCTCCTTCAGAAGGTTCAGGGCATGTTTTATCTTCAGATGAGCTTATTTTACTCTTTGTGTCAACAGAGACCACAACTAACTTGTTAAAAACTTACTCTTATGAGGCTTAAAGTGCTTTTCTAAATAAAATGTTCATTTTTATATCTCAAATGCTTGTTCTTGTTTTTAGTATTTGAGGATTCCTCAAGGAAATTGAGATTACTTTCTGGCCCTTATTCTTTAAATGCTTCTCATCTTTGCTGGTATCTCCTCCTAACCTTCACCTTTCCAGGGAGAAAATCCGTAATTTTTTTCTTCTTCTTCTTCAGAAGCTAGCTTTCTCCTTGAATCATTTAGTTACACTTCATGTTTACCTCCTCTTACATCTTAAAATCCAGTGATAACCAGGGTCATTATGAGGATTAAAGGAGGTAATATTTGTGAAGTGTGTAAATCAGAACCTGGTATGTAGTAAGTGCTAAGTGTCTGGATTTCATATATCATATGTATATATAATAGATATATATACACACATATATACTCAAAAAAAAATCCAGTGATACCTGTAAATAATTGTTCAAAAGCCTAAACAAAAACAAAGCCAAACTAACATAATGTCTTCTTCCAGAGGCATGTGAATAAATACTCCAGTTGGTGATGTGATGTGGCTTTAGTGTGATTGACAGAGGGAAAGATTCACTTGGACCACACCTCCTTAACCTGTTCCTGGCCTACCTTCTTTAATCACACACTCCTCACTAAGATCAGGATAAAACGTGAAATATCAATACGAGGACCATATTTGTGAATGGCTAGAAACTGTTCTTCATCTCTCCACCTCTAGGCAAATTTTCACTATGTTTCAGCAGGAAAAAAAAAATAATAGAATTAAACAGAAGAGAAATGTATTGAATCAAAATAGATTAAGGGTGTGTTGTAAAGTTAAAATTTATATTTTATAATGCATACTTGAAAGTGTTGCATTAATAGAAATAGGTTAGTAAATTCAGAAGGCTTTCCATCTTTTAGGAAGACCTAGGAAATCCTGGTTTCATTCTTATGAATGAAGAAAATATTAACTTTTGATGAAGTGGAGCAAAGGCAGCATCCCATATTAAGCTTACGATAGTAAGAAAATTTGGTGGTTACTTAAGCGCATTGCCTTACTACCTCTACGTTGGCAAAGAGACTGAAAAAAAAAAGTTGGGATAAGTTTGTGAAGTAAGATCATGAACATGGATTGTAAATTTAAAAGATTGAAATGAATCAGCAAGATCTAGAATTTCAGAGTAGCCTGTGTAAGTAAATAAAATAATCATGAGCACACACTTCCCCTCTATTCAAGCTGGTATCATTTTTTTGCGTGGAAAAAAACCCAGAGTGGACATAAAAGAACTCATTCTTTCAGCACTTTATAAATTGACTTGGGTTGTGAATGGCATGCTTGCTTGTTACCATAATTGTACTTTGTGTCCCTTAATGCCACCAGAGAGGACCAAGTCCACTGAGGGATCAGCACAGATGGAAGAAGTTCTAACTGACATTGCAACGTGTTTGAGCTCACAATGTGTATCACATTAATAGCTAGTGTGCTGAGCTAATACAATCTTGTACTACCCCAATAGCAATTCAATGTCAAGTTTTGGCTTTCATCTGTGCTGAGCCCAGAGATAATCTTAAGAGTATTACTGTACTATATTTTTTCTAATGATTAGGTTGCTAAGCCATATGGTTTTAAATGGATTCTATTTTTCAGTTCAATATAGTTACATTTTTAAAAAAGAAAATTTCTTCTCGGTTTCTAGAGTTGTAAAAAAGTAGTTAAATAATTCAACTCTTTTGACAGAAAGTTAAACAGTCCTACTTCTTTATGTGCAATGTAATTATGGTTGAAATAACAATTACATTAAAGAACCAAATGCTAAACTTTCCATAAGTGGTCCTTGCAATTTGCTTGTTTAATTGGTTTTTTGTAAGTACAGTGCTCTCAGCTGTTCCGAGGTTATACATGATATTTAACCTTAGATGTAATGTTTTCCAAACAAATCAGACAAGAATGATCAAGGGAGATGGAGTACGTAATAGCAGGCCCAACAATACAGATCCAAATCCTAACCCCCAGCTCTCATGAATGTGGCCCTATTTGGAAATAATAGCGTCTTTTCAGATGTGGCTAAGGATTTTGAGATCATCCTGGATTTAGGATGAGCCCTAAATCCAATGATGTGTATCTTTACAAAAGACAGAAAGAGAAGAGACAAAGAGACACAAGGCAAGGCCATGTGAAGACAGAGGCAGAGATTGGAGTGATGCTGTCACAAGCCAGAGACCACCTAAAGCCCCCAAAAGATGAAAGAGGCATGGAAGGTGTCTTCCCTAGACCCTTCCAAGGGAGTGTGGCTCTGTCTACACTTTGATTTCAGAATTCTGTCCCCACCATGGCAAGAGAATAAATTTTGTTGTTTTAAGCCATGCAGTCAGTAGTGATTTGTTACAGCAGACCTAGGAAACTAATACAGAAGGCATCATGGAAATACAACATCTCAATGCCACTTTGGAGAATGGGAGGAAACTCAGAAGGAAAGGGACCTAGAAAGGATGCTTATGTATGAAAACCCAGGGCATTCATAGATAAATTTCTATTTTGATGAATTATCCTGTTCCTACACACAAATGGTCACATATAGACTGGAAAAGTAATTGTGGCCTGGTAGAGACTTGATGGTCAGCCTCGAAATACATATACAATACTTTGTTGAGCAATAGTAGTACTTTACAGGTCTGTTTCGTTTCACAGTTTACAAAAAAATCTTCACATATTATCTCATTTAAATCCCACAGCAAACTTACGAATTAGACAGCAAAGGTATTACTATATAATTTCTTTTTTGTTTTAGGGGAAAGCCTGAAACACAGTCCCCCACTACCACAAATTATGCAGTTGAGTTTCCCACATTTGGGAAAATCGCAGGGGTCAGCACATCCGGACCGCAATGGATAAGCCTCGCCCTGGAAAAATCACCTTCGTGATCATGGTATCTCCCCTGCCAGGTAAGTATTTCTATGTAAATGTTATACATAGAAATGGATTCACCTCTAGTTGTTAAGTAACCTGCTCAGGGTTGCACAGCTCCTAAGTGGCTCTCAAGAATATAAATTTTTCACTTGAAGTCCAATATTCTGTTCATTACATCTTGATGATTTTAGGAAATGACAATGACCTTAAAAAGTATGATTATGAGATCACAATGGTGCAGTAAGAATATTAATTTGGATAAGAGGTTATAATTAGACAACCCTATTAGCCAGTTCTTATAATAGTCAGGTATGAAACGATCAAGGTGTAGGTCAAGCTGGTGTCAATGCAGGTACATAAGGACACATGCGGAAAATGCTGATGAGAAAGCCTCAACTTATGTTAAACAGTGTCCACCATGCCTTACCAATTTTGTCATATGTTCCTACATCCTCTCCTACTTTGGATTTTCTATAAACATTAATTGTATTCCTGTATACCGAGATGTGAGATATATTATGTTTTTGCTGGCTTCTCCATTTAGCATAACTTTCTGGACACTTTGGTACATCTTTTTTTCTACAAAAGAACTAGCAACAACTGCTAGCCTCATCTCCATCAGGTAGGATTTATTCTACATGAAATCTAACAAAAAAATGCCAGAATTAAAATTGGTTAGATACACACACACACACACACACACACACACACACACACACAAGCACAAACACACACACACTTGGATTGATCACCTAAACCTATTGTACTCATATGAGTTCAGATAAAATTCTCTGATGACATAAACCACTTACATTGAAAGAGACTATATGAAATTGTTATTGGTTTGGCAGATCAGGGGAGCAAATAGACTAAGATTGAGCCCCAAAATCAGAAAAACTCTTTCTTATACAATTAAAATTTTAAAATAGCAAGATTGGATACACCTTGATAACTAAAAGAAAATAGTTTAGCTAACATAGCTACATTTTAACAAAAATTACCCATGTCAGATTGTGTATATATACCTCAATGCATGACTTCAGAGAATGTGTTTCACTAGACTCTGGTCCTTCAAGATATTCTAGGGAGAAAAAATATTTGGGGTTTATTCCAAGGTACATTTCACACTGAGGCAGTCACAATGTACATCAGCACATTGAGACTGAAATAGAACATACAAGAAAGAAACCAGCTTAACTTTCCTTCACTCAGCATTTTTCACATATATTTCACCTGGAATTTTTTTGATGCGGGGGATCAAAGAGAAAGGAGGAGTATCTCTTTTTTATCAAAAAAGAAGAATTTCTTAAATCCTTCTTTGGGTGTATATGCTGCACTATTCCAACATGAATTTTGCTGTGGGTTAATTGATAGGTTTGATTAAACACACAGATTTATGTGGAGATTGTCTCCACATAAATCCATGGAATTAGAGCTCCATATAATGCTGCTCCAATATGTTTAGTCAACGTGCCTGCTGTGGAATAGCTATTTTCCTTTGTGCAAGTGGCAGTAGTTAGGGGCAAAATATGAAACAATTCAAATAAATGACAAGATGGGGCAACCTTGTCAACTGAACTGGTGTCATTATTTTTGTCAAGAAATATAAGATTACACACAGAAACTGAGAAAGCAAAAAGAAAAGAGAAAAAAGAAGAGAAAAAGTGCTGATATTTTTAAAAAAGTATTTGGGAAACGAGTTTTATCTTTCAGTATTATGCAAACTATGCTCTGGATGAAAAACATCTGGGTTCTTCGCACTGAAGAACAAAACACATGAAACAATATTGCAGAAATATAGATCTAAAGGTACAGGCAAAGAAGATTGTGACGATTCCAAATCTACTTGCAAACTCTTCCATAGCTGCTGATTTCAAAAGTAAGTGCCATGACCACTCAACACAATACAACATGTTCTCTAGTCCACAATTTCCAAAGCTGATCCAAAGCAGCAGACCTTAGAAGTTAAGGGAGGAGGGTCCCACTGATGACTCAGAATGGAAGATAATTGTGCCAGATATATATTTTTCTATAATACAACTGCAAGACCAAGGTTTTGGGCAAGTTATCAGTCCCATAAGAGTACAAAAGCAAGTTCCCAAAGAAAAAGTTGTGATTCTCTCAGTCAGGAGAGAAAGGTAAGGTGCCAAAGGAGAACAAATTCCTGGAGTTTGATGTTACCTTCTGCCTACAAACATCTATATCTTTTCCCTCATTAAAAAATGTGTCCTTTGGCCGGGGGTGGTGGCTCACACTTGTAATCCCAGCACTTTGGGAGGCTGAGGCGGGCAGATCACCTGAGGTCAGGAGTTCAAGACCAGCCTGGCCAATGTGGTAAAACCCCATCTCTACTAAAAAATACAAACATTAGCTGGACATGGTGGCATGCATCTGTAGTCCCAGCTACTTGGGAGGCTGAGCCAGGAGAACAGCTTGAACCTGGGAGGAGGAGGTTGCAGTGAGCCAAGATCGCACCACTGTACTCCAGCCTGGAAGACAGAGTGAGACTCTGTTAAAAAAAAAAAAAAAAAAAAAAAAAAAAAAAAAAAAAAAAACAAGTGTGTTCCTACCTAAGGACCTTCCTTTGCAGTGTGTATACTAATTGATTGAAAAATCCCTTTCTCTAATCTTAAGTAGCAATATTCCCTCGTTCAGTAAGACATTTACTTAATTTTGCAGAGGAATTAAAGCAACAAACTATAGAATATATATACTGTTTTCGAAGAGTGGATAGGGCTATTAAACCCATGCACCTTTGATATTCCTCAAGGGACTGCTCTTTCTGCAACAACTTTATTACTTTGTCCTTTGCGAAGGCTACCGTCAAGCCATTGTCAACTTAGTATTTCACAGTATCAAAACACACCAATGAATTGTGAGGGAAATCGTGTAAATTTATTTCTAGATGCAGCAAGTGATCAATTGAAATACATAGAACTTGATCCTGAGACAGTCTCCACATAAATCTCAGTGTGTTTAATCAAGCCTTCCCATTAACCCACAGAAAAGTTCATGTTGGAATAGTGCAGCATATACACCCAAAGACTCAGTTGTTCAAATGATCATACCCACCTGGAGTTCTATGTCTCAAATGCAGTAAGCTCTAAACAAAAATCATTACCTATCGCCCACTACATGTATCCTTTCACATGTTCCTCCCTTAGGTAAAGGACACACTATCCACCTAGTCTGTCAGAACAGAAATTTTAAAGCCATTTTTGAGTGCCAGTTTTTTTGGAGATCACCCTTCACCTTCAACTTCACTGGGATCTCTGATCATCAAGAAAAGACAACTCTAAACACCCTGTCATGAAGATTTATTAGTTACATTAAAAAACTAAACTCATCACATGACATTCAAAATACCCAACATAGAGATTATTGATTTACACTTTGTCTTCCTCCATTAATGTTCACCCACCATGCTGGGTGCAGTGGCTCATGCTTGTAATCCCAGCACTTTGGGAAGCTGAAGTCAGTGGATGGCTTGAGCCCAGGAGTTTGAGACCAGCCTGAGCAACATAGTGAAACTTCATCTCTAGAACAGTTAGCTGGGCATCGTGGTGTGCACCCATAATCTCAGCTACTTGGGAGGCTGAGGTGGGAGGATTGCTTGAGCCTGGGAGAGTTTCTGGCTGTGGTGAGCTGTGATAATGTCACTGCACTCCTGCAGCCTAAGTGACAGAGGGAGACCCTGTATATATATATATATATATATATATATATATATATATATATATATATACATTTTACCCACAATCATGTTATTGTGAAGCCACACTTACTCCAAACACGATCAACATTGTTGGAGCCACATCAAACTTCACTGTTTTCTGAACGCAGTATAAGCTTTCATGCCCCTACAGTGTGTGGCTTGCTGTTTAAAACCCTCCTTTTTTTCCCCCTCATTCTGCCCCATCCAACATCACTACTCCTCCCTTTACCTTGTGGGCATCGTGACCTCATCTATTCTTTAAGACCCAGTACAAATTATTTCCTTTAGGAAATCTTCCCATAAGTCTCCACCCCAGAGAAAAATCGATCCTCCTAACTTGATAGATTCACAGCACTTTACACATACTTCCCTATTGTGGTACCTATTTCATGTCAACTCGTTGCTTACCTATCTGCTTCCTTACTATATTAGAAACTCCAAAGAGGCATTGTCCAGATACTACAGATATTCAATAAATATGCACCAGATGAATGAACAATTAGCTGAACGATTGGTTGAAACTGTAAAGTCATTCTAGTACTCTGTGATTTTAAATGTGAAAATGACATCTCAGAGTTACTGAAAACTCTCTTTTCAATATGTCTCCTGGGGTCATCTTACACATTTCTTCTCTTGGAAATATGCAAATTTAGGGGATGAAATGAGAATATAAAGCCATCAAATAAGAAATGAAAAAAGGAAAGGAGTAGGAGGAGAATCTAATCATAAACCATCAATTTTCCCTATGACCCTGAAGAGACCAGTCAGCAGCTTTGAAAAATCACTCACTTGATAGATTCTGCTCAGAAATAAGTTATCTGGGGAAAAAAGAATCAGAGAACTATTATAAAGTGCGAAAGGTTTTTGGTGTTTTGCAACTGGTTTATTTGGCATTAGAATGTCACACCTCACTTTGAAACGACAAAGCTACCCATCAGAACATTACACAACTCAGTCAGCTGTATTTACTCATAGATGTATTTTGCATTTTCAGTTACAGTTGCACCGGAGATACAGGCAACCTCAAAGAATTGCATTGAGAGCCACTCACATAAAATATAGCCTAGACATGTTAATGTAGCAGCACACATGGAACACTGGAGAGCTTGGTAGCCTTAACTTTGAATCAGAGCAGAATTTGATCAGCCAGCCTGTCTGATCCTTTATATCACAGAATGTAGATGATAAAATAATGTAAAGAGCCTTCAAGATTATGCTGCACTGGCTCTTGCTCAAGTCACATGGATATTTCCATCTTTCTTCTTAAGATTCATGTGTCTTGGTCTTCTCACCCATATCTCACATTAGAAAAGGACTGGAATCCATCTCATGGAATCCTGGCACTCCTCTTCCCCAGTCTTTTCCAAAATTCCTTTCACAGAATGATAGTCTCACTAGAAGCTCCAGATAAATGGGTTCCATTGTTCTAATGTACATATATACACATACACACACACTGAATATTATGTCCCACCAGAAGAGATTCATAGTGCCTAGTAACAATATTAAATATCTGAGAGGACCAAGGAAACAAATCATGTTAAATTAACTGGATCTGAATTTCCCAAACATCTGCCCTACTGAACACTTTTTTCTCTGCTACTATTTATATCACATCAAACAAGATGTTTGCAGAAGTTGACAAATAAAATGCAGGGCCCTTGTTACATTTGAGGTTCAAATATCGAAAACGTTTTAGTATGAGTATATCCCAAATACTTGTCCCAAATAGGATATGCCTATATTAAAATATATATGCATATATACATATACATATATACATATATATATATATATATATATTCAACAAGACCAAAGCCAGCAACGATAATTTGACATGGCAGAGGGATGAGGTCTTGTGAAGATGTCCTGAGGTGATAAAGAAAACAATGGGATTGTGAGATAGGAGATGGCAGACTCATCATCTAGAACCACCTACCAGTTTGCAGGTGCTCGTTGCTATGCCAGCTCAGCCTTGTGGTACCATCATAAGCCCCCAAGGACAGTGAGGTCACATCAAACAGGACGGGGCAGACATCAGGAGGAGTGGGCCAGGTCTTTGTGCTTAGAGAGCCAGCTGAGTCCTCTAGAGTAAAAACAGCTCACTTAAGTGTAACATAGAATTACTTTCCTGCATAGTCTTATGTGCAGGATATCTGATATGTGTTATGAGCAGGATACCTTCTATCTGCTGTTTATGTCTTAGCAACAGATATAAGACTCTAAGTTACATCTGAATTTCAGAAAAGTAAAAAATAATTATTTTGCTAAATGAAACAGGTTTAGAGGCCCTTGTAAAAGAGCATAGAATCTAAGAGGAAACCGAAAATCTATGTAAGCAGATGGCCCACCCCTTGTTTCACCCACCCCTGGGCCACCTACTTACATAATAATTCTTTAGAAAATGTGAATATTTTCACTATAAATATGAAGGCAGCACTATTCAGCCACAAAATCTGAATAGTGTTGCCTTTATATTTATAGTAAAAATCCCCCAATCAGAAGTCATTCAGTGATCCTATCGCTGTCATTTTTTTTTTCTTTTTTTCTTTTTTTGAGACAGAGTCACTCTGTCACCCAGGCTGGAGTACAGTGGCCCGATCTTGGCTCACTGCAACCTCCACCCCCTGGTTTCAAGCAATTTTCCTGCCTTAGCCTCCCAAGTAGCTAGGATTACAGGCACCTGCCACCACACCTGGCTATTTTTGTATTTTTAGGAGAGATGGGGTTTCACCATATTGGCCAGGCTGGTCTCAAACTCGAGACCTTGCAATCCACCCACCTTGGCCTCCCAAAGTGTTGGGATTACAGGCATGAGCCACCAATTGGACAACAAAGTCACTCCCTCTCTATTTCCTCATCCATTAAATTAGGGGGTTGTATTAAGTTAGTTCTAAGGTCTCTTCCAGCACTAAGATCTTACAAAAAATATTGTTATACAATGAAAATAAGGGACAGACCTAGATAATGTAAGATGATATTATGTGGTTTATATATAATAAAGATAAATATAAAAATTATGTGCCTTAGTTTCACTTATGGAGCTATTTTCTGGTCAATTTCTATTTTATTTCAAGTGTAAAATATCTAAATTATTTCCAATTATTGTAGACATTACCAGAATTGGCTCCTTTTAAATGAGCACTAATTGCTAAAGTCTCAATTTTCCCTGGGATTTAAAAAATAATGCCTCCTATAAAGATGAATCCTTAACTGCTGTGCACAATCCCTGAATTTATTAGACTAGTGCCCAGATGAATCCCTTCCTATGAATTCTTGTTTCCTAAAGGAGGGCTCCTTTGGTGGGCAGATGAAAATAGAAATCTAGTTCAGATTCAGCCAGCACTTTAAGAGTGCCTACTGTGAGTCAGACTTTAATATCACATTCTTTCTTTCTCACGGTCTCATTTTAAGGAATGGCTTAAAATTAGCTTAAAATGGCTTAAAAAAAGACACAAATTAGCTCTTCACCAAACCCATTTTCTCCTTTTCCTTTGCCCTTATCAAGACCATATAAACCAGACTCCTTTTAAGAGTGGCTACATCAATGGAAACGTGCCAATGAAATGTGAGCAGAAGCCATAGGGGCCACTTCCAAGGCAGCTCACAAAGATTTCCCGGGTACTCCCCTTGCTCTTTGACCTTCTGCAGCTACACTGGAAGCCATGAGTTGAAGCTACAAGAGGCACAAGATAGAAAGTGTCTATATCCTCAAATCATATTGAAGAAGAGCTACCCACTAACCAGAACATCTATTCAAGACTTGAAATGAGCAGGAAATAAACTCCCATTGGGCGAAGCCACTAAGACTACACAGTTGATTTGTTGTTGTTGTTAACAACATTGTATATTTATTTTATATGTGTACATTTACAAAACTGCAACAATGTGGCATGTTGTTTTATTAATTGCATTTTTTAATTTAAAAACAACACTACTGAGTATTGTTTTGATGGTTAAATTTGTACAGATATTGACATGATTTATTTAACCACTCTACTACTGGGAAGGCATTTATGTGGTTTCTAATTTTTGATACAATAAGAAGCATATAATAACTATCTCAATATAATTAATTATGCACATTTATGACTATTTCTCATGAATTAATTTTATAGGAATAGAAGTAAAGGCGCAGTGCATAAACTCACTCTCTCTCTCTCTTCCTCTCTTTTGTCTCTCTCTCTCTCTCTCTTAGAATCCAAAATGCATTTTCCTTTCATCCCTGGACATTTACACAGTTTATCTTTTATAACAATGAGCCTCAATCTTAGCTAATACTTGCAGTTAGCATTACTGTCCTCATTTACACAGGAGGAGACAGTGACTGAGAGATCAAACAACTTAACTTACTGTCAATGTGCTAGAACTGAATTCCCTCCAAGTCCTGTGACTTTTCTAAAGCAATGTTTTCCTTCTTCTAAAGTTTCTGATTTCTATAAGAATATTACATATGTTTTTCAGACCATTTGCACGCTTTTCTTGAAAAAGAAACATTTCTTCAAGCTCATTCCAAAATCATATACAGAGATAAGGGAAGAGTCAATGAATTATCTTGGCAAGAGCTAACGAAAGATTAAATTCTCTTCTCGTTTTAATCAAGTCAATTTGAAAATGAATGCAGCCCTTAATCCCAGGATTTGTAACTGTAACTTTTGTCCATGGAGTAAGCTTTGGGGGTAAATTCACTTCACTTTCTAGTGAATTTTATTTCCATATTTTATTATTTACCGTGGAAAAAGAAAGAGGAACAGACTATTGGATCTGTTACTGAAACCACCCAGTTTGTAGCACTTTGGCACCCACAGCAAACTAATCCAGATAGCTCTGCTAGTGTTATGCAGAGAGGAAGAGTCAGAAAATAGAAACACTGGGATCGGTTGGGGGCTTATGTTGGGCCCCAGTATAAGGCAAGGCTGCCCACAATAAGTAGAAGTAGAGGAAATGCTAAGAAAATCACCAAAAGAATTAGTATGCTTACTAGAGAAGAAACAATAGCTCTTGGTGTTTAATTAAATATGCGAAGTTAGGGGAAAAGAGGAGAAAAACCAATAACAGAATTTCAACTCTAGGTGACTTGGAAGATGCTAGCACCATTAACCAAGAGGCAAAAATTAGTATGATGAGAGGTTTTAGCAAAAGAATATTTTATTTTTGTGAAAGTCTTCTCTGCCATTGCAACTGATGTGTGCCTAAGAATGTTTGCATTGACATTAAAAAAAAAAAAATTTTCAATAAAGAGACAGGTAGTTTAAGGGCTAGAGTTTCAGGCCCAAAAATATAAAGTCTTTTTCATGAAGAAATCTAGAAATCATCGTTCTCAGCAAACTGACACAAGAAGAGAAAACCAAACACCGCATGTTCTCACTCATAAGTGTGTGTTGAACAATGAGAACACATGGACACAGAGAAAGGAACGTCACACACCAGGGCCTGTCAAGGGGTGGGGGACTAGGGGAGGGATAGCAGGGAGTAGGGGGATAGGAGAGAGATAGCATTAGGAGGAATACCTAATGTAGATGATGGGGTGATGGATGCATCAAACCACCATGGCATGTGTATACCTATGTAACAAACCTTCACGTTCTGCACATGTACCCCAGAATTTAAAGTATAATAAAAATATATATGTATATAAAGAAATTTTAATAACTTGTTTTAGCAATAAGTAGATAGCTAAGAAATAGCTAAATAAATTCTACCCTAGACCACATCCAGTTCTGGATCAAGAGTAATCACCTGTCTGGAAGGGTCACTTGAACCTGAGAGGTTGAGACTACAGTGAGCTGTAATCACACCACTGCACTCCAGCCTGGGTAGCAGAATAAGATTCTGTCCCAAAAATAAAAATAAAAAGAGTAAAAAAGAAAGTAAAAAAGTAAGACCACCTGTCTTTCTTATGGGAACCAGCAACTATCATTAATGTAATTATTGCATACTCTTATTATCTTTATCATCTGTTTTTACAATAGGGCACAAAACAACCTACGCAAAGCAATCATATTTGCTTATAATAGCTTTTTACCTGTGCTAATACGTACTGGTTCCCAATCATAATTGTTTTATATGAGGTGTACAACACAAATCATGTCTAATTAATAGAATAGATTATATTATAACAATTTGAGTTTTGAAAATTTCTTTGAATATTGGCCAGGCACGGTGGCTCATGCCCGTAATCCCAGCCCTTTGGGAGGCCAACACGAGTAAATCACCTGAAGTCAGTTCAAGACCAGCCTAGCAAACATGGTGAAACCCCATATTTACTAAAAATACTCATACAAAAAAAATTAGCCAGGCCTGGTGGCAGGTGACTATAATCCCTGCTACCCAGGAGGCTGAGGGAGGAGAATTGCTTGTACCCAGGAGGCAGAGGTTGCAGTGAGCCGAGATCGCCCCACTGCACTCCAGCCTAGGCAACAGAGTGAGACTCCATATCAAAAAAAAAAAAAAAAGAAAAGATCTTTTAATATTACTCTAGGGATCTCTCTCAACATGGCCATCAGGCAGTTAAACACAGGAAAGCACAGTTTATAAAAGAGGTTGAAGTGAGAGATCCTAGTAAGTAAAGCTTTCAGATGTATGAAAGCAAAACAAAGTCTTTCAGATAGGAAGCCATTTACAAATTCCTAAGCACAGGTAGGAGTTTTCAGAAAATCTACAAAGACCAAGCCTAGGTCTTTACCAAGGCTCGGGTCGAAGATCAGAGCCCACCTTTATCTACCTACGTGGGTAGCTTTAAAGGGACTGTTCTGGGCCGTGTCCCAATGTGCTGAATATTCATTCCTGCTATTTGACCCAATCTCAATGCCTTCCTTTGAGTCTTATAATCCTTAGATCGCTCAGATTTAAAGCCACATATTCCAAAGGTAGGTTATACTTTCAGCTTTCATCGTAATGTCATTATAAGCAGCAACATATAAGTAAAAGGATAGAATATCTGCCCATCTTTTATTGAGAAATTGCATGATGTAGCATCTTGGTAAGCCTTTACATGCATTGGAGGAGAAACGTAAGGCATTTGGAAGTAAAACGTGAAGCCCTAAGGGGAGCAAAACATATAGAAGAAGATGGTGAAGAACCAATGTGTTTGTCCTTCGCAACCCAACTATGGGCTTCAGGAGATCAGGAATAGTAATGGCTTTGTCTGCCACTGCGTAACCAGCACCGCACATAGAAGCTGAAACATTAGAGGTTTTCTTTCTTTCTTTCCTTCTTTCTTTCTTTCTTTCTTTCTTTCTTTCTTTCTTTCTTTCTTTCTTTCTTTCTTTTTCTCTCTCTCTCTCTTTCCTTCCTTCCTTCCTTCCTTCTTTCTTTCTCTCTTTCCTTCCTTCTTTCTTTCTTCCTGTCTTTCTTTCTTTCTTTCCTTTTTTTTTTAGATGGAGTCTCACTCTGTCCCCAGGCTGGAGTGCAGTGGCATGATCATAGCTCACTACAGCCTCCAACTCCCTGGGTTCAAGTGATTCTCCTGCCTCAGCCTCCTGAGTAGCTGGAACTACAGGTACACACCACCACCACCAGCTAATTTTTTTTGCGTTTTTAGTAAGGACGGAGTTTCACTGTGTTGGCCAGGATGCTGTCATTCTCCTGACCTCAGGACCTTCCTGCCTTGGCCTCCCAAAGTGCTGGAATTACGTGTACATTAGAGGTATTCTAATGTTTGTTGAAAGAAAGACAGAAGGAAGCGAGGGAGGAAAGGAGGCAAACAGGGAAAAGGGAGAAAGGAGAGGGTGAGAGAAGGCGGCAAGAAGGGAAGAAGCGAGAAAAAGAGGGAGAAATTTGATTTTGAGCTGGGACCCTGAGAAAATGTCCCAAAGACAATGGCCAAGAGACTTCAGTCTGGAATGGAGAAAAAGTTCTGGAAATAGTGACATGATATTGTGAATTTACTTAATGCCACTGAATTGTACACTTGAGAAGACTTAAAATGACAACTTTTATGCTATGTATACATATGTATATTTTACCATGATAAAAAAATTTAAATTAGATTTAAGTTGTTATCATCACTAGAGTATAAATGTTCTCTGTCCTCAAATTTTCAATAAAGTGTTAGAAACACAAATGCCTTGTGTAAGTGGATCTTGTGAAAATCGTGGAAAGGAAGTATAAATATCTGAATCACGGTAGTCTGAACAGAAGCTGACCACAAAATAGGAAGAAAATTCATGAAATGAACTAATTCTTCTAAATTAGAAGCTCAGAGCCCAAGAAGATAAGAAAAAATTTAGGCATCTTCCCCCAACCTCTCTATTCTCAGTTTCCTTGGAGATGTTGGGAATATCCACGACTTCCACCTAACAGCAAAAGGAGATAAGAGAGCTATTTGTGTTTCAGTGTTAAATGACATGATGTCTCAGTTGATACTTGGGTTACATGCATATTATCTCCATTTACTCCTGAAAACAAAGGTGTGAGATGCTACCATGATCTCTTGTTCACACACAGATGAACTAACTGCGGCTTAGGAATGTCAGCAAACCTGCACCCAAGTGACAGAACCAGAAAAAGTTATGTTCCTTCCCTGCAGCTATGAGATGCTGGATACAAATTGCATTTCTAGGCTGTAAATGAAGAGAAAGAAATCATCACTGCCCTGTCTTTTAAAAGACAGTTCTCAAAAACAAACTTTGAAACTTTACAATTTATTATGTAATAAGGCAAAGAATGGAGAGAACTTCCAAAGTTCAAGTACAAATCGAATAGTTCTAATGGCAAAAAAGATGATTCCCCAAACAGAAATGAAGGCAAGAAAATAGCTTTGCAAGACAGCTACCACAGCCTTAAATGTTCACACTGTCACGATAAATAGCCCAAGCAAAAGCTTGTTCATATATATACAAAACCTGTGTTCTTATATATTAACATAGAAATCTTATCTGATAGAGCCAAGTAACCATCTAAATAAAAACATAAAGAAGGCATCTCTGTCCTTCTATTTTTTATTGACATCTGGAAAGCTGAAAGTTAAAAAAAAAATTGTAATCTGTCATCTTCTTAAAAAGTGGGAATTTTCCAAATCATATGTAAAATGACTAAAATAAACAACAAATGAGAATCATGTAAATAACAGCTTTGAAAGGGCAATGTAGAGTTCCCCTAATGATTTCTATTTGAAAATAAATCAGAGCATTCCCAAAAGCTGGAGGGCTTCTTTTAAAAAGAGAGGGCATGAAACTAATATAGACTAAAAAACCACATCTTGGTTTAATGAGATATACCATGAGCCATACATACTAACACTATCCAATTTAATCCTAAGAGAGTCGTCAATAGGAAAAATTTTAAACATTGCATCTATATGGAAATAATCTATACATTTTGCCTCTGAAAAACCATCAGAGAAATAAGAAATCTGTTTTGCACTGACAACACAGAGTGAGATCAAATTCTCCACAAGGCACCAGCATTTCTGTTATGGAAAAGGACACCCATTGTTGACGGCACGTGTATCTCATATGTCTCCATTTTCTGTAAAAATCATCTGCTTTTATTTCTCCTTGAACAACTCTAAAAAGAAAATTGAGATGTTTTCTCTGGACAGAACAGATGAGAAAGGCAAAAGCAAACCAGCTGGTAGCCAGTCTTCACTTTCTTTAAAACAAACAAAAAAAAAAAGGCAAAGGGACTTGGCATGTTGACCTCCACCTATCCAGATGGTTTGTTTTATTTAGTACACGAGTTCCAGAGGAGAGCAAGCAAGAAGTATGGCTAAGTGTTAATGTAAACCAATAGGGTTTCAAGCTTCTTTGTAAGAAGATTTACTAAAACACAGAGCTTTAGTTTTCTCAGAGCTCTGACTTGAACAATCAATTGGAATCCCCAATTGGGAGATTCTACCAATCTGCTGCCACGAGTGAGGAGAGTATGAAACTGGAGCCAGAACCACTCTTTTGATGTGATGAATTTCAGGGCCTGAAAAATGACTTCCCTTTCTTCCTCCTTCTCCTTCTATCCCAGTTGATCATGATGAGATCTTCTGCAAATGTTTCCACTGTGATCCTCTAAGTAAGACTGAGAACCTCTCAATGATCCCGTTGCCCCCTTCCCTGCACACCTCTCTGTAGTATCTGGTTTTCCGGGTAACTTTTCTTTTTCCTACATAAAAGTTATTCCATGTGCCCCTAGAAATTGGGGGAAATGTGGAAGACAAGATTCTCCTAGAAATCTCATAGCCCTGGCCTGCAATCCCAGCATTTTGGGAGGTGTAGGCAGCAAATCACTTGAGGTTAGGAGTTCAAGACCAGCCTGGCCAACATGGTGAAACACTAGCTCTACTAAAAATACAAAAATTAGCCGAGCATAGTGGTGAACATCTATAATCCCAGCTACTCCAGAGACTAAGGCAGGAAAGTCATTTGAACCCAGGAGGCAGAGGTTGCAGTGACGACAGAGCAAGAATCTGTCAAAAAGAAAAGAAAAGAAGAAAAAGAGAAGAAAGAAGAGAAGAGAAGAGAAATCTCATAGTCTTTACTTCACCACACAGCTGAAGACTCTCTCTGAACAAGTAAAATATAAGATATTCCTTTGCATGGTCACAGGGCATAGGACTAAGCCCATATTCAAGAAAAAAAAAAAATAGACCCTGATTAGCAAAGACTCTTGCAAACAAGGAACTCTGTTGAGGAAACCAAATATCACCTGTTCTCACTAATAAGTAGGAGCTAAACATTGAGTACACATGGACATAAAGATAAAAATGATAGGCACTGGCCACTGCAAGAGTGGAAACAGAGGAAGAGGGAAAATGACTGGAAAGCTACCAATCGGGAGCTATGTTCAGTACTTGACAAATGGGTTCAATCATACCCCAAACCTCAGCTTCACACAGTACACCCTTGTAGCAAACCTGCACGTGTACCCACCACCCAAATCTAAATTAAAAGTTGAAATTTTTTAAAAAGAACTCTGCTGAGACATACATTTGCAATGCCAACTAATGCAGGTTTATTGAGAAATACATGGCGAGACAAGCTCCCTTTTTGAGAGACACAAAAGCAGAGGCCAGGAGATACAGCAGCATGGTGAAAACATGTTAAAAGCATTAGAGACTGGGGCGTGGGTGGTAAAGCTTCTGGACACATCCAGAGGCATACACAGCACCAGTGAGCAACCCTTAAAACAAGCTCAGGGCTGGCCAGAAAACTTTTAGAGTGCCAAAGACAGCGTGTGCATGGCTAGTAGCCAGCAGTCAGGCAGTCAGAAGAGGAGTCAGCGATGAAGAGCTATTAGGGACAGGCAACATGCTGGAAGATCCTGGAAACAGCTGGGATCGTGGAGTCTTGATTCGCTCACTGGCTCCCACACACTCAGCAGGTTCTTCGGCAGCTGGACACGCAGGACTGCTGGTACGTCCTGGAGACCCCACAGGCTGGCTGGCAGACAGTAGAGACTCCACCTACTGGTTGGCAGACACTGGAGATGCCTCCCAGGGGCTGACATCCACTAGAGACAAAGGTGAGCGGCCGGCTGCAGGTGGTTGAACAGGGGTTGGAAACACAGGTAGTTTGCCGAGAGCAGGTCACCTGGCAAGGGTTGGAGACGCATGAAGTTCGCTGATAGCAGGTTGGCTGGCAAGCAGTGGGCCCGCAGCAGGTCTCCTGACAGTGGTCCAGGAGCCAAGAGCCAGTCTGGAAGGAACTGGGCAAATAGATGCCGCCCAGGCAGTCAGCATCAGTGCTGGAAGTCGTGGCAACTGGGGCCATTGGAGCAGCGCAGCGTCCTCCAATCGGCCTGGAAGAGCAATTTCTTGCGGAGCAGTTGAAGGACATGATGTCAGACAGAGGGCTGCAGGTAGCTTGCTGAAGTTACCTCCTGAGTTGTGAATGTCACTTCAGGCTCCCGAGCTTTTATATATCCTTGCTGGTAGGTGGGGCTCCCTCCCTGGTCTCCCTGGCTTCTTTGGCTCAGACTGGCTTGCCTTAGAACATCTTATGAATCTACACATTAATTGTCTCTTAAGAAGCCTTTACCCTCATAAAGAAATTTAGTAGTTTGGTAACTAAATCACAAGTCTTCTGTACTGTACTTAGTCTGATTAAGAAGGCTGGTTGGCAGCTTCAAAGTTATTGGTCATCCCAGCCCACACTTTGTCCCTCATTCATCTGGCTTATGATGAGTATTGATCTGACAGTAACCAAAGTTGCCACCATCCTACCATCACACACTCTCTCCCTCCATACCAGGACCAATTGCAAGCCCATGGCCTGTTCGGTTTGTCACTGGACTTAATATCCTTTAAACATAACTTAATCAGTCACTATACCATGCCTAACGGAGCTCCTCATTAGGAAGCTACCTCTTCAAATATGCTTCAAGATCACAAGGACAAATCTGCCAGGAAAAAGGACACAGAGACTTGTATCCAAAGTCTGAGCTGGCTCTCCAAATTAATCAGCTGACTCAAACAAGATGCCCGTGGGAAAGCTAGAGGGCAGTGGGACCCACCCTTTATGTTCAAGTGACAAAGCAAATTAGAAGCTAATTAAGTGCAACTGTATTTGTAGCCAAGACCTTTTCTAAATAAATTGGATAAGCTTTATTCCTAAAATGTTTAATTTAATAACAATGGATAATAGTGACTCCTGGGTCTCATTAATATGCCAGTGGGAAAGGCTTACTTAATTTTTTTAATTATCATAATATTAATTTGAAAGGGTACAGTGTCTTTCTCCCAATTTGCTCAATGTGTTCCAAAAATATTTATTTTCACACAAATACTTATAGATAGAATGCATTTTAATCATAGACAAACTAAAGACTCTTCAAGGTCACTGTCTCCGTCAGGAATAAGGGGGAGGCAGAGTGGGGGGAAGGAGGCACTTAATCAATGTTTGGTAATGAAGAGATGTGTGAAGTGTGTGTCATAATATTTAATTATTCTTTTTATGCTTGGGGAAGCTATAAGGGCATCATTCTCTTTTATTTCATCTCACTGAGATATAATGAATTTTGAACACCAGAATGATGGCTCATTTGGTCCACCTGAACACGGATGAATAAACTGCCTGACTCTGGCAAAATAAGCAACTTCAACATCACTTCAAGTGGTCAATGCTATTTCTGTCCCAAAACAGCTGTAAGATCTGACTCATTTTTAAACTAGCTTATATGGGGCAATCCAAGGGGATAAAATGGATTTCCATATATTTGAGGGCTACAGGTAATAAGCTATGTTTTAAATGTCCACAAAACAAACAGTGTTATGTCAGGACTCATCAGAAATCCGCTTGCAAAAGTTTCATTCATCTAATTGGAAGCTAAAGACACACCCAAACAAGATGGTGCTGTGCTGTGAGCAATAGCATGATTCCCAGATACCAGACCTCAATGTCCAGACCCTCCCTCAGTGACTCACCATGTGTTCCCAGGAACCAGGCAAAATTAATGAGATGACTACTTTCCCAAATGCTGTGGCTACGCTCTTCCCACCAAAGAGAGTATCTCAGTTGGTGTTTGAAGGCCTGAGTCCTTGGTCCTAGGGCCTGGCTTGCATGTTTTAAAATGGATTAGTAGTTTACAGGCTTCTCCCAGTCATAGGTTACAGGCTACTGTGGAAGAGTACTTCTTTGCGGGAATACCCAAAACGTGGTCAGTAGTAGAATTACAAAGGAGAACGTCTCAGTACCCATTGCCACATTCCTGGAATGGCAGAGAATTTTAACAGTTATTACTTTGCCTTGATTCCTCTTTCTCATTGAAAGCGGGAAATTACCGATAAAAGGATCCTGGCAAATATCTTCCATTGCTTCAGGAAAAAAAAAAAAAAAAAAAAACATGAGTGTCTTTTAAGCACTCCACTTTCTTCCAGACATTGAGTTAAAGGTTTGCACAACTCATCTCACTGAGTTCTTACAGCAACTCTACAGAGTAGGTATCACGTCACGTGCTGGAGCTGAAGTTCAGGGACGTTGGGTGGCTCGCCAACGTCATGGAGTTTATATTTGACTAAGTTGAGATTCCACTAAAACAGAGTCTCTGAGCTACCAACTCATACCGAGGATACTTAAACGTGATGAGGTGCCTTCCTTAAAGTATGAACAAGAATGTGTTATTTTTAATCAATCAATCAATACTTCATTGAAGACATTATAAGAAATATAATCATTTATCTTTTAACAATTAACAACGGAAATAAATAAAATAGTAAGTCACAAGCACTGCTGTCCTACTTCATACGTTTTCTTCATTCTGTATCCAATTTAACAATTTTTAATCCTTGCAATAAGATGCAAGGTCACTACAAACAAAGCAAAAAAAGAATAAAGAAACATTAATAGCTTAAAGTTATAGTTTGAAGTTATAATTATGTATAATAGCTGTGCATACAGTTAATTTTCAGAGCATAGCAGATAAGTGAATTGATTTTTCAGACTCATCCATTTTCCAGAGTCTGCCGTTTTTCAGGTGCTAAATAGAGGGAAAATGTTGAGTAGATCCCTTAGATTAATTACTCAAAGAAACTTTGGCTTACATTAGGTCATTTCTGAAGTCTTATATTAAGTGATTTCAGAGTTTGTGAATAACATTTCTCAGAAAGGTCTTGCCAACTAGACTTGAAAAATAGATACACTTCTCTGCTGTTCTCTGAAAATACACCATCCAGCACAGAGGTAGACAAGCTACTTAATATTCTCATGTATTCTATTGTTACATGCAAGCACTTCCACTCTTTTTCTGCATTCACTGTAAGTTGCAAAAGTGTAGAAACATGTACTGACAGTCACATAAGCTTGATGAAACTACACAATTTTAATTTGACAATGGTGTTCAATGAAGTTAATAAGTCATCCTTTCCTTAAAATGTAAGAAAAAATTACACGGCCAATTGCTATCACCATGTAGTTAGTCACAACATGAAACTTCAACTCAGCAAAAATTCTTATAATGATTATTATTCTCATGTCTGCAGAGCATGAAATGAGGGCAGGGGTGGGTAATGGGAGCAGATGAGGAGAGATCAAGGAACTACTACCCATTATCTTCATCACTGATGGATAATTTGCTCTCGTTTGTATAGAACAGTCTAAGCCTTATACAATAATTATCACAGACTGGAAATGAGCAATTCTTTCCCTCAAAACTGAATCACAGCAATCACTTACAACGCCAAGCATTTGAGAGTAAGATGAACTAAGTATGTGAGGGAGACTGGAGGTTTGATATGCAGAAAGGATTTTTTTCATCACAAAATTGATAATAATGTTGACCACACCAGTTCAAAGAAAACCACTTAGCCTCATCGAACGGAGGAATAGTGAACTTGTTCAAAAATTAATGCATATGAAATGAAATGACAGCAGAAATGCTGTCATTCTGCACTTTTTCAGGGTGATCACCCTCTCAAATCTGAAGCTATTCATTGTCTCTTAAGAAATATAAAAAGGAAATTCAGAAGCTTAAGTGTAGACCTTAATGGTTGTCTTAAAAATTAAATACACCTTGGCTGAGTTGTGCTGCTTTCTTTCCAACTTCACACAGATCTCTGGGTTGAATCTCCAGAATCTTTATTAACCAAGACATTATAAACCCCTGGAGGCTGGGTGATTTGCACCACAAAACTGAACTGAAATTCATTTTCCAAACTCTTTTCAAAAAAACATCAGTCATAAGAAGGGTTGAATAATTTGGGCTGGAAGGAACTCTAGGGCAGAAAGCAGAAGGTGAAAGAAACAAGCGAAGACCGGTTGCTGCTTTTAGAACCTGAAAATAGCAGTCACCGGCTACATGACTTGTGTAAAAAGAAACCTTCCGAGGACAGTGTCAAGGTTGAAAAATTCTAAACGGAACCATTCTCTGTCTTGATACCTGTTTTCAGATTCATGTGTTTTTTCATGTGTGTCTTCATTGGAGATCAAAATCAGGGTGCTGTCAAGAAAGGTGAGTAGCATCCCAAGTATTTTTCAGCACAACAAACGCCCCTGTCGCAAAGCCCATGTGTAGTTGGCATGGGCTCCAGTCCTGGCCTTCCAAGTAAACAGAGGTAGACCCATTAGTAACAAGGTATGAGTAGTTTTTACGTATAGGGCCTAAGAGAGGGCACCAAGTCACCTAAGATGTATCATCCTTCCCCGATCCAGAACTATGCAGGGCCTATTAGGTACTCTGTGGGGTAAGGATACTGGAATCTATGTGGGAGACAGGCAAAGTAGATATGTCTTTTCTTAACATCGTTTAATTGACCTGTGCTTATACCCTTTCAAAATAGTCCTTCTTGGTCTGATCTGCCTTTCTGGGGGACTAAAAGTGTAACATTAGGCCAGCACTATCTCAGGTTGGTAATTAGGCTTCCAACGCTGGCTTTTAAATTCCTCTCGTATAATTCTCTTATCTGATTCATGAGAAACCGAGTCCCAAACAGGGTGCATCTTTGCCATGCACATCAAACATTGTTGTGCACTACTTTGAAACTGTCTCACTTCATTTCTTACTGTCGCCTCTTTGCACATGCTTAAGCCAGTTTCGTGATGGTACAATCCCAAAGTGCTTCCTTTACTTAGAGGCAGCTCACATGCTCCTTGCTTCCTGCTAGGTCTTACCTGATGCCATGGTGAGGAAAGTCCATGTTAATTTTCTCTGCAGTCACATAGGTACCACCCAGAAGTGGGGTCAGGTGTAGGCAGCAGAGAATGCAAACCAAAGGATGAATACTCCCCACTTTTGTCCTCCAGGTAGATAATACTTGATATGGTTTTGTCATGTCCCCACCCAAATCTCATCTCATCTGGTTGTGGGAGACAGCCAGTAGGAGATAATTGAATCATGGGGGCGGTTTCCCCCTTACTGTCCTTGTGGTAGTTAATTATTCTCACAAGATCTGATAGTTTTTTAAAGGGAAAGCCCTTTGGCTTGGCTCTCATTCTCTTTTTTCTGCCACCACGTAAGACGTGCCTTTTGCCTTCCACCATGATTGTGAGGCCTCCACAGCCATGTGGAACTGTGAGTCCATTAAACCTGTTTTCTTTATAAATTACCCAGTCTCAGGTGTGTATTTATCAGCAGTGTGAAATGGCCTAATACAGCACTGAAAGTCACTTCAAAAAGTCCCAGGGGATCATGCACGAGTTAATTGCAGCAGTGGCTGACTTGCTAACACTCTCTCGTGGTTGCTCTCCATGCTCTTCTGTTTCACTACCTTGTGCTGCAATCCCTGCAATAAAATTCCAAAACAGCCTCAAGCTTTGCTTTTTAGGGAACTTGGATTGAGACACCCGGGTTCCACATACTTGCTGTTTGAAAGAATTAGAAATAATAGCAGGCCTTCCAATCCCTAGCTTAGGTCCCAAGGATACATGCACGCCTCTGTCCACACAATCTCAGGAAAAAACTTGTACACAAGCTGAGCATCCAGCAAGTCACATTTGGGTATTTAAAGCCATTTCTTCAATGGCCAGATGAGTAACTACAAAAGTCTTGAATTGCAGCTAGATTCTTCATAGATTTTCAAATGTATTCCTGGTAATTTGGATCTACTATGCTGGTTCCTTAACATAGACCAGTCCCTAAGAGTGACATCAAAAACACTAAAAGGTTGGCAAATATTATTGCCAGTTTCGTGTCACTGTTGTTTTCCAAAATGAAAAGATGCTATTTAACAAAGTAAGACGTGCACCAACTGTGAAATGGGAGAAAATTTTAGGTAGTAAATGGACAACTCCTTTATAACTTTAATTAGTCATGAATTTATTTTTAAATGTATTAATAAAATAGGGCTAGGTTATCCAAGCCAGAATTTTGAGGATAGTACATAAAATGGAGCTTAAGCAAGTTTTTTTAAAGTGAGTTACTATTAATAAACATAATAAAAGTTAATATAATATAAAAATGAAACATAAATAATATTTGTAATGTTGAGGTTGATATGAAAATGACAAAAATTGTCAAGATAAAAATTACAGCAGTGTGTTTAATAAATATTTAAATGATTTCATACAATGGTTTCATAAATACTGAAATAATAAATGCTTAAGTATTTTTTTAATTTTCCAAAATTTATTTTAGAGAATATATCATTTAAAATTCCCATTCACACACATTCACACACACACACACACACACACACACACACATTTCAAGTGCCCTGCTCCCTCTTCTGCTTATCAAGTAATTTGTAACAAGTTACCCCAAAACATAGGAGCATAAAGCACCCATTTATTATGCCTATGGATTCAGTGGCTTGAGAATTTGCACAAAGTGCAGCAGGGCAGTTCCTCTCTGCTCCAGATGTATGGGGAGCCTGCAATTGTCTGAAGGTTCATTTGTTTCAGACATATGGCAGCTGACCCTTGCCGTTATGGGAATACCTATGTGTGGCCTCTTTGTGTGACCAGGATTTCTCCAACACTGAGGCTGCTTCCAAGAGTGAGAACCTCAAGAAAGTATATATAAATATATGATATATATATCACATATAGGATACATGTATATCATATCATATATGTGATAAATATATATCATATGCTTATATGGTATATACTTATATATAACACATAATATATACTTATATATAAGTATATACTTATTAATTATTTTTTATATAAAAATAATATAAAATATAATATATACTTATATATACATATATAAAAATAATATATTGTATAATATATATTTATATATTATATAATATATACTTATATATATTGTGTTTATATATTATGTAAGTACATATCATATAAGTATATACAATAAATATATTGTTTTTATATATTATGTATTATATATTAAGTATATATCATATAAGTATATATAATAAATGTATTTATATACTATGTATTTTATATATATTTTTTTAAATACATATATATGTATACTTGCATTTTAGATTCTGGGGTACATGTAAAGAGCATGCAGGATTGTTGCATAGGTACATACCTGTCAATGTGGTTTTCTGCCTCCATCCCCATCACCTATATCTGGCATTTCTCCCCATGTTATCTCTCCCCAACTCCCTACCCCTCACTGTCCCTCCCCTAGTCCCCCACCACAGACCTCAGTGTGTGATGTTCCCCTCCCTGTGCCCATGTGTTCTCATCGTTCAACAATTGCCTATGAGTGAGAACATGCAGTGTTTGATTTTCTGTTCTTGAGTCAGATTGCTGAGAATGATGGTTTCCAGGTTCATCCATGTCCCTACAAAGGACACAGACTCATCGTTTTTGATGGCTGCATAGTATTCCATGGTGTATATGTGCCACATTTTCCCTGTCCAGTCTATCATCGATGGGCATTTGGGTTGGTTCCAGGTCTTTGCTATTGTAAACAGTGCTGAAATGAACATACGTGTGCATGTGTCCTTATAATAGAATGATTTATAATCCTTTGGATATATACCCAGTAATGGGATTGCTGGGTCAAATGGAATTTCTATTTCTAGGCCCTTGAGGAATCGCCACACTGTCTTCCACAATGGTTGAACTAATTTACACTTCCACCAACAGTGTAAAGTGTTCCTATTTCTCCACATCCTCTCCAGCATCTGTTGTCTCCAAATTTTTTAATGATCGCCATTCTAACTGGCATAAGATGGTATCTCAATGTATATGTATTATATATTATGAATTGTATTATATTATGTATTATATATTATTACCTTTTATTATATATTATATTAATATATGTTATAATATACATGTTATAATATATACTATTAATATATTATAATATATGTTTATATATTAATGTAACCATATTATTTATTGATATACTTATTAATATATTAATATATTTTTATATATAAGTATATATTAATAAAATAATAAATATTACTTTTTCTGACCTAGGAAGTCATCTACCATCACTTTTGCTATACTTTACATAGCAAGGCATCCCAAAGGCCCATCCAGATCCCAGGGGAGGTAAAATGGACTATACTTCTTGATAGGGAAGTGGGAATGTTCTGGAAGAGGACATGAGACTGAAGATGTTGTTTTGGCCATGAAAATAAAACTACTATCATTCTCTAAATTGCCAGTACACCAGGACTGGGGATCCCTGAGATGGGCTTAGTTGATGCTCATAAAAATTGAAATTTCATGTTTCACATCATTGGAAATGTTCAGAGTAGAGAAACAGCTCATTATCAAGGAACATTGTGATGGGGATTCTTACAGGAATTAGAGAGACCTTAGGATGGCTTCAACATCCTAAGGCCCACGTGCTTAATGCAATGAATCAGGCTAATGACCAGCACCCTCGGTACTTTCAAGGAGCATCAGACACTACAGAGTCTTCATTTATGCTGGCTCCATTTCTTAAGTAAACACTTGGAAGCTCCAGATCCTGTGGAGAACATGTGTATGCAGGGTTTTCCACATCAGATGAAGTAGTCAGGCACATGGAAGCTCTCGGGGATTAATGGAAACTATGGGGACTTCACCAGTCTTCATGGGTCAGATTTTTTAAGAATACACAGTCTTATGCACAGTCTTATATCATAAGGGAAATTGCTTTTCAGTTCGTGGTGGATTGAAGATGGAATTAATAATGGAAAAATAAAATACTAGTAGCAATGCTGAGAATAGCTGACCTGATTCCTCTTAATTGCTCCCAAGTCAGCCTTCCATTTTCTGTATCCACTGTATATTCTAAGGTGGTTTCCTCAGGCTGTCTCTCGCTGATACTGAATTCCCATTATTTAGGGTGAAGGTCAAACTGGATGCAAACATCTTTTGTGTTTTAGGACAATGTGTCTTTCCCTGAATGCTCCTGAGCCACAGGTAAAGAAGGTCACAGCCCAGGCAAAGGGTCAGACATCTTACACTAATTGTAAAGCATTGCTCAGTCCTTGCTTTTCTGATCACGGTTATCATTGATACTGAACTATGAAGTGAACTTGAAGCAAGCAATTGCTTTGGCTAAATAGCAAAATAACTAAAGGTTGATAAAACGACCCTTCTGGAAAATAATCAACTGAGACTGATATACCCAATCTCATCTTTCACGTCATTCCTTAACTTCAGTATCCTTTTTCCCCTACTAATATCAACACTGCCACCAACTCTTCTTTCCTTCCCAAGAAAGACACAGTATAAATTCCACAGTAACTTTTGCTTTCTGCAAAAATATCTAATGTAAAAAAAAATAAGCTCAAGAAAGAAAACTAAAAAATAACTAGGAAGAACTAAAAGGAATGACTAACTTACAGTACGAAAAATTATATAGTACATTATGTAAGGGTAATGGTAATCCCCAGAACTTTGAGTGGTAATTCAGAAGACAAGCATGGTAATAGAAATTAATGAGAATCAATAAAAAAGAAAGCAATAAAGTGAGTGAAATGTGGTGGGCATATTCAAAATAATCAACTTTGGAAGGCATGACCTCCAAATGGATTGTTTTCAGACCAGATTGTTTTCCACACCTCAACACCCACACAAAAGCACAATTTTTATTACAGAAACTGTTGTCCAACTAATGAAAACACATAAAGGGTAATGGTATCTTTGCCTACAGGTAGAGGCCTGTACAGCATCCAATCGGCCCCGCAAATGCTTTTACTCTTCACTAGGCAAATATATCTTTTGTAGACACGACAGACATGCCATTCAGATCATCCGATCCTTGAAATAGACTTTTCAAATAGAATTCTGATATTGACTTGGTTTTTCAAATGTCCTTATCTACTAGAAATAAAACACCTTCAGTACTTAGCATAAGTATGCCAATCTGATTTCAATGTGAGTTACATTTGCACCCTGGCTTGTATATCAGTCTCTCTAAAATTTGGCCAACTTTGGTTAGTCCTCCAGAACCTGCAAACCCTGAGTGAACTGACGAAACTAAAAGCCTCAGCAGCCAACTGGAGGAACAGATCCTGATCCTGTTGTCACTGCACACCTCCAATCAAAATGTAGACACCAGCTTCAATCTGGACAGCCGACCCATCTCCCTCAATGACCAAACCATTTTATCTGCTACAGATAAGAGGTCCACATGTCACTAAAAGACCATTTTCTCATATTATCTAATGAACTCCTCCTTCTCCAAGTACTTTTAGCAAATGGAATTCTCTTAAGTTGAGTACAACACAGGTTGAACTGACTAAATGACCTCTATGAAAAGCGGCTTCCAGTTTTTTCACATGCTGTCAGAAAAGCTATTTTGCAATGAGCAATAGCTGTTCTGATAAATTTTAAAAACTATGCCTTCTGTTCACAATAGTAAAGACTTGTAACCAACCCAAATGCCCATCAATGATAGACTGAATAAAGAAAATGTGGCACATATACACCATGGAATACTATGCAGCCATGAAAAGAGATGAGTTCATGTCCTTTGCAGGGACATAGATGAAGCTGGAAACCATCATTCTCAGCAAACTAACACAGGAACAGAAAACCAAACACCACGTGTTCTCACTCATAAGTGGGAGTTGAACAATGAGAACACATGAACACAGGGAGGGGAACGTCACACACTGGGGCCTGTCATGGGGTGGGGGACTAGAGGAGGGATAGCATTAGAAGAAATGCCTAATGTAGATGACAGGATGATGGATGCAGCCAACCACCAAGGTACATGTATACCTATGTAACAAACCTGTACATATACCTCAGAACTTAAAGTATAATAAAAACAAAATTATGCCTTAGCTTACATGCATCTGAAATTGCAATATATTTTTTTCTGGCAACTCATCATGCCAAATAATTTGGTATGTTGACCTTTGAATTTAGCATTTAAGTTTGCACATTATTGCATACCCAAACAGTACATCGTGTCTATTGAAATTATTTCTTGCATATTGCACTGCACTTTCTGCTACTGCATATTTTAAACATCTTCCCTCTTTAGCTATGTATATTACTTATTGGAAGCCACAAAAAAGTATCCTGGTAGTAGTCCAACAAGCTTTCATTTATATACAAACTCAAAAGCGAAGGCAAATTTTAAAATTTATCAGAACAACTATTGCTTGTTACAAAACAGCTCTTCCAATAGCTCTTCGCTTATCTTCCTCATTTATCAATGCTTACCCTTCTTAATGTGTCAAATTCAAGGGATATGTCAAAAGTTCTGCAAATTCCTTCCCCAACTTTCCCACTGACTCATTGCCTGACCTGAGGCTGCTCATTGAAACTCCATGGGTCTGTTTCATGATCATCTGTAAAACAGGGGTAATGGGATCTGCCTCACCAGGGAGCTGCAGGAACTGAGTTATGGTTTGCAAAATGCTTTGTGATTCACACATAAAAGGCACTACAAGAACGGAAACTATCATTGAGCATTACAAACAGTTTTCATCTCAATTATTTTAAAGTAAGAAGAGATTAATATTCTAAGCTTCCAAAAGATATTAAAGCAGCATGATGTTACACAGAATTTCCAAAACTAAGGCAGGCAATTTGCTGACACAGGTTTTTTTGTTTTTGTTTTTGTTTTTTGCTTTTTTTCTAGGAAACCAGAAATGTCATTCACAGATAAATGCAGGGAACGGCAAAACTGAGGGAGTCCTCATTATTATTGGCTCTGAGATCTGGCAGTAAGAGAGTCTCTCTGCTTTCAAGTTACCCATTGGAATCAAGCCCAAGAGAAATGTAAATAAAATATTGTTCCAGTCTTCAGCTGCCTACCCAAATCTTGTTTTGACTTAACTCTTCTTAAAGTTATAGCAATAATTTTCATGTCCTACGTATAAATTAAGGGTTAACCCTATCAGGTTTGTTCTTACACTATAGGAGACTAAAACTGAAAAATTAAATTCTAAATTGTACAAAGTGATGGTGAGACATCTATGCTCACCATTTTAAATTTTCTACAAATAGCATAAGAGAAGGCTCCTGAAGCATTAAAATAGTCCCCCCCAGCCTTATTCTCAAGGGATATCTTCCAAGATCTCCAGTGGTTTCTGAAATCATGGATAGTACCAAATCCTACATAGACTATTGTTTCCTAGATATGCACGCTTATGATAAAGTTTAATTTATAAATTAGGCACAGTAAGTGATTAACAACAACCATAATAAAATAGAACCATCATAACAACATACTGTAATAAAAGTTATATGAATGTCTCGCTCTTTCTCTCAAAATATCTTGTATTGTCCTGAGGGTAACTAAAACCACAGAAAGAGAAATGATGAAAAAGGAGAGGCAACTGTATTCACAGCTCGTAAAGTTCTAATATTTGGCACTAACTAATAATCGCATTTAGCTGCATTGTACTTATTTTCACCTTTAAATTACAACCACACAGGGAAGGAGTAAATTTTGTCCTATTATCATTTGGTGTATTTCCACATTAAAAAGACTCTTGGGCACTCTTGGCACTGAAAATATCATAATAATAATTTAAATGATTAACATTCACCCTCTTCCAATTAAGAGAGTGCCATAGCTGCAGTGATCCAAAGGTGAATGTCAACGGCTTGGCTATAATATGAAATTAGCAATATGTAAAGAATGAAAAAAAGAAAAGAATGCTTTTAAAAAAAAAAAAAAGCAACTACTACAATTTTTTAAAAAAAATTAAACCTAGGATAGCATAATAGACTTAGGGTAACCAAGGGACTTCTGGAGAAATTCTTAAAATTTCAAGTTTCACAACAGCCTTTCCAGATTTCTATTACAGAAAACCCAATTATCCAGGTAATTTGCATAATTTAAATGAGGCAAGCAAAAACCATTGGCTGTATAGAGTATCTCACAGTTTACTGTGAAGATTACAGATGAAAAGTGTGCTCAACTAAGCTAAGAGATGGGGTTCGACTCTGAAAGCAAGGCTTGGTCACAGACCAAATTGAGGACTAGCTAAAATAGGTCTAGGATGGAAGCACCTCCTCATAAGACACGCCCACCAACATGTCATGTCAGTTTACCATCATCATGACAAGGCCCAAATGTTACCACCTCTTGCCATGGCAACAACCCAACCAGTCAGAAGTTACCACCATTTTCCTAGAAATTTCTGCATAAACCACCCCTTATTTGCATGTAATTAAAAGTGGGTATAAATATGAGTGCACAGCTGCTCATGAGCTGCTACTTTGGGCACACTGCCTGCTCCACAAGGAGCAGTACCTCTGCTGTTGTACAGAGGTGCTTGCCACTTCAATAAAAGTTGCTGTTTAACATCACTGGATCATCCTTGAATCCTTTTCTGGGAGAAGCCAAGAACCCTCCTGAGCTAAGCCCCAATTTGGGGGCTTACTTGTCCTGCCTCACCACCTCTTAACCATGTAGAACCTTGGGAAAAGCTGTAAGACTGCTCATCCTCTTTTCCCTAACTACAAATGGAAACAACAGTAGGACCTACATAGACTAATAAAGTAATGCCTGTGAGGACTAATAAAGTAATCCTTGGAGCATGTGGACATTCGATACATAATTGTTCTCCACTCCTTTTTTTCTTTCATTTAAGATAAGGCTTTATAGGGCTCCAATTTTTCCCAAATAAAAATTTCAATTTATTTAAAGTTGTCATAGATTCCTAACCATATATAACTTCTCAGTGCATGCAATTAATAAAATATAGACTCCAAGCAACTTGTAATCACTAACCATTACAGCTTCATACTTTTAGATCGTGAATAGGGCTCAAGATTTCAACACAAATCCTAAAATTTTGTACTAGCTATAGTTAAAAGGTATTTCATTTCTTCATAACCTTTATAGCTATGGCCAAGATCAACTCACTAGGCTGTCATTCCTCACCGTGGTGGCAGGGATAAAGGTGGTCCTCCTAAGCTTTAGGATCCACACTTCTGAAAGAGGAAGCCTGAAGTGGTGGGTAATACTTGATGGAGGTGGAGGGGAACAGGAAATGGGTGAGTTCCAAACCTGTCTAAAGTAATTCTGATGACAGTAGAGAGCAAACAAATATCCTTAGGAAATACTGGGAAGGAGCCTAAAGTGGCCCAGAGCAAATACAAAAATGTTTTTTGAAGACTTATATTCTGTCTTAATATCATGGTAGAACCATCATTATCCCAAAAGCCAGCAGCTGATTCTTCTTAATGAAAGAATCATTCCTAACCATCTTATTTAGGAACTTTGGTCAGTTCTTTGGAATAGAGGATGAGGCTCTCAGAGCTCTATTTTTTGTCAACAGAAACCAAGGCAACAAAGTGGCAGCTCATTTACTGAGCCACTGGTACAACCAGAATCGCTGGGGAGAAGAGAAAGGTGTCAAGGAATAGGAGAGGGACAGGGAGCATAGATGGAGGAGGACACAATGAGCCAATCTCATATTTTAAGGCTGAGAGATCTCATGGAAATTCTGTCAGCTATCTGCATGTCATAGAAAAGTATAACACTGATCTGAGTTCTTTATCTGTGCTTAACAAAACTTCCTCCAAAGGTAGTGGTGTGAAGGAAATTTGAAGAACGGGAATATATGTTTTCCACTGTGAAGTTGTCCAAGTTGTCATTATGTGTTCTCTCCCCCACCTCCCCTTCATCAGTATGGATGATACTAGTGAGGTTTGTATTGAAGAGGGAAGACAAAATTAATGACACATCATGATATGAAATTAAAATAACTCTAGCAAACAAAAATTGTTTGTAAGAAGGTCCCACCAGAGCCTAAGTTAAGGAGAAATAGTAAGTGGCTCTCCTTCCTTCTGCAGAACATTAACCTTATCTATTCTCAACATTCCTTAAGAGTTCTCTAAATTCCTGTTTTCCTTTGGAACAGCTGCAAGGCCACCGCACAGATAAGTTATGTTACAAACATGTTTTTCAAGATATAAGGCATGCCACAAGACAAGTCAGGGATGATTAACTGCCTTTGTGCCCATTTCTGTAAAACTTACTTCCTGCTTTGCATTGAAAAGTATAAAAGAAAGCCTTTCTCTTTGTCTAATGTTCAGCCATTTTGGACATGAGTCCGAGCCGGGCCTATGTATACCTAAAATAAGCCTTTCTGCAACCTCTACAGGCTCTGCAGTCTCTGAATCCTGCACATTTCGCGTGTGTTGGAAAGGGCCTAATTTTCACATTTGGTCAACTCAAATGTTGACAAAAGGAGCATGCATCAGACAGATACCCAAAAGAATTCCTGGAAATGGGAACGTGGTGTTAGGGTGTAAACTGAGAAGTGCCCTAGGAATACATCAGGGTCTTCAAATGCCTTTGGACTTCCACAGAGTTGCAATGAACTAATCATCACTAGATACTGAACTAGTGTTCTAATCTGTAGTACTCTGATGATGAGAGAAGCTGCTATTTATTTATTTATTGGTGGCAAGCATTACTTTTTTAGTGAATTGTCTACTTACAGCTATGCCCAATTTTCTATTCAGGCACTTATTTTTCTTACTCATTTGTAACAGATCTTTACATAGTAAACATACAAGCTCTTTGACAGAGATTACATTATTTTTTTCTTCTTCTACTCTTGCCTTTTAATTTGGATCGTTGTATTATTGACATACACTTACGAACTATTGATGTTTTAAAATAGTTTCTTCCTTTGTTATTTAGGCTAAAACAGACCTTTCCCACACTAAAAGGTTCATCTACTTTTTCTACTCCTTTGGTAAGAACTTTGTTTTTGACAAAAAACTATAACTTTTCTGGAATTCAACTTGCTATAACTCTATTTAGAATGTTGAGATGAGATTTATAAATGAAATCGGTGTTTTGGATTTTTTTGTTTTTTCATGACCAGATTGGGGTAGTAATAGTTTGTAAAATAATGTCAGCTATCTATATATCATACAAGAGTGTACAGAGTATAACACTAACCTATATTCTTTATCTGTGCTTAACAAAACCACAGAGCTTACCAGTTCAGTGTCTGGGACCAAAGCATTTTCAGAAAGTGATTTTTAAAAAACGTTTTAATGTCTAGCTTGATATTTTATTCAGATGCTCAGATTTTTTATTTTTCCTTTCTCATTGAGTCATTTTATATTCATATTCCCTCCTATCCATTCATTCTTGAGAATTTAAATTTTAGAAAAGGGTTTTAAATATTTGCCTGTAATTTTTAATCCGTAATTGCATTCCCTTTTTATGCAGATATTTTATTTTTAGGTTTTCTAATTTCATTAATTTCTGCCATCTGTGTGATTTTCCCTTTCTCTTTCCTAAATTATATTGTGTTATGTATCGAATTTTTAGTTATATACTAAGTATATATTTGTTATAGAAAATATAATTTTAAATCTATTATGCATTCTGAATTTATTATATTATTTGGACATGTCTTAGCATTATTTCTTACTTCCTGTTACATACGAAGAAAAGAACATGTGTTTTTTTTTTTTTTTGAGACAGAGTCTTGCTCTGTCGCCAAGCTGGAGAGCAGTGGTGTGATCTCAGCTCACTGCAATCTCTGCCTCCTGGGTTTAAGCGATTCTTCTGCCTCAGTCTCCCGAGTACCTGGGACTACAGTCACGTGCCATCATGCCCAGCTAATTTTTGTAATTTAGTAGAGACGGGCTTTCACCAAATTGGCCACGATCGTCTGGATCTCTTGACTTCATGATCCGCCCTCCTCAGCCTCCCAAAGTGCTGGGATTACAGGCATGAGCCACCGTGCCCAACAGGACATGCATATTTTTTTAATTTCTTGAATTATACCTGAATTTGTGGTTTTTATATAATTTGATATTTTTACAAGTTTGGATTACAAAATGTTTTTACACTCGTCTTTTTTTAATCACAAACCATTTTTGTTCTGTTTTATACTTTTACCTTGAAGCCTAATTGTTTAATATTATTACTGTAACTCCAGGTGTTTTGTTTGACTTTCTTAATGTAGTGTTTTTGTTTTTGTTTTTGAGACAGAGTTTCACTCTTGTTTCCCAGGCTGGAATGCAATGGTGTCATCTCTGCTCACTTCAACCTCTGCCTCCTGGATTCAAGTGATTCTCCTGCCTCAGCCTCCCAAGTAACTGGGATTACTGTATAAGCATGCACCACCATGCCCAGCTAATTTTTGCAGTTTCAGTAGAGACAAGGTTTCACCATGTTAGTCAGGCTGGTCTCCAACTCCTGATCTCAGGTGATCCACCCACCTCCACATCCCAAAGTGCTGGGATTACAGGTGTGAGCCTTAATGTAGTTTTTCTTACTCTTTTACTCTTGCCCTTTTTGCATTGTTTTACTTTATGAGTACTCATAATAAATAGCTCACATTCAGATATTGTTTCTGAACTCAGTTCTAATATTTAGGTTTTAATAAAAAGTACAGTGTTCAGGGCCAGGCATGATGGCTCATGCCTGTAAAACCAGCTCCTTGGAAGGCCGAAGTGAGGTGGGCAGATCACCTGAGGTCAGGAATGCAAGACCAGCCTGGTCAACATGGTGAAAACCCCGTCTCTACTAAAAATACAAAAATTAGCTGGGTGTGGTTATGCGCACCTGTAATCCCAGATTCTAGGGAGGCTGAGGCAGGAGAATTGCTTGAACTGGAAGGCAAAGGTTGCAGTGAACCAAAATCACATGACTGCACTCCACCCTGGAGGACAGAGCCAGACTGTCTCAAAAAAAAAAAAAAATTAATGTGTTCATATTTATTTTATAGGTTTGGATTTGCTTTTGTCAGCCCATTTTGTAAGTCCTCCTATTTTAAGATTTCTTACTTTTTTTAACCATTATTTTGATGTACTAATATTTTTATGTTTTTACCCCTACATCTTTATTCAATTCTGTACGTCATCACCTTGCAAAATATTTTAAGACATACATCTCATAAAAGCCAAGAATTGCAAATATGCCAAAAGTTCACTAACATTAGAAGGGATCAATCTATCATATGAATAGATAATGAAATTCTGTAACGTAATAAAGTTAAATAAACTAGGCTATATCAACAAGATGAATGACCCAAACTATTGAACAAAAAAGCAACATACAAAATAATACATTCACACAGAATTTAATTCTACTTATATAATATTCAAAAGGAGGCAAAAGTAAATCATATTTTTCAGGTGGCAAAATGATTTTATTTCAAAACAAAAGAAGTTAGGATGATGTCCATGGCCATGGGGAAGGAATGAATTTATAATCAGGGACGAACAAAGCAGACTGCTGGGGTAGGTTGGTATCACACTCCTTCTGCCCCTGGGGTTAGCTTTATGATTAAAGCACTAAATCCTACGTATTCATCGTGTGCAAGATTCTATATGGAACACTGTATCTCACAATGAAATAATCTCACACGTCTTTGTAATTTAAAAAAAGCTAATATCAGAAAATACACAATTGATTGATTCTCCTCCATGGAACTTGAAGACATTCATAGTGTTACATCATACTCCCAATCTCTCACGGATATTTTTGTTAGTAAAACTCAGTTTCCATTTTTTAATTCATATCACTTTTCAGTAATTATTTAAAACCTGTTTAACTGATTTTACAACTACAATCATAAGACTCATTTAATTATTTTATTCACTATTCACCATTAATCATTTTGAGGTTTTCTTTCTAATTTCCTGTAGCTTAAGAAGAGAACATTATTAGAAGTCTCCTTTTTTAGCCAACTATTATCTGAATATGGACTTCAGTTGCATTCTATATGAATAAAAACCCAATTAAATATTAAACCAAAAATATTAAGGGCAAACACATTCTTTCTCAAAATCCTGCAAGTCTTGTTTCATTTCTTCTTGCAGTTAATGTTCAGAAGACAATTCTGAAACACCACGTTCCATCTATTACATTTCCAGGATTCATGAACCATATCATCTTCTCTCTCATCAATTTCATTCTTTATCCTCTTCATCTGAATTCTGGAAAAGCTTCTCAAAGTTGTTTTCCACATTATAATTCATTACATCACAGAAAAACTTTTCCATTTTAAGCCTCCTCATACAGATTTTAGTCTTTCTCATGCAAATTTTAAATCAGAGATTACAATTTTGTTTCATCTTTTCCTGCCTCATCCAACTCACTGAATATTCCTTCGCTTGCTCTCTCACTCTCAACTGGATCCCTTTTTAATCTGTTTCCTGGGTTTTTTTCCCCATGCTTCTGCTTCATATTTTCCAGAGTATTATCGAAAGCACAAAGAGATTATTTTACATTTGTTCTCTTTCTTGTGGAAAATATTTTAGAAATACGACATCTGCATCTTCTTCTTTTTCAGCTTGAGAACATTTTCTTCGGTATCATACCGAGGCATTTTGGTGTGATCCATCCATATTTAATGAGGATGGGGCAGGCTCTTTGGATCCCTCTCATACATCGTGTATTTTTCCTAAAAAAAAAATTTTCAGACCTTTGGCAGAAAGCTTAGTTGCTCTAACTCACATGGGAACACGGCTGTTTCAGAGGCTGAGGAAAATGGAGGAGCAACTCTATCTGGTGATCCATTCTGCTGAGGATCAGCTGTTAGCCTTTTTCTCTTTCTGGTTCATGGTAATGTCCAGGTTCCTGGTAAATCATACACAATCCGTTTTGCCAGGATACTGCTTAGCACATCAAATGAAAAAATCAAAGTTGTCTCAAAGACATCTTGCCTCCCTGGCAGCTTTTTGCTTAATGTGAATCCTATATGAACTCTAACATCTCCTAATACAAGCACTCTCGTAGACTTGATCCACATCCATGAACAAGGAGTTGGGTGAACCCAAGTCACCATCTCCAGGGTACACACAGCCTTTTATACTCATCCCTCTAAATTCATCACCAGTGGGACTTTTCTAAAAGTCTCAGACAGCCCCAATCGTTTGTTTTGGAAAATTCTACATTAAATATAAAGAAACTAATAACTCCAGATGTTTGAGACTGTCTTGCTCTGTCACCTAGGCTAGAGTGCAGAGACACAATCTCCGCTCACTGCAACCTCCGCCTCCTGGGTTCAAGCAATTCTCCTGCCTCAGCTTCCCAAGTAGCTGGGATTGCAGTCATGTACCCCCACGTCCAGCTAATTTTTTTGCATTTTTAGTAGAGATGGTTCAATGTATTGGCCAGGCTGGTCTCGAACTCCCAACCTTATGATCCGCCTGTCATGGCCTCCCAAAGTGCTGGGATTACAGGTCTGAGCCACTGAGGCTGGCCTATCCCCAGCTTTTTAACAGTACTTTCCTATAATTTCCAGTGATAATGTTTGCTTCTCAATATTTTATATTTCTTCGGATGTTTCTACGAGGACCCAAAGTAGAAATGGTATACAAATTATTACAGTCTTTGTTGTCTAGAAGTATAATATAAATATTTTTAAACCAAGAAATGAGATAAAATTCCAGGATTTTCCCAGTGGGTCAATCCTGAAGGAAAAAAAAGAAAAAAGTAGTGAGAGAAAGGCGGAGAGAGAGAACCTTGAAGTATTTCACTCTTGGTAAGCCTCAAATAATACATCTGTCATTTTGGTGAGCCATCTTATTTAGGCTGCTTTTAACTCAATTTTCAGGTGAGTCACCTCAAAACTTCAAACTGCAAAACGGCCAACTTGCATCAGGAAGCAATGAAGCTCTCCCAAACCTTGTGAAATAAGATAATTTGTGAGCAGAATCACCCAAATACTATTTCTCGAGGTTATTTTAGGCTTTCGTTTTTCTTGTCTCCCTGATAACTTCAGCTCAGATGAATACATGGAGCTTCATGGTGCTAATCTAGAAAAAAATAATATTAAGATTGGTATTATTATAAATCAGAATTCACTTATAGAAATAGATTGGCACAATTTCATATTACGCTGCACAAATATCAAAATAAAATTAAACATCTTTCCTAAAGTCAGAAATCTGAAAAAAATGTGTGGTCTGAATTTCCCCATGATCTGCTGAGCAAGTTGAAATAATTATTTAGTAACTGGAAAAATATGATGGACACATTTCACATGCTTCCTGGGGGTGAGAAATATTTCCAGGTGTTTTTTTCTTTCCATTAAATGACAATTTGATGAAGAATAGAGCATGTGAGACACAAAGAGAGAATAACACCTACATGCCTTGAAATGAGAAGTTTGTCTATAGCAAAAGAGAGGCCACGGCTGCCACCAAGCTACAGCCTAACTCTAGGCCCACTGTTCCCTGAATTTGTGATGCAGCTGCAGAAAAGAAGGAACAACTGTTAAAAGGAAAAAAATATTCAATGGCCCTTGTTAAAGTAGAATAGGAAGTCTTTGTTCAGGACCACCACAATGGGCACAGGGGGGCACGGAGGTGGGAGAGAGATTGGACTCAGCTTTGAATACAGCATGGGCAAGGGGGAATTTACAGCCAAGAAGCAGTGTGAGGGTCAGTGGATAGAAAATTACTAAGAGGAACCATCAGAGATAAGGGGAACTCTGGCTAAACTGACCTAACAGAATTCTTGCTGAAGACGGACAAGGATGATTAGACATCATCTGGGGAATGGTAGAGAATGAATAGCCAAATCAGGTATCAAGGGTGGTTGGTTTTTATCAAGCTGAGTTCTTGACTTAAAACTGGATTTTACAAGGAAGTGTAAAGATGGGCCTAGGAGAAGCTTCAGGAGTCTAAGTAAAGTTTGGTCAAAGATATTTGTTATAACACAAACTCCTCTGTCTTGTATTCCTGTACTTCCAATCAATTAACCTTCAACTGTCTTAAAGATCCCTCCTGACCAGCTCTCAGCACCTGATCATCAAAATGTATGAGTTTGTAAAGTGCTACATCACCAATTTAGTCATAAAACTAGATGTTGATGAAACCATGTTCTACCCATTATCTACGACAACACTATGTAACAAACCACCCCAAAACCAAGTGGTGTAAAAAAAATAAGCATTTAATTTACCCAGAGGTCTGCTGGTTGTTGATTTAGTCTGAGTTCAATTGAGCAGTACTTCTGGCCTCAGCTGGCTCAGTCTCAAGTCTTGGGGTGGCTGGCTGTTAGCTGATCTAGGACAGCATCAGCTGGGGTGTCTGGGACAACTCAGCTCTGCTCCATGTGCCTCATCTGACAGCAAGCCAGCCACGCATGTTCTCGTGGAAATCACAAAGCTTCAAGAGACTCATCAAAAGCATGCAAGCACTTGTTCAGGCCTCTGCGTGGGTTACATTTTCTTACATGCCATTGTACAGGGCAAGTCATGTGCTCAACCTAAAGTCAAGGTGTGAGATGGAATACCCAGCCCAGAGGGCACTGAAGAATTACAAGGCAAAGGGATTGGGTACAAGGCGGGTATAGAATGGGGACTGTTAGGTAATCAATCTACTGTATATCTTCAATGACAGTTTGTCTCCCATTTGAACCATGAGGATGCCAAGTAGGCTGGTTATTAATAACAAACTTAATCCCTGGGTTAGGACATCAGAGGCTTCAAGCTACACACCCAAATGAAAATATCTAGTCAGCTAGCTCCAAAACAGTGGCAATTAAACCACTGAATAATGACAATTAAGCCACTGAATAATGACAATCGATAAACTTTAATTACTAATAGGTAAATAAAATTAGTTCATATTCCAATAACACATGCAACTGTGGTAAATTCACCTTTGTTCTCTAACAAAGATTATTTGTTAATAATCTTTCATTATTAGATTATTCTCTAAGATTATTCTCTAAGAAAGCAGCAAGTTCTGGAGAAAGGTTGGAGTAAAATCTTTACTGGGCATGAAGGCAGGCAAGTTAAGAGTAAGCAACAAAATTAGGTTCCCTGAAAATAAAATCACTCCTTTAGAAGTGCCGGGTCATCAGTATTCCAAACAATAAATACAAAAATAAATTGAAATTCAAAGACATATTTCCTAAAATAATCATTAGAAATGTATAGGCCAGGCGCAATGGCTCCTACCTGTAATCCCAGCACTTTGGGAGGTCAAGGCGGGCAGATCACCAGGTCAGGAGATCGAGACCATCCTGGCTAACACGGTGAAACCCAGTCTCTACTAAAAATACAATAAAAAAATTATCCAGGAGTGGTAGTGTGCACCTGTAGTCACAGCTATTTGGGAGGCTGAGGCAGGAGAATCGCTTGAACCTGGGAGGCAGAGGTTGCAGTGAGCCGAGATTGTGCCACTGCACTCCAGCCTGGGCAGCAGAGTGAGACTTTGACTCAAAAAAAAAAGAAAGAAAGAAATGTATCACCCACATATTTAATATATGTGTATTAAGGATTTTCATGGTTAGATCTTCACTCAATGTTTTGAAAGCAAATTCTGTCTCTAGTTTGAAGCAAAATTACCGGCTATGCTTTCTTAGTTGTTGCATGGATTTGTTTGATATCAAACTTTTTCTCCAAAAAGCTGAATATGATTCAAATATCTCAGGTTAAATAAATTTTTGAGTTAAAATTCAAAGTATATTTTGTACCGTGACACCCTGAGATAGGAAACCCAAATTACTTGTGATGGTATAAATGTTTCCATAGTAGGAAATTGTGGAATAACTCAAATTCTTAACATTAATGCTTTTGTAATAAATTCAGTAATAACTTTTTTGATTGTTGGCACAATCTACCTATGTTTTATAAACTTAATCTCATCAGCTGATTTGGATATTTCATCAGGTAAAATTCTGGTTGATAGGACCATAACTTTTACAGCTTGTTCAATGAAAACTGAGTGGATTTTGCATATCTCATAGTTGTTCCTCTTTTCAAAGTCATGTTAATGATACTGCTTCCAACCCAAAGGACTTTAAATAAAACAATTCTCTATCAAGGTAGCAGAATCACACCCCATTCCAACTCAATTCTTTTTTGGCTGGTTATCTGTGAAGTTTCTTTTCTCTTTCATGATCCACTGTTTCTAGCTCTAGGATAAGACAGAATTTCTCTAAAAAACTGCTGCACTACAGATTTAACTCTCTCTCTCCCTCTCTCTCTCTCTCATTTTTTTTTTCAGACTAAAATATGAAGCAGATCACACGGTACATTGTGATAAGAGTCCTAACAGCAGTCGGCACTTTTTATCCAATTTCCCTTGTAATAGCAGACAGCTGGTTGGGCTGAGGCACTTTCAGAGGCCATAGAATACAGCAGAGTCTCCTCATCCACAGAGAATTATATGCCATGCCAGGAACATAAAGCCTTCTCAGCAATCCTAAAATGGAAAATGGAAAGATTCTACAAATATCTTTCTTTTGTAGAGCTGAGAGACCTCCCCAGCCTTGCCTCAATTTTCAGTCCTAGCTGTCATATGGAATGAACAAAATTATGAAAAGAGCTCTTTATAAGAGAAAGGTTTATTTCTTCCTAAATCTAATATTAGTGCAGTTTGAATAGGCATTCAGAGAAAAGATAATGAAATTTCATTGATGGAATTTTATGAAAGGTATCAGGAAACAAAAAAGCAAACTTATGTCTTCCCACTCTTGAATAAAGAAGATTTTACTATTTGCTAAAATACACCACAATAATAAAATAGCAAATTTTTTTTCTATCCTTTGCTCCCATTGCCAAACACCCCTTAAAGTGATCTGAAACTTATTTACATCCTGCCCAGCCTTTCCCTACCTTCACTTTCTTCTGCCTCAGATGTTACTGAATGTTATGCTGAATGTCAGCAATGTTATGCTGAAATTATTCTCCTAAAGGTCACCAATGACTGCTTTACATTTGACCTTATTTTATTGTAAATGATAATGAAACCACCTTTGCAAAAATTATAACTGAGGAAATTATGACAGTGAAAGAGATCAGCCCTAACTGACTCCATCTTTCTTCTAACCTTTAAGCTGTCCTTGTTCATTCCCAGACATAGGCCAAACTAACTTTGGGGAGGTATTCGGTTCATGGTTTAACTCTGAAACAAAATTGATAACAGCCCTTTCCCGAAAAGTCTCCCTTCTTGCCTGGGGACCAGTCTGCCTTTGCAGAATTAACAAACTAACTACAAGATTAGGCATTACAGTTTGGGGGTTATGCAGCCTCTGGCTCCAAGAGTCTGAACCTCCCCAGATTGCTCCTGGGGATAGCATCACTATTGTAAAATCTAAAATAAGTGCCTCAGATATTTTGTAGACCCTGCATTGGATGGATCAACTGACACCACCCAGACCAGTAATCTGGTTCAACCAGTTCTGTGATCCCACCCAGGGACAGAAAACAGCAAGAAAAACTCACTTCAACCCCCTAGGATTCCATCTCCAGCCTGACCAATCCACACTCCCCACTTCCCAAGCCCCTACCCACCAAAATATCTTTAAAAACACAGATCCCAGAATGTTCAGAGAGATTGATTTGAGTAATAATTAAACTGTGGTCTCCTGCACAGCCAGCTCTGTGCAAATTACTCTTTCTCCATTGCAATTCCCCTGTCTTGATAAATTAGCTCTCTCTAGGCAGCAGGCAGGTTGAACCCACTGGGTGGTTATATTAACACATAAACAGAAAATTACATAAAACAAAAACACTAATAAATTATCACAACATATTTGTAAAATATCAACTGTCTCTCATGACAAAAAAAATAGAACATTGTCTAAGCCTTCTCTCCTCCCACAAGACCATCTCTAACCTTATGCCTAACACTGGTGTTTCATTTTTCCTGTTTTTCATCTTTTTATGAATGGATTCATGTGCTACCTTATGGAATTGTGTCTTGTTTATTTCTTCAACATTCTGATGATGAGATTTATCCATGCCATTGTATGCATCAGTTCATTTATTTGCATTGTTATACAGCATTCGTATTGTATGACTATTACACAATTTATCTATATTACTATTAACATTTAGATTGTTTTTAATATTTGGCTGTAATAAACAATGTTTCTATGAACCTTCTTATGTAGTCTCTTACTGCACTTGCACACACGTGTCTGTTGGGTAACTAAAAGTCAAATTTCAAGACCATACAGTACACATATATTAGCACTAATAGGTAGTTAGCAATTGTACCTATTTCTACTGCCTCCAACAGTTTCAGAAAGTTTCATTTCCACGTCAACATTTCATGTCATCAGTCATTGTAATTTTAGCCATTTAGGGACACACTTGTACCTCAAAATGGCTTTAGTTTGTAATTTGCTGATTAGCACAGCACTTTTCCATGTCTGTGGCCATGTGAATGTATCTTTTGTGAAATACCTGTTCAACTCCCTTGAACACTTGTGGTGTTCCTTTGTATGATACAGACACTAGCTCTTTGTGCGTTACTTGTTATGCAAATGTTTTTTGCTGCTTGGTGGTTTACCTTTTTACTTTCTTAATGAAATACCTTAATCCTGACGTTGTCCTGTCTATTGACATTTCCTTTACTTTATGTTTAATGGGTTTGGGGATCATGTTTATGAAATCTTTCTTCAACTGCAATGTGTGTGTGTGTGTGTGTGTGTGTGTATATTATATATATATATATTCCTAGCTTATCTTTTATAAATTTGTATGCTTCTGCTTTTCACATTTTAATAAAGAATCTAGGGAATTGAATTTTTGTCTACTGTATGAAGTAGAGGTAAAGCCTAAATTTTCCTCCTGTGGATGTCCAATTGCCCCAGAACCATGTATTGAAAAGATTCCTTTTTTCCCACTGTCCTGCAGCACCACCTTCAACAGAAATTGTTCTGTTCCTAGAACATCAGTTCTATCCCTTCGTCTAGTTTTCCTTGTGCCAATATCACATTGTCTTAAATATAGTACAGTTTTATAGTGGGTCTTGACATCTTTATAGCATAACTCTTTCAACTTCTTTTACTTCAAGAGTATGTTGGCTATTCTTGGCTCTTTGCATGTATACACACACACACACACATACATATATGCAAATTGATATATGTATCAATTTGTAGGGAAATTAATATCTTTATAATATTGAGTCATTCAGTCTATAACATGGTGTAGCCATCCATTTCTTTTATTTCTCTGAATAATATTTTATAGTTTTCTGTGTAGAGATTGTACACATCTTTCACTAGGCTTATTCTTAGTGTCTTATATTTTATGTTATTATACATAACATTTTTAAGTTTCATTGTCTATTTGTTGCTGACACACAGAAATACTTTTGATTTTATATACAGACCTTATGCTTAGAAAATATGCTAATTTTGCTTACTGCTTCTACCAATTTACTTGTGATTTTGTTCCTAATTTTGTCCATATGTGATCATAGGATCTATGATATGATAACCTTATTTCTTTCTAACTGTAAAGAATTTTGTTTCTTACATTTGCCTTTTTGCAGACAGACTCCAATAAAATGATGACTAGAAGTAACAAATATCAGGCATTCTTATTTCAAACACTAATCTCTCAAAATTTCACTACTCAATATAATGTTTGCTGAAGTCTTATTATAGGTATTATTGACCTGGTTAATGAAACATCCTTATATTTTAACAATGCTATGTGTTCAATGTATTATTATAAACAGATGTTAAGTTTTATATACTTTTTCTGCATCTACTGGGAGGACCAAATGATTTTTCCCTCTTAATGTTTCTTTACACTATACTTATTTTCAAATACTTAACTAACCTTGCATTTTTGCAATCATTTTACTCTTTCATTGAGTTATAACTTATGTAAAATAAACTTCATTAATTCTATGTATACAATTTGGTGAAATTTGGCAAGTGCATACAGTCATGTAAGATAAAGGTACACAATAACTCCATCCTAATCCCTAAAATGTTTCCTCATGCCCTATGGCAGTCAGTCACCACCTCTGGTGAGTGGCTTCAGGGAACTACTAATTTGCTTTCTATCACTATCATTCAGTCTTAGAGTTTCAGGTAAATGAAATAACAGATTATGTAGTCTGTGGTGTTTGCACAATTTCACTATTTTTGAGATCCACTACTTTTGAGATCCAATGCATTGTTGCATGCATTAATATTTTACTACTTTTTACTTCTGAATAGTATTCCATTGTATAGAAATACCACAGTCTTTTTAATCATTTGCCAGTTGATGACTATTTGAGTTGTTTCTACTCTTTGGCATCCATGAACAATACTGGTATGAATATTCTTGTACAATATATTACATGCACATATGTTCCATTTCTCTTGGATGATTAATTAGTAATGGGATTGCTGAGTTATATGTTAGGCGTAAGTATATGTTTAACTTCATAAGACATTGCCATATTGCTTTCCAAAGTATTTGCACAAGTTTCTCATTCCCACTAACAATATTGTCACACATCCTCACCAACACTTGGTATGGTCAGTGTTTTTGATGTCAGCCATCCTAATAACATGTGATATCTCATTTGGGTTTTTATACTGCATTTCTTTGAAACTAATAATATTAAGTATTTTTATATGATTATTGGCTAGTTAGATAGTTTCATTTGTGACGTATCTGCCCAAATCTTTTGTAATTTTATATGAAGTTTTATTTTTATTGGGTTCTCTAAATTATTTGTAAAATAGTCTTTAAAATATAATTTAAGGAATTCTTATTCTTTAAACAAATCGTTAATTGCATCCCACATTTTGATATGCACTTTTAAAATTATCATTGATTTCAAAATATGTTCTTTTTTCCCTTCTGATGTCTTTTTTGACCCATCAGTCATTCATTTCCAAAAGTGAGGATTTTCTAGTTAACTTCTTTTACAATTGACAAATAATATTTGTCTATATTCATGAGGTATAATGTGATGTTTTAATTTATGTATACATTATGGAATGATTAAATAAAGCTAACTAACATTTCCTCCACCTCAGTTTTTTTTGTGTCACAGACATTTAAAATGCTCTCTTAACAAATTTGCAATATGTGTTACATCATTATGAACTACAGTTACCTTGCTGTGCAATAGATCTCAAAGACACATTCCTTCTAATTGAAACTTTGTACCTTTTGGCCAACATCTCATTCATCAATCCCCACAGCCAGCCTTTGGTAGCCATCATCTATTCTTTACTTCTATGAAATTAACATTTTTATATTTCACATGTCAGAGAGATCATGTGGTATTTGTCTTCAGTGCCTGGCTTATTTCACTTAGCATAATCTCCTCCAGGTCTATCCAGCTTGTTACAAACGACAATTCCTTCTTCTTATGGCTGAATAGTATCCGATTTTGTATATACCCCACATTTTCTTTATCCATTCATCCATTAATGGACACTTAGGTTGACTCCATTCTGGTTAACGTTCTTTTATGGATTTGTGGTTTAATTGGTCTTTACTCAGTGAAATCTTCCGTGTGATTTAAATCCCTAGAAATCTGGGAGGACTTGCTTTCTGGTCTTGCATGTGGTCAATTTATGTAAATATTCCATGTCTGCTTGAAAATAGAGTTCACCTTACAGTTGTTGAGTATAGTCCTCATGTATCTAATTAGGTGGTAGTTATTCATGTTCTTTCATTCTATTTTCTTACTGATAGTTCTGTCTGGTTGCCCAGTTATTTTTGAGAAAGGCATTTTTAAATGCTTTCTTATGATTAGGAATTTTTCCACTTTTGAAAATTTTCACTTTATATGTTATTGGGTATATGCAAACACATAATTTTTATCTTCTTGTGAATTAAATACTTTATTCATTTCAACACTTCATCTGTATTTTATTTATGTTTTTGTCCTAAAATGTATGTTGCCTGGTACGTAAATATATGTACAAACTTTCCGTTGGTAGAGTTTGCATGGTATATCTTCTCTCATCTGTTTTTCCTTTTAACCCTATATTTTTTGATGCAAGTCTTATAAGCTATAAATTATTAACTCTTTATTCCATTTGACAAACTTTGTGTTCTAATTGGAGAATTTAGTTCATTGACAATTAATATAATTAGTGACATATTTCAATTTGCATCTACTATCATACTCAGTCCCTTCTATTTACCTAAACTGTTGTCCCTTTTTTTTTCTTTATCCTTCTGGATAAAATATTCTTATTATTCCACTTTTTATCCCTATCAGCTTAGTGTTAATATCTGGCCTTCCTATTCTTCATTGATTTCCCTAAAAAGTCTAATGTTACATGAGACTTTTTGTCTCTTCCAGAGGAAGGCAAAAAATTGAAACATTTTTAATTTCATTAATTCCTCTGTCACTTACATAATATCGTCATATTTTCTCATAAGGTTCTACTTTTATTTTTTACATAGTCATTAAACATTTAAATTTCTTCATCTGTTTCTCATTTTTATTGTTATTTATTTCTTTCTGTATCTCAGATTCTGAGCCTGAATAATCTTTCTCTGTCTTTGGTGTCGAGTACAGGTGATGAATTCTGCCAGGTTTTACTTATCTAAAAATGCGTTTATCTATTTTTGGATGTTATTTTCCCTGGATACAAAATTCACAATAGCAAGTTATTTACTATGAGCAGTATGAGAACTCTGAAGATAACATTTTATTACTAGCTAGCTTTCATTGTTTCAATTCTTCAGTCAGCTTGCCACTAATAGTTGTCCCTTTGAAATTCGTTTGGCTTTTTCTCCTCTGAATGTCTGAATGCTTTTATTATTTTTCTTTGTTTTGGCTTTCAGATGTTTTAATATGACAAGCCCAGGTTTGTTTGTTTGTTTGTTCTTTTGCTCAGGATCTGTAGGAATGATTGAATATGTGACTTTATGGTTTTTGCTAACTTGAGAAAATCCTCAGATTCAATCTCACCATATATTGCTTCCGGCCCATTATCTCTCTTCTATGCTCCTGGGGATCCAACTCATTTTTTTCAATGTTATTTACACTCTCTTCTCTATTCCCTAATTTTAACTCTCCATATTTCACTTTGTATTTTGCAGTTGTAGATTTACATGTGGTTCCTTTTTACAGTTACTACTTTTTTGCCAAATTTTTCAATGCTTTATATTCTGGAGCATATTAAGCATAGTTATTTTAAAGTTTAGATTTGATAATATTATTATTTGCAGACCCTGTGGGGTTTTCTCTGGTCATTTATTTGGATTTTGATCTATGTTGTTCTGTCACCTGCTTATTTTCTGTTGAATACCAGATATTACTAATTTGAAAATTGTAGAAATAATTATACAAATTGTAGAAATAATATGAATCCTGTGTTATCTTCCTCCAGGGGAAAAAAATATCTTTTCTCTTTCTAGTAGATATCCAAGATTACGAATAATCTGGAATTGCCTTGAATTCAATTTCAGGAAGTAAGATAATTCAAATTGTGGCTTCAGTCCTTGCAAGGACTCATCTAGTTCAAATTTACCCCAACTCCCAGGGCATAACCTTTTGGGTTCTCAACTTAAAATAGGGAGTTTTACAGTGTTCCAACAGAAGGTACCTCAATTTTTTCTCCCAAGTCACAAAAAGCTTTCAAATTTTCTCTCCAGTTATCTTAGGTTCTCAATTTTCTTTTCCAGATTTCATTGATACCTATAAGTCAAAAAATAGCCCTCAATGCAGTCTCACTTCTCTGAGTGAGTCAACCCAATTGCTTCTTTAATAACTTCAAGCAGATAAACTTTTTTTCTTTGACATTTTGTCCAGATTTTCTGATCGTTGTCAACAAGAGGTTGAATCCAGATGAACTACCTCATCATTCTCAGAGTACAACAACTCATTTGTTTTAAAATCCAATCTTTTTTTCTGAATTCTCACTCTCCTTTAACTCTCTGAGACACCCAATTCTGTTGTTTAATTTCTTACTTGAAAATTTTCATTTTCATCACATTATACATTTTTGATTTTTAAAATTTTCTTATTGCTCTCTACATTTCTTATATTCCTACATATGTTCTATACTCCTTCCTCACTTATTTTACAGGACTATGCTTATTTTTATACATATTCTTTTTATATAGGTGTCTCTCAGGATAAATAACCCTTTTAAATATGTCCCTTCAATAAATGGATCTAATCCTACAGCTGTAGTTACATGAATGATTTCTGTATCTTCATCTTTAGTCCTAAAATATCATTTATGCTCACATTTCATATTTTAAACTTCCTAGAAGACATCTTCATTTAGATATTCTGTCAGTCTATGTTGTCTTGTCACCTGCTTATTTTCTGTTGAATGCCAGACTTTATGAATTTTAAAATTGGTTTCTTAGAGACATGCTTAGACAGACCTTAGAGAGAGGTCAGCACCTGTCTTTAAGCACATCTGTTACCTCCCTTCCAAGCCAATGTTTTATCCCAACTAAACTATTTTGAAGTGTCCAAGCCACTGGGGAAGGAGAGAAACAAACACAGAAAAGGAGCAGA
>NW_016107454.1:0-27774 GCF_001604975.1 Cebus imitator
TTCTGGAGGAGCCGTGCTGCTGTCTCACTGAATGCTAGACTGGGTCACCAGCAGGGACTTCACCATCTCCACTTTAACTGCTGTATGAACAGGGGCTCTGTGGGACAGGGCTCTAAGTTTATGCAGCTCTCAGGCAGGAGACCTGAGGCCAAAGTCTGACTCTTCAAAACCACCAGTGCAACCAGCAGGAGGGCAACTCTGGATGGGGAACGCTGGTGCACCGGTGCACCCACCATGCAGGGTGCCGTAAGAGGGCATGCAGAGCCTGGCGCATGTTCAGCATGGGAGAGAATGGGTTCTATTGGATCAGGGGGAAGGGGCCTTGTGGCAGTTTGGGGAATGGACTTGAAGCATGTTCAAGGATAGGGGAGCTGCATGATGGGCCTCATGGCAGGGCTGAGTGGCCAGTGGGTGCTTCAGAGCAGCAAGGCCAGAGCTGAGTAAATCCTGAGCTACAGCCAGGGGACAGTGGGAGGGTCACTGCGATCAATGTGCTGCTGGATGGGACCAGGGCAGGTGAAGGGCAGTCATCAAGGAGGACTTCCGGGTACCTGGTTTAGACAATGGGTGGACAGTAGAGCCTGCTCAAGACAGGGGATGCAGCAATCCTCAGGTTTGGGGTAAAAGTCAGGACAAACTGCCTTCACATTGGTCACTTTTGAAGAACCTGTGAGTCTTCCAAGCAGATAGGGCCTGGAAACTCTGCAGAGGACTGGAACTCTGCTGAGAAGGCAAACCTGGAACACAAGCCTGGACCTCTGCAGAGAAGGGAGGGACTAGAAATAGGTGTGGAGCCCTTTGGGGGTGCAGCACCACCAGGGACTGTGCGTGAGTGCAAAGAGGCCAAGAATGGAGCTCCAGGGAGCAGAGGCAGCGGGAGAGAGGGAGACAGGAGGTCGGGGAAGGGAGGGCTGAACTGGATGACAGTGATCATGGGGAAGTCACAAGGACCAACTGGCCCACAAAGTATGTGAACAGTGATACCTAATACTGCAAAGTCGTCCTAGGTTCAGCACCCAGTGGTGTGGGGACTGGGTGGCTTCTGCAGCTCCTTCCTGCCTGGCATGCTTTCGTCTTCTGAGTGTGAACACACACCTCTTCTATTCATCTTCTCCCACATTCCCACAGTGTAGAGATCTGACCCACAGGAGATCATGCTGGAGAATCACGAGGATGGATGGATGGATGGATGGATGATGGATGGACAGATGGAAGGATGGACATTGGATGGATGGATAGATGGATGGACAGATGGACAGATGGATGGACGGACGAATGGATGAATGGATGGACAGATGGACAGATGGATGGACGGACGAATGGATGGATGGATGGACGGATGGATGGGTGGACAGATGGATGATGGATGGATGGATGGACAGATGGATGGATGAATGGATGGGTGGATGGATGGATGGATGATGGATAGATAGATAGATGATGGATAGATGGATGGATTGGATGGATGATGGATTGACAGATGGATGGATGGATGGACAGACGGATGGATGTGCACACTGCATTTTGCCAGCCGCTGAGGACTCCAGAGCAAGGGTAGCCTCTCCTGCCAGACACTGGCCGGGCTCCAGCTGCAGCTGTGCAGACTCCAATGTGACAGGCACAGATTCCCCTGGGCCGTGGTGAGCAGCAGAGCCTCAAACCGACTGTACATGCCAAAGCCAAGGCAGAGACACCTGTGCAGACTCCAGACAGCCAGAGAGTGCCTGACGCCACCTTGAGCTCTTTCTCTACCACACCAGAACATGCATACACAGACACATGTGCACACACAGGGACACACAAATGCACAAGCACAAACCCACACATGCATGCTCACATGGACACACGCCGAGGCTTACTGTCTCCCTCGGGGAAAGGGCCTTCCTCTCCTCCATCCCTCCTTTGCAGCCTGGAAGCTTCTGGCCTCCCCAGTTAAGCATGTGGTGCACACGGGACTTTCCAGCCCTCTCCCAGCTGTGTGCTGCTGTCCTGTCATCTGGCCACAGAGGCTGACAAGCATGGGCAGGTCTCCAACTGGCCCCAACTCCACTTAGAGGCTGGACTGGCAGATAAATTGGTCCTGGAGGGAGGTGAAGAGGGGTCCAGAGGGAAGATTTCAAATGCATTTCTCTGCTAAACCAAACTCCAGCTTTCCAAGGCTCATAGCTGTGTTCCAAAAGCTGACAGAGTGCCAGCCCCAGCTCAGGCAGACAGTGCCAGGAGGGGCACAGGACAAGCAGGGTGGGCTGGGACCCATCAGAATTCAATGAAGCATTGGCTCCAGGAGGAATGGTCTGGCCTGCCAACCTCAGAGCATCTCTAGAGGTCATTCCAGCTCATTCTGGTTCTGTGAGAGCCAGAGGCCAGTCAGATCCAGCCTAAGAAACAGCAGCATCTGTCCTAACAGCGACTTGAGAGAGGACCTGGTATGCAGCCACACTGAGCAGGCGCCCCGACCTTCAGCCCTTTGCAAACCAATGGCTGATACCCATGTGGCCCTTTTTAACTCCAGAGGAGGAGGCTGCATAGCACAAGAGAATCCAACTTCAAAACATACCTTCTTGTTGTTGGCGAATTCTTCTCAGAGGCTACTGCCAGGGCTGGGCACAATGAATTCCAGCAGAGCCCCCACATGCCTGTCCACATTCAGTAAAAAGCACGTCGGAGGGGGTGCCATCATTCTCTAGGCTCATTCTGCTGTTATTTCCCTAGAGTCCTACCATGAAAGGCAAAATGCTCACAGGAATTGCTGCTTCCAGGTATTGGAATGTAGAGGGCACCGCCCCTTGCAGGTATTGGAATGTGGAGGGCATCGCCCCTTCCAGGTACTGGAATGTGGAGGGCATTGCCAGACCACAGCTGGCTGCAGGTCCTGGGTATGCAGTCAGTGAAGTAGGCAGGCAGAGTGGGCGTCCTGGATTCCTGGCTTCCCCAGAGACAGTGGCTGCCCCAGAGCTGCCATGAAGCCTCAGGCTGTGGGAAGCCGGGATGGAGCACACCACTTAGAAACAGACCTGGGGGTCTCCCGCAGATGGCGTCGGCCGGGTCCTGCCTACGCAGTCTGTGTTAAGTTGGCAGGTGCAGCCGCGCCCACCTGAAATCTGAATCAGGCTCACCAGATGCCCACAGAGAAGGCATATGGACGAGGGAAGCCCCCGCAGAAGTCAGGAAAAGTCTGTATACACAACAATATATGAAATGTTATCTGTCTCAGGCTTAAAACCAGTACTGCCTATTCTGAAATCCCAATTGTGTCTGCTCTTAGCATGACACGTTGTGAAATGTAAAAGGCCTGCAGCCCTTCACTGGCTTTCTGGATGTCAGACAGTTCTTGCAAATAGCAATTTAGTAAACACAACCTAACCGAATAAAAACATGCCAAATGGATTCCCTTTGATCCGGATATACCACTCCGATGTATGGAGGCCAGCATTTAGCATAAGATATCACAAGCCTGCTTCGGCAGAGCCATTTGAAAATCGGTAGTATAACATGCCAAGGCCACGGTATCGACACCTGACAGCCCACACCTCTCCGGCAGCCCGACTACACTGAGAAATTAAGTGCTTACAGGGCACTGACAATTGTAAATCAAATTCATTCCTGAGAAAATGATTAAAGTGCATTTTTAAGAAACGCTTTGACTGGATGTCCTTGGAGGCACGAGTATGTTGCAGAGGAGATGGAGGCCAGCCCAGGACCAAAGATGCCTTCAAGCGGTTGCTGCCGTCTGCAAGCTTGTGCCTGCCTCCTAAATGTCGGTGTTAAAATCCTAACCCCCATGGGGACGGTATTTGGAGGACATGGGAAGTTGATTCGGTCATGAAAGCAGAGCCCTCATGAGTAACGTCAGGGACCTCAAAAACAGGCCCAGAAAACCTCCCTGCCCCTTGCCCGGGAGAACCCAACAACCATGAAGTGGGTTTTAAAGGTGATTCTGGCGAAGACTCAGAAAGGACAGAGGAGAGAGCTCAAGAGCCTTGCCCTATGTAATATCTAAGTGGTCCTGAACAGAATGCTGGTAGAAATATGGAGGACAAAGGCCTTTCTGGTGAGCTCTCAGATGGAAATGAGGAACATCTGAGGTGGAATGCAAATGAGGACGACAGAGAAAAGGCCATGCTTGTTATAAAATGGCGAAGAACTTGGCTGGACGGTGTTTGTGTCAGGTGTTTTATGGAAGGTAAAGCCACAAACAATGGAAGTGAATGTCTGAGCAGAGGGCTGCAGCTGGTTCCTCTTGACTCCTTAGAGTGAGATGGGAGAAGAGTGAAGCAATTTAAATCCAAAAGGAAGCACAGCTTACAAATTAGGCAAATTCTCAGCCCATCCATATTGGGAAACGTAAGAAAGCCTCTTTGGGAAAGAACAAGAGTGTGGCCAAGAGACCTTTGAGATGGAAATTAGCATGAATCGGCCACCTCAGCAGAAGACAGGTGTCACTAATGAAGACAATGGGGAGATTAGCCAGAACCTAGTGCCCATGATTTTGGAAGAATGGCCCCAAAGGAGTTTCAGAGCTCATGGAGGCTGCCCCTGGCATCAAAGGCCCAGAGTGCAAGGGCCAGAAGTGTGGCATGGCATCAAAGGAGAGGAACAGCCACCTAGCCCCATCACACATCTGAGCTCCATTCCCCAGACTCAGACACCAAGCTGCTCAGAAGCCCCAGGTGTAGCTCTGGTGGGCTGGAGAGAAATGCATTTTGTGAAGAAAGGGTATGAGAGCATGACTACCTCCACCTAGACTGTTCTAGAGAGTTCTAGAGAGTAACAGGACCAAAGCCGGGAGATCCCCAGGACAGGGCCACTGCAGGGAGCCCCCACTAGGGCAATGCCCAGTGAAGCCATGGGCGTAAGTCTGCTCAAAGCCATTGGAGCAGGGCTGCCTGGAGGCTTGGGCACCCAGCTCCTGGGTGGCAGAGCTGTGGAGTGGGTCCTCCACCCCAGGGAGCCTGGAAGGTGGGATCCCAGCCCCACTGGACCTGGGGGGCAGAGCATTGAACCGATGTTGATTCTTGATCTTTAAGGCCTTCCTTCTTCCTTATTTTCCCCTGCGGAGTAGAACGTCTGCTCTACACCTGCCCCGCAGCTGTATTTTGAAAGCACATAAAACGTTCCATTCACCAGCTCATTGATGGTGAATTTGCCTCAAGGTGAGTCCCACCTTTGAGTCTCACCGATATCTAATTCAGATGAGACTTCAGACTTCTGCATTGCTGCTGAAATCAATGAAAACTTTTGGGATATTGAGATGGAATGAATGTATTTTGTACATGAGGATATGAATTTGGAGGGGTCGGGGCAGAATGCCATAGTGTGAATGTATGTGTATCTCCAAAACTTATATGTTGAAACTTAAACCCCAATTTGATGATATTAGGAGGTGTGGCCTTAGGGAGGTGATTAGGCCATGAGGGCTCCACCCACATGAATGAGACCAACACCCTTGTGAAAGAGGCTTCCGAGTCCTTCTGAGTCCTTTGGCCTCTTCTGCCCAGTGAGTGCGTATTGCGCAGCCATTCTTCCATCGCGCCACGTGCCTTATGCCGTGGGGAGACACTGCAAGGAGGTATCATCCTGGAAGCAGAGAGGAGCCTCACTGGACATCAAAGCTGCCAGAACCTTGATCTTGAACTTGTCAGCCTCCAGAAGTGTGAGAAATGAATTGTTTATTTACAATTTACCTGGCCTAAGATATTTTGTCATAGCAGCATGACCAGAATAAGACAGTTATTTTATGTATTTATAGAAACACAAAGTTCCATCAAGTTGGCTAAGGTTTGTGGCAGCATTTGGGAATTGGCCACTTTTACACCAAGAGTGGGATGAGGCAGACAGGCAGATGTCTCCCTGAGCTTTTCAAGAAGCCTGAAGTCTGGTCGTTGTTACCCTGGTCAGTCGAGTTAAGACCCTGCCCAAAATCACAGGCTAAGGACAGTATGCCAGGAGTGATTCCCTCCTAAAGGGCAGTGTTCCAAGGGGAAAAGCCACGCTGTGTAGATGCGTCCTCAGATCAGTGAAGACGTGGCCTCAGATCCTAGGGCAGGGAGGGCCCCCTTAGTCTTTACTCAGTCTGCTCCCATGGTCTTCACTTAAAAATGCAATGGGGCTGGGTGCGGTGGCTCACGCCTGTAATCCCAGCACTTTGGGAGTCTGAGGCAGGCAGATCATGAGGTCAAGAGATCGAGACCATCCTGGTTAACATGGTGAAACCCCATCTCTACTAAAAATACAAAAATCAGCTGGGCGTGGTAGTGTGTGCCTATACTCCCAGCAGCTCGCCAGGCTGAGGCAAGGGAATCTCTTGAACTCAGGGGGCGGAGGTTGCAGTGAGCCGAGATTGCGTCCCTGCACTCTAGCCTGACAACAGAGTGAGACCGTCTCAAAAAAAAAAAAAAAAAAATGCAATGGAATATTCTAGTTAGTTTGGGAAACCTCAGAGACCCAGTAGGAGCACCACACTTCCACACCCAGGGCAGGAACCTCTACGGGAAATGGAGTTCTTCAAGTTGGCACAGGTACACATGTGGACTCAGGGGACAGCAAAGCAAGCATTTGTTTGCATAGAGCCCTTCTGCACACTCACAGACACAGAGAGCAAAGTGCACAGAGCCACTGCACCTTCAGGAAGCTTCCAGAGGCCCTTCCAAGTAGACCACTGGGTCTTCACCGACAGACTATGCATCAAGATCTCAGGAAGCAACCCATCCTCAGTGTCAAATATAGTGGCTCACCTGGTTGAAAGCTTCCACTAGGGGACAAACTCTTCCGTTCCGCAGTGGGAACCCAGGCCCAATCCTGCTGCAAGGAGACCCATCATGCCTTTGCCTTCCACAGAGATGTGAAGGTGGGAAAGCAGAGGCTCTCCTCAACCAGAGCAGAGATGGGGAGGTGAAGACAGAAGAGGCCCTCAGGGAGAAAAAGAGGTGTGGGGGAAGAGGCCGGGCAAGGAGAATGTGAGGACTGAATCCCAAATCAAGCCTCTCAAACCTTAGGAGCTGTCCAGGTCTTGCCTTGGCTACAAATAAAATATTGCATTTAAAACCCCCAAATATGCTGTGACTGTCCTCTGCCTCTCTGTCCCAGCCTGTCCAGATTGAGCTCTAGGATCCCAGGGGAGAGCAGCAGGGCAGTTATTTCCTGCATTCCTTCCACCTACAGCAGGCACTGGGAACCCAGCACATGCAGGGCCTGGGGGAGACAGCAGAGCCCCCCCGAGACAGAGGCCAAGCTCAGCAGCCAGCCAAACCCAGCCTGGATCTGCTTCCAGATGAAAACGCCTCTGTATTAGTGCGTTCCCATACCACCATGAAGAAATACCGCAGACTGGTAATTTGTAAAGAAAAGAGGTATAATTGACTCACTGTTCCGCATGGCTGGGAGGCCTTGGGAAACTCAGAACCATGGCGGAAGGCACCTCTTTACAGGACAGCGGGAGAGAGGGTGAGAGCCAGAAGGGAAAACGCCAGATGCTTCCAAAGCCGTCAGATCTCGTGAGCACTCACTCACTACCACGAGAATAGCACAGGGGAATCCATCCCCCACAATTTCATGATCTCCGTCCAGTCCCACTCTTTGACATGAGGGATTGCTACAATTTAAGGTGAGAATTAGGTGGGAACACAGAGCCAGACCACATCAGCCTCAGACCACCACAATCAACAGGGTAGCCAGTGTTTCCCAGAGTCGTTGAGCAGACAAATGGAGTTGCCGCCTCCTGTGTAGAGGCTGTGGCACGGATGTCTCTACGTTGGAGCCACACTTGGCATCGTGCAAGTCAGACACATGGCTGAGATGAAGCCAGCTGGGCCCCCGCACCCATGCCTGTGCACGTCCGTGCTGCCGGTGCAGGTGCGCGCTCTCCCACTGAGCGCCGAGGTGGACGCTGCATGGTGGGGACATTCTCTCTACCTGTTTCTGCCTCTGTGTCTGTCTGCCCCCCCACACACGTGAACATACACACGCGGTCTTGCTGATTCCTGCTCATTAGTATGCACTCCATGTGATGACTGTGGGTCATAGCAGGACCAGCACCGGGAATCAGTTCTTCAGCACAGCTCAGGAGGGGAGCTCGCCCAGCTTTGGAAAGCTTTGATCCGTCATCCTCACTTTGAGTACATTTCAAATAAAAATCTCCAGAGACCATCACTTTTCAAAATTCATTCCTCATTGCCTTTCTTTTTTCTCTCCTATTCCTCTCTAGATGGTGGCAGCAAAATTCAAAGCAAGAGAATCTCCCCAGGAAAAGGACAAGACGACGGGATCTGACCTGAGGTGACCATGGCCCTCCCCTCTGACAGTCCCTGCCTGGGGCCTCTGCTCCCCACCATCTAAGTCTCAGCGGACATCAACTTTTTTCTCAAGAGGATCCATCCCTTGGAGGTTTTCTCTCAACTTCTGCACCCAGAACGTTCTCCAAAACGGGAAGCGTGTTAGCCGGGAACGGCTCGTTCCGAGCAAGCCTGCTCCATCTGCACAGGCTCGGCGCTGCTGCAATCTGGGCTCCGTCCTAACTTGTGATTCTGATGCTGTTGCCTGGGGATCCTCACCGAAATGCCAGCCACTAGGTTGGCTCCCTTCTAATCACCTCTTGCCCACTGGGAAGGTAAAATCGCATCTGATCAGGAGAAGGAGGCATTGGAAGCACTGTGATGGAGAGGTGGCGTGGTTTCTTCCTCCCAGACCTGAATCAGAGCCTCTGAATTTTTCAACAGCTGTCTTTGCCCCTCTTGGAGAAAGCCCCGTCTGCTCCCCCTTCCTCACCTCACTGTGTAATCCTACCCATATGCCTCTGCTCTCTGCCATTTCTGAAGGGCATATGGGGCTCTGTTACCTGAGCCCTTTCCACTCACAGGTGCCTGCAGGCTGAGGCTTGCTGGGGAGACCTCTTCAAAGGACGCCTGGCCCCTGGACATCATCCAAGTTGGCAGCTTCACTGCAGATCTGCTGAGAGAGAGGCGCTGAGGGCAGCCTGGGCCGGCCTGCTGAGCCAAGATAAAGCTGCAGGAAACTGCTGCTGCCAGAAGGGATGTGTGCCGGGTTCCCACAGGTGACCAAGGCAGGCAGAGACCAGCCAGGACTCCTGCTCGGGGACAGCGGGGCACAGGGTCACACAGAGCTCTGGGCTCTGCCCGGGTTTTGAGCCAACAACAGCAGGTGCCTGGTGGTGGGAAGTGACCCAAGCACCAGGCTTGGTTTTCAAACCCCTGCTCCGCCATCTCCTGCCATTTAAGGTGGCATTGCATTGGAAGTGAGCCAGGCAGGTGGAGCTCCGTATGTCCATGAGGCAGGTGCAGCAGCCCAGGGAGGCAGAGTGGCCTGGCCCAGGAGGAGCTACCGTCAGCTGGAGCAGAGCCGGGCGAGGGCTGCGTGGGTGGCTCCCCATCATGTGGGCAGCAGGCCTGACTGTCTCTGTCCCCACAAGCCATGGGAAGGTCGCTCAGGTTCCACGGACCCGTCTAGGTATGGGTGTTGCTCTCTTCACGGCCCAGGCTTCTCCCTCTTTCCACACACATGGTGTGGAAACACCGGCCAACATATCCCATCTGCTGCCCTCTCCTCTGCCAGAGGGGCACGTCAGCTCACCCCGTGCCCTCTGGCCTCATTTTTCATGGCGTTGCCGCCGCCTGGTTGTCTGCCCGTCCGCACATTAACTCTCGCCGTCTGGTGGCAGAGACCTTGTCTTCCCCATCTCTGTATCTCCAGCCCCCAGCGGCCCTCAGTGCGGATCTGCCAAGGGAAATACATGCATAAAGTACATTCGCACATCATAGCCTGTGAGGCAGACACACCCGGAATCACGCTCCTGCTTTGCAGAGAGGTCTGTCCCTAGACCCGGGTCTTTGACTGCTGGGGCCTGACGGTGTGGGCAGATGATGAGGCGCATCAGAAGGACGCAAGAAGGGAGAGTGGGAGACCGTCTTTCCTCCAGCTCCCTCCCTGCGGGGCCACCCCTGGCCAGCCTCAGGCCAAAGGACACAGGTCCTTGCACATGTTCCTGCCTAGCCCCCAGGGCTTGATAGTATCCACAAGGTGCCTTTCAGGCCTGGGCTGGGGATCCCACAGCAGCCCACACCTCTCTGACTCCATCAACAGGCTCCATCCCAGGTTCAATTTCTCCAAGAGCTGCCTCCTGCTCAACGTTGGAATTCTAATGGATGCAAGCACCATGTCTCTTTATTTTACACATTGAACATGAGATCCTAAAAATGGTAAAAGGGTTTACTCAATATCCCAAAACCAGGCAGTGGCAGGGGAGCCCCCATCCTCAGCACGATCTGGGCTCTCCTCCGTGCAGGGGAAACCTGTGCCCATTCTCAGGTCTCCACACTGTGAGATAGCACCTCATGTGTATGTATGTTTGTGCACGTGTGCATGTGTGCACATCTGTACACATCTGCATGTGGGCTCATGCCCTTTCTCAGCTCTACACACTGTGAGATAGCGTCTCATGTGTATGTGTGTTTGTGCACGTGTGCATGTGTGCACATCTGTACACCTCTGCATGTGGCCACATGCCCACTCTCAGCTCTCCACACTGTGAGATAGTGTCTCATGTGTATGTGTGTTTGTGTTTGTGCTTGGCATGTGCGTATGCTGCATCTGTGCACATATGTCTATGATTATGTGTGGACATGTGGACATGTGTGTGGTGTCTGTGTGTACATCTGTATGATCATTCATGGACATGTATGTGCACATGTGTGTGCCTGTGTGTATTTGTGAATACACATGTTTGCATGTGGTGTCTGTGCACATGTTTGCGATTATATGTGGACATGTGTGTGCACACACCTGTGCCAGTTAGGGTTAAGGTTTATTCATGTACCTGCATACGTGGCTGTGTGTGTACATGTGAGTATCTGTCTCATTGTGCTTGTGAGTGGGTACATGCGTGCGTTGAGTACATGTGTGAACACAACTTCAGTTGCATGCATGTGTGCGTGTGAGTGGGAGGAGGCAGGGTGCTGAGGCAGGCTTGTCTAGGACAAAAATCTGGGCCTGGAGTGATGGAGTGTCTCAGGGGCCCAGCCAGGGCGAGAATGGGAATCCACATGGGAGCAAACGCCTCCCTGCTGTGGGACTTTTGCAGCCTGCCTGAGCCGCATGTCTGTCATTTTCAGTTCACACGATCCTCATCCAAAGTCACCAAAGGTACAATGATGACATTTTCCTTCCACCATGTGAAAGATGATGAGACAGAGGCCCAGGGAGCATTTGCCTGATATCACCCAGCAAATGAATTTAAAATGAGGAAGAGAACCATGCTGACTCTCACCACCTCTGCCCTGGACGGACCATGTTGGGCACCTGGGTCTGTGTGACAAGCCGGCTGCCAGGCACTCTCTCAGGTCCTCGGTTTCCTCGTGTGTCACAGGAGGGGATCAGATTCCCTCCAAGGCCTCTTCTACCTTATAGGCAATTCCTGAGCCAACCCAGCAGGAAGTGACTGGCTAGAGATGGGACGAAAGACTCCCGGGGTGTCCCTGTGGACGTCTGTCCTGTCGCACGCAGGAAGGCCAGAGCTCAGCTCCCACCGTGCCCTCCTCTGCCTGGACCAGGCTCGTGGGGAAGCGTGTCACCCCGCGTGCCCTTCGGGTGCAGTTCCCATGGCCCCCTGGCCACAGCCACGGTGCAGTCTCTTCCCGGATATACTGCCTCTGAAACATGATGCATGTACTTTGGATTTCTCTTTTTCCCCTATGGTAAAGCACAGAAACACCACAGGGAATCTACCAGAAACAAGTGCATCTGTAGAACAGCTTCTCCCCGCTTTGCCGTGGAGATTTTGGAGGAGGAGAAGGCATTCAAAACCTCACGTGAAGTGATAAACCAAGGTAGATAAAACCCCAGGTCTAAGATACGAACGTAGTCTCTGTCCATAGCCACCCTGGCCACTCCCGTCCACACGACTGACTCCAGTGGCTTCCGCAAGGCTCAGGCCCCCACACTGAGCAGCAGAATTGAGATGGAAAAATAGTCAAGACACAGAGGAAAACCATCAAAAGTGATACCTCAGGATGTCTCTGAGCCATTAAAAACAACAAACAAACAAACAAAAAACAGTGAACTCGATTGAGATCTTAACGGTGGACGCCATCTCCAAGTGAAGCATCCTTTATCTCATAGACAGAGGCTGCAAATTTCATTTTATAATTCCAAACATTCAAGCTCGTCTTCCAGAAAAGCATTTGCAGAGCCGGATGCTGTGAGTTCAGGACAGCCCATCCCATAAAGCAGGTGGGTGAGCCCAGCTGCTGAGCCTCTCCTGCCTGTCCCGAGGCTTTGGAGAGCCTGCCTGGGGCGCAGACAGGCGGTGTGGGCGACAGCTCCCACGCCTCCTCCCCAGGCGTCTCCCTTCCCCTCCCCTTCTGTTTCAGCAACGAGTTGTTGGTCTTCAGCTACTCTGGCACATTTGCCCTATGGAAACATGTCACAGCAGTGCTGGCACGATGACTGTGAGGACGGCACAGGCCAGGGCTCGGTGGACAGGGCATTTCTATGGCAGCTCTGCTTCCTTTTCACCAGCACAGTCAAGAGGAGGTGGAGAATGCAGTGTGGTGTGGAGATGACAGGCGCTGCTGTGTGTCCCCCTCTGTGACCACCCCAGGGTTCCAAAGGAATTTTATAACCTGCAATGCAATCTTTGCAGTTGACCACCCCATGGGGGACCCTCCACAAGCTTAGGGACCCCCAAGCTGCTGTTGCAACCCCGTGCGGACCCTTACTCCATGCCGACCACCCGCTGGATGCTTGGCAACCTGTGGCCCTCCATGCCCACCAGGACCATAACACGAGGCTCATTTCACAGGTGAGGGCGTGGAGGGACAGAGAGGTCCGGGAACCTTCCCCAGCTCCCACGTCCGAGAGGGCGTGATCCAGCCGCCCTCCTCCCAGCCCTGAGGCTGGAGTTCCTAATCTAAGCATTTGGGCTTCACAGGAAAATGTGCCATGACGTGTTTCTCTCCGGGCCCCAGTGCACAAATTTCAGCTCCAGGGGGAGTCTCAGGGGCAGCCTTCGTTCCAAAATAAGCCCAACAACAAGCAGGACCATGCTGGAGCTTAGAACCTCGGAGCTGCTAAACACTAATTATCCACCCACAGGAAGCACCCGCCCAGCCATGGAGACATCAATGCTGCGGACAAAATCAAAACCGAAGTGGAAAAATGAAAAAGAAGATCTTCCCTCTTAACCACCGTAGCCCCGAGATGGTTTGCTCTTACAGCATGCAGAGCACATGGGCGTTTCCTCGACACCTGGGTGTTTCCTTCCCTGGCAGGGCAAGTGGCTGGGTGGGGTGGCGCCCAGCTCTGGCGGCTCTGTGTGTCCCGGTGCTGCTGTGGCCTCCCACACAGCCACCCTAAAGCCAGCCAGGCTGTGCCCCTCAGGAAATTCTACTCACTGCCCACAGCGGGCAACCTGGGAAGAAAGCAGAACCGCCCCATCACAAGTGAGCGCTATTCTCTAGGGGACCCCACCCTGACGCTGGGAGAGAAGGCGCCTGGGGCATCTGTCACTCCTGATGCAACCCCAGAGCCGAATCCTCGGAAAAGCCGCCAGGCCACCTCCCTCCCAGCCCTACTCAGACACCATGTCTGTGATTACAAAGAACGCAGGGACCAGGACACTCGGGCTCTGTGGGTGACAACCCGGAGCAGCTAGAAACACACACACACCACAGCGTGCCACGGACACAGACACACCACAGGACAGCGCACACACACACACACACACACACAAACCATACACACCACAGCACAGCACACACACACACAAACTATACACCACAGCAAACACACACACACAAACCATACACACGACAGCAAACACATACACACACAAACCGTACACACCACAGCAGAGTATACACACACACACACACACACACAAACCATACACACCACAGCACAGCACACATACACACACACACAGAAACCGTACACACCGCAGCAAACACACACACACACAAACTGTATACACCACAGCAAACACACACACACACACAAACCGTACACACCACAGCACACACACACACACACACAGAAACCGTACACACCACAGCAAACACACACACACAAACCGTACACACCACAGCACAGTACACACACAAACAATACATATGACAGCAAACACACAAACAGAAACCATACACACCACAGCAGAGCACACCACACACACATACACACACACAAAGCATACACACCACAGCACAGCAAACCATACACAAACCATACACACTGCACACACACAAACCATACACACACCATAGACACCACACTACACACACCATATCACATATACCACAAGTGCACACAAGCATGAGCCCCACGTACACACGCACCGCACACACACAGACACACACACCACCTTTCCCGCCAGCACAGCCACCCTGTGGTGGAGGAGGCTGGGTATGGTCTTTGCTGCTCTTTGCTTCGGAAGCTGTGAGCCCAGCAAGTCCACGTGTCTCCTCCCTGCCGCACACCTGATCTCACGTGCCCCCACCTCCCTCTCCCTGTCCCCTCTCTTTCTCCCCGCCTCCCCAACCCCCTCTTTCTCCCTGCTGTGGTCCTGGGCTCAGGCTGGCAGGAATTCTAGGAGGCAGGGAACATGGAAAAGAGACGGACTGCAGGGGCAGTTGGGGAGACACCTGCTGCCCACAGGAGACCAGCAGCCAGGCGCCCAGCCTCAGCCAGGAGCTGGGCATGGCCAAGGAGGGGGCAGGAAGGATAGGGGGACAAGAAGCCAGGGAGGGAGGGAGGACTGTCGGGCGGACCTGGAGGGAAAGGAAGCCAGCGAGGGAAGGGAGGGAAAGAGGGCTAAGGGAGGGCCTCCGGGGGAAAGGAAGGGAAGCAGGGATGGGGGGAAGCAGGGGAGGGAGGATTGTAGGGATGGACTGGGGGGACGGGAATCCAGGAAGGGTCCCCTGACCCTCACAGATGGCCCCCAGACTCGTGCCCCCCTCCCACGCAGGAGAGAAAGCAGGTGTGTGGGGGGTGTCATCGGGTCACAGTGATAAGCTGCCTTACAGAACGGGGGCTTGAGCCTTCACAATGGGTAGCACCCTCCTTGGTAGGGACTCTAGGGGAGGCTGCGCCTTCACAACCCCGCCCCCTCCCCACCCACCGTGCTGCATAAGGGGAGGAAGGCAGGACTGGAGGGAGGGCCTGGGGGAAGAAGAGCCAGGGAGGGAGGGGAGGGAGGGGAGGGAGGGAGGACTAGGGGAGGGTCTGGAGGGAAAAGGAAGTCAGGAAGGGAGGGCAGGAGGGGAGGATTAGGGGAGGGTCTGGAGGGGAAGGGAAGCCAGGAAGGGAGGGGAAGGAGGGGGAACTTCAGGGAAGCTTCCAAGGCTCAGCCCTTTCAAGCAGGGGGTTCCTGGCCTGGTGAAGGCAGAGGCCGCCCATTCACTCCCCAAAGCTTCCCACCCGGGGCGGAGGAGCTCAGTAAAGGTCTGTGGTCTGGTGTCTCTGCACCTATGCGACCACCATCTGCCTGCCCTTCCGCGGCGTGGGAGCTGCTGATCCTGGGGAAGGTGCAGGCCTGGCCTCCCCTGCCCCTCCACCTCCTAACGGGAACTGCTGTCCCACTGGGCCACACAGTCTTCCACCACACCGAGGCTCTTTCCCCAAGGCTCACCGCTCCTCCGAGCCCTCCTCCCTTCCGCTCCTTCTTCCTTTCTTTTTGCTGCCCTGCTAGAAACTCTGCCCAGGCCCCCAGGCTGTGGGCCCTGCAGGGTCAGGCCGGGTGGGCACTGTGTGACTTCTGTATCCTGGCTGTGGGCCCCCAGGGTCAGGCCGGGTGGGCACTGTTGGCCTCCCTCCCTTCATCTCAGTGACCTGGGATTCTTTTGGGGATGAACGGAAGGGCCACTGGCTGTGATTAATGATTGTTCTGGAACAACAGATGTGATTCAGAGCTTCCCAGGCAAGCAGGCCACAGGGAACCAACATGGACGCCCACATGTGACTCTGCACCCCAACACCATGGAACTCTGCCCCCCAGCCTGTCACGCTCGTCTCAGACCCTGTGGTCATGTCTGGGTCCTGCAGAGCCACCAGGGTCAGCAGTCTGGAAGGAACGGAAAAGTCTGTCCCTGTCGTGAGGATCCAGTCCCCATGCTGACCTCGAGTCCACCTGCTCTCCCAGGGCAGCCTGGCCGTGGTCCAGCCACGTGAGAGGCCCCTGGTCCTACGCGGAGTAGCTGCTCTGGCCGGGAGACCTGGCAGCCCCAGCTCCTCCTTGCAGCCCTCCTCCCTCTAGCCGCAGGGCCCACTCGTCAGTCACCGTGTATGGGATCATCTGTGGCATGTCCCTCTGTCATTTCTGGGCCCAGAACCTCTTAAGCGGAAGTGGGAGGCAGGGACCTTGCAGGCAGGACTGGAATCCAGGTGTCTCAGCAGTCCCTTCTTCCCCATGAAATAGCCCAAAATCACAGTGAGCGGGAAGCTGCGGCCACCAAGCCTGTGCAGCACAGGAGGGAGGGGCATCTTGGGCAAAGTCCTCCTGGCCCAGCCTGGCCTCTCCCACCCCAGTGTGCTGCCCTTTCTGGAGACGAACACCTAAGGCACCCCACCTGCACAGCCCAAGCTCTGGCAGCCCGCACCCTCACTCTGCAAGGCAGGTCCTGCTGCGCAGACGCTGTTTGGGACCCTTCTTCAGAACAAGCATGGGCAGCAGAGGCCGGCCGGGAGCAGCACAGCACAGACACCCTTCCTGCTCTGAGTCACTGGGGAAGCCTTCCTCAGGGTCTCTGCAGAGGCCCTGCCCACTGTGCCCATGGAGAAACGTCCTGCTGTGGAGACGGCCCCAGGCGCATCCTGGATGGATGGATCACGACACTGCATGTCTGGGAAGGTTCCTGTGCTGTTCCTGACACCGTCCGCCCCTTGTCAGGACACTCAGGCCTCCACTCCTCTGGGGAGCCTTTCAGGACCACGAGGCCGCCTGTGTCAGCCATCAGGAGAGTGACCTGTGCTGCCCGTCCACCCGCCGCCCACCCCAGGTGTGAGCAGGTGCTGGTGAATCCCGCCGGATGAGTTATTGCAGGATCCGAGGAACTCACAGAACCAGACCTCACCGTTTGTTGTTTTGGGGTGTTGGAGATGTGCAGGGGCCTCTCAGGGCAAAATGAAGTCAGTGAGTGCCCTTCAAGGACCTCTGCCCCTCCCCCTCAGCTGCCCCCTCCTGCCACTCAGCCCTGCGCACTGCAGAGCCAAGCCTTTCCCAGTAGTAAGCCTTCACTTGCTTGAGGGTTTCGCAGCCTCAAGGACCAAATTACCATCATGATGTGGCAGAGGGGGTTTGTGAAGGCGGGGCAGCCTCCCCTGGAGTCCCAGGGCGGGTTCTACCCATTGTGAAGCGTGGGGCCCCCTTTCTAAAGGCAGTTTATCTCTGTAACCAGAGACACCTCACACACCCACTTGCTCTCCTGCATGTGTGGGGCACGTGTCTGGGGCCATCTGTGAGGATTAGGGGACCAAAGGCGTTCTGGCCCCAGACCCCTCAGACTGAACGTAGAATGGGGGGCCTGCCTCAGGCCCGCCATGTCTCCTGCCAATGGGGGGCCAGCAGAATTATTTCTAAATGCCGACCCCTTTACATCACCCTCTGCTCGAGTCCCCCTAACACCCCTCCACCCAGTGACTCCCCTTGCTCAGTCTCTGCCCCTGACAGGCACAGCCTCTGGAGACAGGCTCCCTCCGGGGTTAAAGCCTCTTCTCCTGTCCCTCCCAGCTGCCCTCCCCTCTCTCCAGGGTCACAGGGATGCTGCAGAGGAAATTGCCTCCAGTCTCAGGCGTGTACACAGGCCCTTGGTGGGTTCACAGGGCAGCTGTGCTTCAGGCTGCAGGCAGCTCCCTCAGCACCCCACGCCCCACCTGCTTGAACGAAGGGCCAGCCATTATGGGTCAAAGAGTGTCCCCCAAAAGGAGATGTCAAAACCTTACCCCCCAAGTACTTGTGAACCTGCTTTTATTTGGAAATACGATCATTGCAATTGTCATAAAGTTAGGAGATCACTAGGGTGGGCTCTGATCCAGAATGACTGATGTCCTCAGAAGAGGAGAGAGGCACTCAGGGAGGGGAGCACCCTGTAAGGACGCAGGCGGAGACAGACTGACATCAGAAGGCAGGAAGCCAGAGAAGGGTGCTCCCCTCAGTGAGCGAGCAGGCCCTGCAGACGCCTGCATTCAGACTTCCCATGTCCCGCACTGGGAGGGAGCACACTCCTCATACAGAAGCCACTCGGTGAACAGGGCTTCGTTCTGCAGGGCAAGGCAGAGGCTCGGGAGAACGGACACGCAGGAGCCCTCAGGCTGAAGCAAGCGGGGAGCATGGCCACCTCCACCCATTCGCCTCCGGGCCAAGGCAAGGACTGGGAAATGCATTCTGCTCCCACTAGCAAGGCAAGGTAGAGGGCTGCAGCCGCTCCTCCCATAGCCACTGCCCAGGGCTTCTTCCGGTTGAGCTATTGACATGATGGCCTTGCCTCTTATTTCTTCCCTGCACACCACACAAACGCAACACACACCATACCCAAGTACATACCACATATATACATACACAAATGCATCAAACACGCAAACGCACAAACACACACCACATACACACATACCCATGTGTACACACAAGCACATGCATACATGCACAAACATGCAGACATACACATGGACACACCCACCACACATATACACAGAAACACATGCACACACACCGCATACACACATACCCATATATACACACACAAACACGTGCATATATGGACAAACACCACAAACATACACATGGACACACCCACATACACACAGAAACACATGCACAAACACACACCACATACACACATACCCATGTACACACACAAGCACATGCATGCATACATGCACAAACATGCAGACATACGCATGGACACACGCACCACACATATACACAGAAACACATGCACAAACACACACCACATACACACATACCCATGTATACACACACAAACACATGGGTACATGCACAAACACCACACATATACACATGGACACATCCACATACACACAGAAACACATGCACAAACATGCACCACATACACACATACACAGATATACACACAAACACATGCATACATGCACAGACACAACATACATATACATAGACACACACCACATACACACATATATACACACAAACACATGGAAGCACACATCTGCATGTACAAGCACACACCACACACACACATACACTATACACATACAAACATGTATCATATACATGCAAACATATATACATAAGCACACACAAACACACACCACATACACTTATGTGTACCCAAACACACACACATGCATACCTGCACAAACACCACACACATACATACACACACATATATATATATGAACACATACACCACAAACATGCATACACACATATACATAAACATATATCACATACGTGCACACAGATGTAAACACACAAACACTGTATAAAACAGACACAGACACAAAAATACACACAAAATCATATACAGTTACATGCATACACACACACATGAATAAACACACAAATGTGCACACCTGCACAGACACATGATATACACACGTACATACACACACCACACACCTGCATACACACATATACACACACACTGCATACACAAACACATGCACACATGTACAAACACACATGCATGCGCACGCACACACCAACACACACACATGCATCACATATATACACATACACACTCACAAATGCAAACTACACACATGCATACACACGTATATTCACACACACGAACGCACACCACACACTGACAAACACACACACACTTGGGCTTCAGTTACACAGAAAAGAGATTGCTCCCTGCACTTCGTGAGCTTTCCGGCTCAGCACCTTCTCTGCAGAGTTCTCCTAGGCCACCTGGAATGGGGCCAGGGCAGCTCCTTACCTTTTCTTCCTTATTTCAAAGCTCCGTTTCCACAGTTTTTACCACTCTCCAACTTTCACCCGTCTGCCTAACTCTGCCATCAATGCTGCCAGTCTCCTGAATTATTACAACATGCAGATTCCACTATAATTCTGTGTGTCATGTGGGTCTCCCCAGCTACAATGCGACTCCAGCAACCATGGGCTGTGTTTTCCCATGCTGATTCTCAGCTTATAACATCTAAGTTTAGTCCATGGAAACTGGATGAATACAATAAAGAATGGACAAATACATGAGTTACATGCAAAATGAGCCCATATTATTGACAGTGGGTAAAATAAACCTTCATAAGTTAAGGAATTTTAGAAATAGAGCATTTAAAATAGATCTAGAATTACATCTAGAAGATGTATTTCTATACATCTAGAATAGAATATATATCTAGAATAGAAATATATTCTTCTTCCTTTTCTGCATCCTAAATTTTATGTGAATGACTTTCATTGGGCCTCTGCCTGTCAGGGAGCCTTCAAAGCATGGGCATGTGGGTGTCGCTTCAGACAACAGCGTTCAGCACAGTTCTGTGACTTGGGGGTGATTCAGTAGAAACGAATATGCGGAGAGAGACATATGCAGAGAAGGTATGGAGCCTAAAAGAACCTTGCTGAACCCAAGAACGTCTTACAAGTGTGAAGCTTGACTTGAGGGATTTTTTGTGTGTTTGTTTGTTTGTTTTGATGTCTGGGGCCTTGATATGGGGCTGGACTTATGTATCCAGAAAGTAGATTGAGCTGCATGGGCAGACACAGGAAGACAAAATTTTGATTTTCCTGCAAGTATCTCTAGCTTCAGGGAAAGCTGGGATTAAGTGGGACAGGACTGGAGCCATGCAAACTAGAAGTCCTGATGAAAGCTGATAGGCCCGGTCTCAGGCAGTGGAGATAACAAATATTTTGGAGGTGTAATTACCAGGATGTAGTGATCCAATGGACGGGATTGTCAGGGAAGATATGAGAAGGGGATGAGCTAACTGTGGACCCTTCGTGGTTGGCTCGGACGAGTCAACAGTGATGCCACTGTCCTGGAGCAGGAATCAATCAAAAAGGGACAGGTTTTGTGGGAAAGACGGGGACTTATGTTTGGGACTTTCCTTGATGCTCGAGATACTTAGAGTGGCTTCTGTTTTTCTGATCTTCAATATTAGAATATTCCTACCACTTGTGCTTATGAGCGACACAGCCGTGCCTCTGCCAGAGGAGGTACCCAGGAGTATTTCTCACTCTGAGCTGAAACTTCCCACATCCATCCACCCCCTCAGAACTCTCCAGAAAGGTAAGTAGGCAGCCAGCACCTCCTTGTCCTCTGCTATGTCTGCCCATCTTTAGGCATAAGAACAAAATGGAATTGATCATCGTGGGAAGAGGCATGAGCCCTGATAGGAGCACCTCCAGCCCTTAACTACCATCCGTGTTGGAAGCGGCTCTGGGGCTCCCACCAGTTGCCGAAAGTCCTGGAGTGATGCCGTTCTTCTACGTGCCACCTAGGAAGACGTCAGGTGAGGACATTTCATGAGACGTGTCTCGTGCGTGGTCCAGAGGGCTCTCCCTCATGGGGCCTGGCACACTAAGTGCTCAGTCACGTTACTTACCTATTCCCAGTAATGTTATCACTCGCCTACAGCCTCCCCCGCCACCTACAGCTTCCAATAATGTGGCATATTTCTGCTCATTCCCAGTTGTTGAAATATACCCTTCATAAGAGAGGGAGTACAAATGCTTAATCAATGTATGCAAATGGCCACCTCCATTGATTAAAAAATATTAAAATAAAAAGATCTGTTTTAATAAGGCACTGTCAATGTCGAAAGTGGTTATAGACACAAACTTGACCAAATGCTCTGTTAGACACATCCAGAAGAGCTATGCTTTTTAAACCTTTCTAGGGAGCAATTTCCTTGGGCTTATTAAGAATTTGTAAAACATTCATATTCTTTGATGAAAAGACAGGCTATCAAATACTAACAGAAGTTTTGACCCAAAGTAGTCTGGTGTGATGAATTGATCAGAAGACACGGCTGCATGCTGCAAACAGAAAGCCACTTCGCTTTTTACCCCATCGTCTTACAAACCTGCCCTCCTAACCACCTTCCCCTAACGCTCAACAAAAACGTGGACAGGGTCCATAACTTTTCCAGACACTCTTTAGTCATAAGAAGTTCTCTAGTCAATTGCAGATAATAGGAAATCCAGTCAAATATAATATCAAAACAACAGGCTCTTATCAGTTAAAATTTGTCCCTTCCCAGAATATAAACTTCCTCTCTCCAGGAAAGCGTCAGTAAGGAAAGTGTGGAATTGAAGGATGGGTCACTGGTGGCAGGAGGAGAAGCTCCTATTTGACTGGCTTTGTTATAGCTAGTTGTTTTTGCCATCAAATTACAAATGCTGATCTTTTCTCTGGGGAAAACATCGAGATCTAACAGCAGGAAATTTTCTAAGCAAAATACTACTTGATGTAATTTAATTCGGTGTAATATTACACCACCTTTAAAAATGTTACTTCTTTAAAAAGTTTTCAATTACTTAGAAAAACACTCATGATAATGCGTGATGCATTACATAGCATACAAAATTATATCTACCATTTGAGGGAAAGAAAATTTTCATAGAAGAAAGACTTGAATAAACTATAGAAGAAGATAATAGTATTTATCTCTGTGTGGATGGTTAAAGGATTTTTTTACCTTCTTTTTATAATTTTCTGCAATATTCAAATGTTTTCCAATGAGAGTATACTATTTGGGTAATCATCAAATGAATTAAGTCTAAAAATTCAGCAGAAAACATAAGCATTGATTTTCCAGGCCTGAGTGCCCCGCAGCCTCCCCTTCTTCCCCTCCAATTTGTTAATAGGTTTATGGGTTAAGTCACTCCCTCCAAGGAAGCAAGATTTAACCCTTGAGACATCCAGGCAACATCTAAACGCAGCAATGGTCAGCAGGCCAAAGAAAGGGCCATGATTCTTGGCCTCTGACTGCCCCTCAGAAAGCGCTCACTGCCGAGAGCGCTTCATCCAGTGGAAGGTTGTCAGTGCCCGCTTGTGTGAGCTGGGTGAGGGGACGAAGCTCTGCAGCGGGCCTCCTCCTTTGACATCACATCCAAGAGCTCCTTCCCCTCAGCCCTCCTCTCTCATCCTCCCGTGCCCTCTTGGTGATGTTATTCAGTCCCATGGTTTTCAGTTTCACTACGGCTGATAAATCCCCCGTTTATATTTCCAGTTGTTGTATTTGACTGGAGCGTAGAAAGTTATCACAAGACAAAAGTATGCCAGATTGCAGGGTCATTTATTATGCAGGCGACCACAGAGGACTCACGTCTCTCCAACCTGTGGTGGCAACAGGAGGGTGCCACGATTTTTTATACCCGAAAAACCACCTTGGGAGTGGCGGTGAGGGACGGGGATGGGGATGAAAAGGCTTCAGACATTCCGAGGGCTAGTGGATTCTGTAAATTACCTCCTGGGCAGAGATGAGGGTGGGGGTCTCCGGACATTCCAAGGTCCAGGGGACTTTTGTCATTCCGTTTGTTACTTAAGTGGTTTACAGAAGTCAAGATAAACATTTGTTTACACATTATCTGGTTAAGGTGGAAATCACAGACCTTAGTTACTTATTACAAGTCACAGGAGCCAGGATGGAACTAGCTTGGGCTGCTCAGTCTGGCAATTGCCAGTAAGCAAAGGCTAGCAATTCTGGCAGTTACTGATAAGAAAAGGTAAGCAGCTTTACATAGTTTTGAAGAACAAACTGGCAGTTCTATTCACAGAGGCCAAGGACAGTAGTTATTGTAAGGAGAATGGGGCAGCCATGTCAACTTATCTAAAAACAGTTTTGCATTTTATAAAATAGTTTTGCTCTGGTTCTGGCTCTAGGCCAGCACAATATCACACCACCACTCCTCTCCTAAGCCCCAGACTCTTCCCCCAATGCCTTCCAACCTCTGCAATCAGAACTTCACACACACCTCAACATTCTGTTTTAAAATTTAAATCTAGATTTCCCCCAAACCCACCTCACTTTGTTTTTCCCCAGCTCGGAGCACGTCCTTTGTGATATCCCAATTGGTAAAGAGATCATATCCCCATTATTACCCAGGCCACAAGAATTAATAATTCATTCCTGACTTCTCTGTCCTTTGCATCCTACATCTGCTGTGCTGGCAAATCCTGTGGACCCAGCCTCTAAACACGGGGCTCTCCTGTCTCTACCTCTGGGTGTTACATCAATAACGCACAGCCTTGATGGGGATCTAAGCCCTCCCATAGATACCACCTCTCCAGTCTTAGCAGTCAGGATGCCAAGGCACAGAATAGCTAGGCAGCCTGCTCCATAGCACACAGGCAGGCTGGCTCAGTGACGGCACAGACGTGTGAGGGAGCAGACAGTGACGGAGTGAAAAAGTGACACACTGAACAAATGACAGAGGGAATGTGCGGGAGGGAGAGCGAGACAGAGCTAGTGCATGATAGTGAACACATACACGGCAGAGTGGATGTGTGATCACAAACACATGATACACTGAACACAGGAGAGTGAACACGTGATAAAGTGATAATGGACATGCGATAGAGCAAACGTGATAGAGTGAATGCATGACAGTGAACCCATGATAGATTGAACATGTGAGAGTGAACACATGATAGAGGAGGGGTGTGAGAGTGGATGCATGATAGAGCAAACATGCAATAGAGTGAAGACATGAGAGTGAACATGTGATAGTAGGCGCACAACAGAGTGAACACATGATCAAGTGAATGCATGAGAGCTAACATGGGATCCAGTGAACACGTGATAGACGGAACGTGTGATAGAGGGAATAGAGGACCCTCTGTGAGGGGAGCACACAGCACCAGCACCGCCTTCTTCCCATGGTGGCAGTTCCTGCCACCTTCAGGCAAACACTGTCACACTGTAAGCACTACTTTAGTTAAAATAAATGTAGAAACCCTGTGTAGGACCAGCCTAAGGCGTCCCAGACGCCCTGTGCTCCAAAGCAGAAAGGGAGGCGGAGGGAAGAGATCAGATATCCCACCATCACCCCGCCATGCCAGCAGGCCAGCGCTTACCCCCGACTGCAGGCAGCTGACCTCTGAGTCCAGAGGCCCGCACCCCAGGTCCACTGCATCCCAGTAGATTATTGTATGTGCTGTGGGGGAAGTGGAGCCCCACTGTGCAGGGAGAGCTACAAACCAGACAACCTGACGGAAACTCCGACTCCTGCATCCCCTCAGCACCCACATTATACAAACACACATAGCTCATCTGTGAGCACTGGGGCCACACAGACTGCCCGGAGTCCCACGGCGGACACATGTGGACATGGAACGTTCTGGTCCTTTGATGAAAGACCAACCTGAGTCGTGGTGGTGTGGACCCTTAGGGGACAGACAACACAGCTCACGGGTGCAGCAGACACTACCTTTCAGAGCTGTACCTCCACAGTTCCAACAGTATTATCCAGCCTAGAGGAGGAGCTCAAATGTCCAAAGAGGATGAGACCTTCACGGCCAAGGACAGTCAGAGGGTCATCATATTTGAAAGAGACACTACCGGTGCTGGTCACCCACCAAGTCACCTCTTAAGCCTGTCTGCGTAGCTTGAGAGGCAAAGAGTGCACCCCTCAGAAAGGAGCAGCAACACCCCACCGACCCCGCCCTTTCTGTAAAACCTGCGGGTACAGGTGCCCACGGGCTGGTAGACCGATCCACAGTGTTGAAAAAAATCATAATGCAATTCATAAACTCAGGCAGGAATATAAAATCAGAGTCCACAGAGCCCAAGAGGAAGTGAAGAGCAGCACCATCCTTCGAGGACAGGGTGAAGCTGTGACCACCTGATAAAAGTCATGCCGGTCTGCGGGGGCCAGCGGGGAAGAGAAACCTCAGGACCCGCTCTTGGTCAAAACCTCCTCAAGCCAGGCAAGCGAACGTGTTTTTCTGGAGAAAATCAATGCAAATTTCATCTCTTTTTGCTCCACCAATGGAGACTTAAGAAAAGGTATGCTAATAAAAGATGCAAAGTAGCCGGGCGCGGTGGCTCAAGCCTGTAATCCCAGCACTTTGGGAGGCCGAGGTGGGTGGATCACGAGGTCAAGAGATCGAGACCATCCTGGTCAACACGGTGAAACCCCGTCTCTACTAAAAATACAAAAAATTAGCTGGGCATGGTGGCGCGTGCCTGTAATCCCAGCTACTCAGGAGGCTGAGGCAGGAGAATTGCCTGAACCCAGGAGGCGGAGGTTGCGGTGAGCCGAGATCGCGCCATTGCACTCCAGCCTGGGTAACAAGAGCGAAACTCCGTCTCAAAAAAAAAAAAAAAAAAAGATGCAAAGTTGATGTAGTGACATCTTTAGGTAGCAAGGGAAACTCTCCTGCTTTAAACCACTTTTCCCTTATAATAGAATTATGCACAGAGAACGGTAAAAACCACAGGACCTTCCAACAAAAAGGACCTGGAAATCGATCTAGTCCAAACCTCTTGTCTTATAGATAGGGAAACAGATCCAGGGAGACCGATTTACCCATGGCCCCATAAATGACCTGCGGCACGACTCAAACACAGCCCCGAGTGCAGCTCACCAGGAGTGAACCCTGTAAGAGGACGGAATTTGTTGTGCGTTGCAGAGCACAGGAAGGAATGGGAAGCAGAGGACGTTTATGTTTCTTCAGAACACTCATAGCTATAATAATCAACGCACACTAAGCACTTCCTAATTGTCTCACTGAAGGCCCAGCAACTGCACAAGGGAGGTGCCATCACCCGCATCATTGAACAGACGGAGGAGTCAGGGCTTGTGACACTTCTACCATGTGCCCAGGGCCACACACGTGGAAATGGCCAAGCTGGACTGTCTGCCCTCATGGAGATGATGCTGTCCGTGAAACTGAACACTGGTGCCTGGATAGGCTGGACAATCACCAGGGCCTGCGATTATGAATTATTTGCCAGCCTGGGGTTCTGGGCCTACGCCCAACCATGGTGGAGTCATGCATGCCCCAGCCCTCCGGAGGCAGCCGCACAGGAAAGGCAGGCTAACCACCTTTCCTTACCTCAAAATAGCACTGCGTCTGTGAAAGGGAAATAAAACCAGGGACCACAACATCACTAAGCCAAAGACAAGCTGGGAGCTGCCGGGCACACCTGCCTCCCATTTTACTGCCAATGAGGTCGCTGCAAGATAAGAAGCTGCAGCCCTCCCTCACGATTTGCCCACTAGGAAATTCCTTGGGACAAAGGACAGACAACTCAGAGTCATCCCTCTGAGGCTCCCCTGAGGCAAATGTATATCTGACAGCTTCCTCTGCCCTATTGTTTATGTAAAAATGCAGATTCACTGGGCCAGACTAACTGTATTCAGTGGAAAGCTGCTCAAGGACTCAGAAGAATGCGGCCCTGTGTCTCCTACCTGCTCCTGACCTGGAATCCCCCACTGCAAGCCGGCTCGCCTTACCCAGCGGGACCAATGCACATCTTACACACACTGTTGGATGCCTCATGTCTCCCTAAAATGTGTCAAAGCAAGCTGTGCCCCAAACACCTCAGGCACGTCATCAGGACCTCCCGAGACTGTGTGAGTCTCCTGAGGGTGTGTGACCTCCTGAAGCTGTGTCACAGGCACGCCCTTCATCTTGGCAAAATAAGCTTTCTAAGTTGACTGAGACATGTCTCAGATATTCGGGGTTCTAAAGGGACTGTGCTGGCTGCTTGGGAGCCTGGGAGTAGCACAGCAGATGAGGGCTTATTTCCCACAGCTCGAGGCAACCCGGGATCTTCCATCTGGGGTGGTGTGGGGTTGCCTGTCTGGGGTGGTAT
>NW_016107454.1:28253-69200 GCF_001604975.1 Cebus imitator
CCTGTCTGTCAGGGGTGGTGTGGGGTCCCCTGTCTGAGGTGGCATCAGGTCTCCTGTCTGTCAGGGGTGGTGTGGGGTCCCCTGTCTGAGGTGGTATCAGGTCCCCTGTCAGGGGTGGTGTGGGGTCCCCTGTCTGAGGTGGCATCAGGTCCCCTGTCTGGGGTGGCATCAGGTCCCCTGTCTGTCAGGGGTGGTGAGGGGTCCCCTGTCTGAGGTGGCATCAGGTCTCCTGTCTGTCAGGGGTGGTGTGGGGTCCCCTGTCTGAGGTGGCATCAGGTCCCCTGTCTGTCTGGGGTGGTGTGGGGTCCCCTGTCTGAGGTGGCATCAGGTCTCCTGTCTGTCAGGGGTGGTGTGGTGTCTCCTGTCTGAGGTGGCATTAGGTCCCCTGTCAGGGGTGGTAAGGGGTCCCCTGTCTGAGGTGGCATCGGGTCCCCTGTCAGGGGTGGTGTGGGGTCCCCTGTCTGAGGTGGCATCAGGTCCCCTGTCAGGGTGGTGTGGGGTCCCCTGTTTGGGGTGGTGAGGGGTCCCCTGACACCTCAGGATCCCAGGCTCTTCCTCTTCTCCTCTTCCTATAGGCTCCATCTCCACGGTCACCTCATGGCTGCAAGATGGCTGCCTCACCTCCAGCCTCCTGTTTTAATTCCAGACCAGAAGAGGAAAGCAGATGCTTCGGGAGGAGAAGGTGACATCCTACTTCTCTTCCCGGGCTGGGGAACGGTGCCTGAAGCTCACGCATGCACAGAGAACAAAATCGGGCTTTATTAGGAAAAGAATGGGAGAAATCGGTGCTGGGGGAGCAAGGAGGGGCACACGCCACAGTCAGTCAGCTGGCCTTAAGCCACACATGTCCGTGGTGCTTTGCTGTGCCTTTGAGCACGTCCCCACAAAGCTGAGAAAAATATGATCAAAGAGTCGGCTTTCCCAGAAGCCTTGTTGAGGGCATGCAGGGTGGCTATCCCAATGCACTGATGCACCCCCATCCCACACGTCCTCTCAGGAGGGAACGCTTCTTTCCCCAAGTCCTGCATGCCCCTGGCATTGCCTGGAGAAGGGGCAGCAGCTCCACTGCACTCACTCTGCGTTTTGGTATCTCGTGGAGCACCTAACAAGGACGGAGGGTGTTAGTGTTTGCTGCACCAGCGGATTAATTAGTTACTCCTCAACCAGTCTACCAGTGACCAGCTAGTCCATCGAGCATTGCATGAATTCACCTGGAAGTTTGACGGAAGAGATAATACTAAAGAGCTTTCACACCCAACAGAGCACAATGTGCCAAAACCAGCTCTGATGCTACTGAAAAACAGCCTCGATGAAATGCCCAGTGTCTGCACCCTGGCCAGCCCCGGCCCCCTCAAGCATCCGGCAGACTCCGGGCTCAGCAGGGCTGACAGCAGTTGCTTCCTGGGCTAGGGAGAGGGCAGAAAGAGAAGAGCACCACTTTTTAAGGAGCTGGTGACTGCAGTGATCTTACCAGCTCTAATAGATGCTTCACAGGTGACATGTTTTATGTCATGCCAAGCACCACCTTCAGAGCTTTTCTAGAAACCTGAGGCAGTTGTGCCCTGGCCACATCCTCAGGCACCTGGCCTACCGTGCTCAGGACGAGTGAGGCTGAGGGGCAGAGCCGAGGTGGAGGCTGCAGAGACACCTGACCCTCACCTGTCCTCATCATCTTTGCCACAGCTCCTCAGAGCCTGTGCCAGCCCCCGCCCTTGGAGCAGGTGCTGGGATCACACAGCCTCATGGCCTCAGCTTAGTGTGACCACGGAGCAGGTGCTGGGATCACTCGGCCTCACGGCCTCAGCTTAGTGTGACCACAGCCTCCAACTTGTGAGGCCACCTTTTTTGCTAACGCTAATGCAGCACTTTCCACAGCTAGGAAGCCTGGGACGCCACAGGAGGACGCTCCGAAGCAGTACCCGCAGTCGGCCGGCACAGCTGCCTCTCGGGCACAGAAGGCACCCCCTCCCCACGTGCCCGGCCCACCCACGAGGACCCACAGTTGTTTGCCTGGAGGCGGCTCTGGACACCCAAGTAGCCATCACTCTTCCAGAGGATGACACACTCCTAGCCAGACATTCATTTTACCCTGAGACGCGTCCAAGGTCTTACACAGACCCTGCCAAACGTGTATGAGGTGTCCTGGAACTCACAGGAAGGAGCTCCTGCCTGCTCCAGTTCAGCAGAATAATAAATTGAAGAGGGTTTCCAAGCCGGGGCACAAGTTGGAGGTGGGGGAAGTAATTTTTCTTTTTTTTTTTTGAGACCGGGAGTTTCACTCTGTCACCCAGGCTGGAGTGCAGTGGCGCAATCTCGGCTCACTGCAACCTCCACGTCCCGGGTTCAAGCGATTCTCCTGCCTCAGCCTCCTGAGTACCTAGGATTATAGGCATGAGCTACCATGCCCAGCTACCCTCACAGGCACCCAGGGACAGCAGTCATGCAGCCTCAGGACTGGGCTCCAAGGGGCGATGGCCAGGCTGTGGCCAGGCAGCCACTGGGCAGCAGTCATCCCCTGGGAGCTTCCAGAGTCAACCCAGTCCTCCTTGGCAGATGATGGGCTTGGCTCTGTCAGCCTCCTGCTCCCCACTCCTGGCATCAGCTACGTTAATCCTAATCCAGGGAAAAGGATGCCACAGTGCCACGTGCCAGCAGGCTCTCCCAGAGACTAGGCTTAGTGCCAAGAGTGGAGCTGTGCAAACATCACCTTTTACAGTTTTGACTGAGAATCCCCACTTTATAGAGCAGTAAGTTCAGTCCTAGAAAGTTTGCACAATAACAAAACATCTATAGAGAGCTCGAGGCCGCTCTCTGGGTATCCACTCACCAGCCCATTTAAATTCCGCTCTGAAGCCTGTAAGGCCAGCACCATTGTTATCATCCATTTGCAGAGGAGGAAGCTGAAACACAGAGAGATTAAGTAACTCGTCCAAGGTCACACTGTAAGTGGCAGGTATAGATAGGGCTGATGGCAGTGTCTGAGCCCTGCCCCGATGCCTCTCACTGCTAACGCAGGTGCTGCACCCCCATGTGTCAGAAACTAGTCCATGTGCTTTACAATGCATTTTAACTCATAGGATTGTCATCCATGTGCCTTATAGTGTATTTTAACTCATAGGATTGTCGCAGCAACGCTGGGAGGTAGTGCCAGTTGGCCAGGATGGGACAAAAGGAAGGCAAGCATCAGAGGGCCTGTGGTCAAGGTGACCAGAAGTTCCTGTCTATCCAGACACTGGGAATAGTGCAAACACACGTGAGCTGGTGAATGGGAAACACTGCCGTGTGTCTGTACGGCGGAACAGCACTCAACAGTGAAAGAACATACTTCGGATAAAAGCAGCACAGCAGATGGGCGCTCAGTGAGGTCAGACCCACGAACACACGGGGATCCCACCCACATGACACTCCGGAAAAGCCAACCCTCAAGGAGCGAATGGAGATGAGCAGACCCAAGGGCTGGCGTGGAGGGGGAGCTGACGGGGAGGGGCTCAGGCGAGGCTTTGGGCGAGGGAGAGATTCACCATAGTGATCGTGGGAGCGGCCGCGCAACTGTGTATGTCGATCAGAACTGACAGCTGTCTGCTTTAAAGGTGAATTCTACTCTCTATAAATCATACCTCACTAAATCTGAGTTAAAAGAGCCCATCTTACCCTAGGACACCATCAGTCTACAGAAGGTGGAGGTCCCAGGCCCAGGACCCAGCGTCACCAAGAGCAGGTCTGGGAAGGTCTCTGTGAGCTGGCCCAGAATCTTACCCCGGGCTCGGGTTTGAGCGTTGTGGGCTGCCCGTGGGGCTCCCAATGCCTTTGTATTTGTTCATCACTTATCTGTCAACAGGTTTTATAGACTCCTGGTCAGCAATAATGCAAACGGTGAGACCTCTTCCCACTTCCAAAGTCAAACGCTGCAGTGGATGTGAGCACGCGTGCGGGTCAGTAGCAGACACACGTGGACCTCAGCTGGCCTCTCTGAAGAGGACAGAGGCTGATGGATGCATAGACTTCCCTTCGGATCCTCATTGGCATTCTTACTGCCTCCTCTGTATGGATTAGTGGGGCTCCAGCAGCATGGGAAAATGGCAGAGGGAGAAATATATCCCCGTAGGGACCAGCTCCTGTTTAAGGAGGCAAAGTCCACCTCTGTTTCACTTGCTCTGTGCTTTGCATTCAGAATTAACCCTTCCAACCACGCATCTCAACAGCATCAGCCATTCACACTCTGCTTCCCACCCGGTTTCGAGGTAGAACCTGCATTTCAGAGAATTCCTGGCGAAGAAACATTATAATTCTTGTGCTCTGCTGCAGTATCAGAAAAGCAAATGGAACTCCTCCCCCAAATACAAGTTTCTGTTCATTTCTCCACATCAGAGATTTGAAAACCAAAACAGACCCAAGGAAATGACCATGCGCACCTAGTTAGAGGGCGCAGCAGGTAAAGAGAGGCCGGAGTTGCTGACAGACGTGCTCCTCACAGCCCTAGGCTGCCATGGGCACCCTGCCAGCCCCTGGGTCGGGTACCACCGAGTCCCACTGCTGCCGTCATCACGGTGACAGCAGGGCCACTCAGGCGGCACCGATTTTATGGCAGGTGCTCTCCTTATATCACATCGTTTCATCCTGAAAGGACCCTTAAGATAGGTCACAAGCTCCTCATTTTTTACACAGGGGGAAACTTATTTGGAGGCGATTATTAAACTTAATTCTAAAATACGGATTAATAAATGACAGAGAGAATGTAACTTAACTAAACAACAGCGTTTATCTTGCACTGCAGTGCGCCCCATAGTTAATGCTTCACGTGTTATAATATTTAAGCTTCACAACCACCCAACAAGCTGATGCGTGCAGAGGTGGCCGCCTGTTCACCAAAGCTGTGGGCTCACTCTTCTGTGCGGCGGAGCTGGTCCTAGCGTGGTCGCCTGTTCACCAAAGCCGTGGGCTCCTTCTTCCACGCAGCAGAGCTGGTCCTGGCGTGGCCACCTGTTTACAAAAGCCATGGACTCACTCTTTCACATAATCGAGCTCGTCCTGGCATGGCCGCCTGTTCACCGAAGCCATGGGCTCGCTCTTCCACACAGCGGAGCTGGTCCTGGCATGGCCGCCTGTTCACCGAAGCCATGGGCTCATTCTTCCCCACAATGGAACTGCTCCTGGCATGGCCGCCTGTTCACCAACGCCATGGGCTCGCTCTTCTGTGCATCAGAGCTGGTCCTGGCATGGCCGCCTGTTCACCAACACCATGGGCTCACTCTTCCACGCAGCGGAGCTGGTCCTGGCATGGCTGCCCAGCATGGACAGCCTTTCCCAGCCACTTTGTTCCCAGAATGGCTGCAGGCCTAAGTTCTGCCAGTGGAAAATGAGAAGTGATGTGTGGAGTTCAAGGCAGGGCTTTAAGAAGCAGGTGAGGCTTCTCCACACTGTCTCCCCAGGGCCCAGAGCAGAGCAGAACCACTGGGTGGAAGCCTCTGTCCTCAACTCCCCGTGTGAGAGAACATTCGCCAACCAGGGACGCTTGTGTGGACTCCTGGTGAGCAAAAACTGTGTTTATGAAATTCAAGGGCCTTTATATAAAGCAGCTAATTTTGCATAATGAATTTAACATAATTTTCCCATTTAATACTCCACAAAACTGAGGTTCCAAGACCTGAGTTCCATAGGAGTACAGGGCACCCCAGGTCATCCCGAGGTCTGCCCCTCTTCCACACCCGTGCTCCCTCTGCCCCGTGTCCTGCTTGGAGAAGGCGGGGTCTCTAATTCTTTCCCCCATTCTAGAACCCTAAAGTGAGGAAGGAACCCTCCACCCAGAAGGAGTTGTGCTTTCATTGCACCCCACGACTGGCGGGAACCATGGATGGAATGAAATGACCATCAATGGTGGGATAAAGACACCCGTAAATGGTCCCCATGTGGCAGGAGCAGACTCCCCCAACCCTACAGCCACCAAAATGAGCAGGTGCCAGAAGAACACAAGGCAACCTGGGCTTCCCTCAAGTTCCCCAAACCTGACATCAGTCAGATAGCTGGAAACTGCCTCCCTCTCAGAAGGCTCCAAAACAATATTCATATGTTTCTATCTGACCACAGAATTTTGTACCCAGAAAGTCAGTCAAACCAGAAATATCCAACTATTATCAGCATTTGCTATTGATAAGAGCTCAGACGAGGAGGAGGCCTCAAGCCACAGGCAGCAGTGCTGGGGTCACTGTGAAGCCGGGGTCTAGAACGGCGGCTGGCATGTCACGGGCTCTCGGTAAGTATCTGCTACATGAGTTGTTGATTGTAACTGAGAAGCTACGTGGTGTTGCCAGTGATTTTTATCACTAAGAGCATTACAAAACTGTATCCACCATGATAGTCATTTCATGAAAAAGGACGTGTTATACTGAAAAAAAATAGGGAGGCTAAGCTCAAAATATCCCTGAAATGCATGCCTTTGCCTTCATGAGCAACGCATACCTCGGCCACGTCTTCTCCTCAGCCACACACTGGCGTCACTGAGGGCTGCCCCGGCACGCCGCTAGTGTCTGCAACACTCAGTGGAGATGGGAAGAGTCAGATGGGCATCAGCTTGGGTCCTGGTTTTGCCTGTCCTTCGCCAGTGACACCCTGGGAGCTCCAGTTCCTTCGTCTGCAAGATGGGACCCTCAAAGGCACCCATGTGGCCCCTTTCACGGCGGGCTGCGGTTGGCACGTGGGAGCACAATGCCCGGGGCTTGCTGTGGCCTTGGTGTGGGGTCTCAAGAGAAATCTTAGGAGACAAGAGGGGCTCTCAGCTCCTGAGGGGCAGAGCAGGCCTGCTTCATGTAGAGCACTCGTTGCCCTGCTTATGCCTGGTCCCCTCCTCGTCACCGGACAGTGGCCACAGCGTTCCTGACCCAACTGACAATGTCGTGTGTGACACACTGCCTCCTCGTCTGGACACGCGGCAGTGGCGCTCCCCGCCTCCCTCACCATGAGCCTGGGCCTGTGACGTTCTCGCCAATGGACCTCACGCAGAAGCAGTGTGCCACTTCCAGGCCAAGGCACAGAGAGTGCACCCCGGCCCCGCTCTTCTCTGGCCACAGTCATTCGGAGGCCTCTGATGCTGGCCTCAGGCAGCCTGGATTCCTGCGTCATCACCTGGGAGGAGGCCCATCCGGAGGTCCTCTTATCAGACCGTGACATGTGAGCACAAAGGAGACCTTTGTACCAAGCCACTGAGACAGTATCAATGACTCTGAGTAAGGCACCTAATAAAACAAAAGTCAAATCAAGTCATCCTCCACCCATCTCACTGGGTAAAAGCCCCAGGCCCCGCGCAGCCCAGCCTCCCACTTTCGGCCCTCACCTGTCCTGCTGGCTCTGACTTCCCTGCAGCGGCCCTGCTTCCTCACACGCCAGGCACGTTCTGCCTCAGGGTCTTTGGGCCTGCTGCAGCCCTGTCCTCAGCGATGTGCACGGCTCACTCACGCACCTTCGAGAAGTCTTCATCCGAATGTCCGCTTCCAGTAAAGCCACTGTTGGCCGCCCTCCTCACCCGCTTCCCTTGTTTAACATTGTCCGTCGTACTCATCATCTCCAATACAGATTTACTTGTAGATTTTTACCTTACATCTTCCTCTAATAAAATGTCTCCATGAGGGCAAGTGTGAGTGTGTGTGTGAGGGAGCATGTGTGTGTGTGAGCATGTAAGTGTAAGTGTGAGTGAGACTGTGTGTGAGCACAAGTGTGCATGTGTGTGTGAGCATGTGAGTGTTCATGAGAGTGTACATGAGTGTGTAAGCATGTCAGTGTGGGTGTGTGTGTGAGCATGTGAGTGTGAGTGAGCATGTGTGTATGTGAGCATGTGAGAGTGAGTGTGTAAGTGAGCATGTGAGTGTGCATGTGTGTGAGCATGTGAGTGTGCATGAGAGTGTACGAGTGTGTGAGCAAGCATGTGAGTGTGGGTATGTGTGTGTGAGCATGTGAGTGTGTGTGAACATGTGAGTGTGAGTGAGCATGTGTGAGCATGTGAGTGTGCATGTGAGAGTGTGTGTGTGAGACTGTGTGTGTGAGTGTTCATATGTGTGTGTGTGTGAGCATGTAAGTGAGCATGTGAATGTGGGTATGTGTGTGTGAGCATGTGAGTGTGAGTGAGCATGTGTGAGCATGTGAGTGTGCATGTGAGAGTGTGTGTGTGTGAGACTGTGTGTGAGTGTTCGTGTGTGTGTGAGCATGTGAGTGTGGGTATGTGTGTGTGAGCATGAGTGTGAGTGAGCATGTGTGTGTGTTTGTGAGCATGTGAGTGGGTGTGAGTGAGCATGTGAGTGTGGGTGTGTATGTGTGTGTGTAAGCATATGAGTGTGTGTATGTGAATTTGAGTATGTGCATGTATGTGTGACTGTGTGAGTGTGCGTGTGTGTGTGTGTTGTTCACACCTACATTCTTAGTGCCTAGAACAGTCTCTGAGGCATAAAAGAGGTTCAATAATCATTTGTTAGATAAATAACCTAGGCTACATGAACACGTTACAGACGGAGGAGATGGAAAATAGGAAGAAAAGTAGGGAACTCGTATGAACGAGACCGTGCTTGAGCTGACCCTGTGACCCGGTGAAGGCCCAGCAGAGCACGTGGCATTCCAGGTGCAGAAGACACACTCGAGGGTGACACGCCGGGGAAAAGGGGGTGAGGCTGGCACAAGGTTTCCTCCACAGCCGGTGAGGGACCATGGCGATGGCTGCAGTGAAGACACAATTCAAGCAACGTCAGTTGCTAACAGGCACTTCCCGGGCTCCCCGCATTTGGTCAGCTCCCCATGTGTTATCTTCCCTTACAAAGCAGGGGTGTGAGGATGGAGAAGCCACCTCCCAGAGGCGTCACCAGGTGAGTGTCTCACAGCTGGACGAGGGCAGGCTGGTCTCCAAGAGCCGCTGCAGCTCTGGGCCCCGGCCCTGGGCCCACTACGCCACACAGTCTGAGGCCTGAGGCTTTCCGGGGGATCTGAACGGTGAGTCTGGTGGGTCTCGGGTGCTCCACCCCCTCACGTGCCCTAGAATCTCCAGGCATAGCTTGATGACATTGCCAGCATCGGAGGGAAAACCCACACCCGCAGTCACCGTCCCCTGGGGTCGGCTCCAGCCCGTAATCGCTGTGATTGTCAAGTCCTGTTTGGGCTAAGCTGCCCCCGTGCTCTTGTCCGCCTGTTACAATGCCGCATTTCAGAATGCCGGCGTCAAATCTGCAGTGTTCACGTTGCCAAAACGACTAGATTGGGTTTTTTTCCTTTTTTTAAATTTCTTTTCTTTTCTTTTCTTTTAAACACATTGGCTTTGCAGACTTTTGAACTTAGGGAAGAGAAAGCAGGAATAAGGAGAGGGGTCACCACTGCTTTGAGTACCTGCTGTGATTTAAGCATGGAGCCAGCTTCGTCAGAACGTCTGGCCCTGCAGACCCTGCCACCTGGAAGGGGCTGCCAAACACATGACGTCTTTCCCTGGCTTAGCCCAAACCTTCCCAACCAGGGCACATCAGGCCCTGAAGTCTCCCTCGAGGCCCTGGGGCTCCTGACGTCTCACACCCGTGGGACCTTCTGCGCCTGGTACTGCCCGCAGCAAGGTCCTCACTGAGCTCTGCACCTGGGCGTGCAGGAGTGACGCATGCTGCAGCGGTGTGGCCGCAGTGTCAGAAACGGCTGTAGCAGGCCACAGTCCCACAGTGGGCGCGAGGCCCAGTGAGGCCTAGGTCCGGGGTCTCCCCGCTCCTGTGGAATTTCTTCCCCCAACCCTCGCCACGTCATCTTCAGGACTTTAACCCAATTGTCACCAGCTCCCCACAACAGAGCCACCTTTCACTGACTGTCATTGAACGGTGCAGAACTGTGTTTCTGAGAAATAATGCTGAAGGGGTAGACGGAAACTGGCTTTCGGGGGATCTAAAAGCAGCTCAGATCCCCGACCCTGAGGAGGTGACCTGGGCAGCGAGCCCCTAGCACCTCCGCTCGGACGCCCAGCTCAGGGTGAGGCCCAGGGAGGAGGGCCTGGCCACAGTGTCACCCACAGCCCAGCCCTGGGGTCTCTCCATGTGGCAGGCACCCCCAGCCCTCACATTGCACCCTAACCACGAGCTCTCTAGCCCCTGTGCCTGGGGCTCCGCCTCTCGCTGCGTCCCCTGCCCTGGCCCCAGAGTGGACGGGCCACACTTCACCCGAGCCACAGGCCGCCTGGATGCAGGCTGCTCCACCATCCTGCAGTGCTGTGCCACCGCCTCCTCAGCCTAGGGGTCTCAGCCCTCACAGGGCCCCAGGCAGTTCCACCTGCCCCCAGCAGCCCTGCCACTATGACCACAGAAGCCACACACCTGGGCAGTAAGCCAGGAGAACACAGGGTCCCCTGGGTTGATAGCACCACCCAGGGATGCTTTCCCAACGCAGGTCAGGGAGGCCCTGCTGGGCTCACTGCACACGGCTCACATGTGTCTCTGGCTTGGCCTCAGGGTGGCCCAGGTCACTTCCCTGGACCCAGGGTCCGGCTGGCTTGAGCCCCTTGGCTGCCCATGCACAGCTGCCAGGCTGCGCGCCAGGCACCCCACTGAGTCAGCCTGCGGTGTTTGCAGCTATTTTGTAAAACACAAACCTTCCTGTTACCACCGTCTCCCTGCTATGCAGTAGGAACCCAGCATTTCTGAGAGGTTTCTGTGTCACAAGGCTGCTGGGTGAAGAAGGGATGGGAGCTCGTGACAGAGGCAGGAAGGAGCAAAGCAGCAGGCCTGACTCGTAGGAGATGGGTGGGGGTTCTGGAGTACCCCACAAGTAATCGTCAATTACCCGTGGTCTAGGTAGACAACAGGCATGTTCTGGAGATGGAAGCCAGTCATAGAGCGGCCAGAGGTGCGGGTGCAGCCTGGGTGGGAGAGCAGACCTGCACCAAGTGAGGACCCAGAGCCACGGACACCTGGGTGCACACCCCAGCCACCACCAAAAACCCAGCGCGTGACAAAGGTGGCGGGCGTCAAGGACGCCTGGGTGCACACTCCAGCCAAGAACCCAGCGAGTGACAAGGGCTGGTGGGCGCAGCCCACAAAGAGGCTGGGTCCTGGGTACAGGCTGGGTGTCCCCACGCTGTCTGTGCCGCCGCTGTGCTGAGGTGAGCCGGCGAAGCAGTGGAGGCAGCCAGGGCCTTTGCACTCAGGAGCGTTTCCTCAGCTGCAGACAGGGCTGCCGTAAAAGCCAAAGATCCTTGGAAGCCTCATACCACAGGGTCTCCTGCCCTTTCTCTGGGGAGGCAGGAGGGACACGAAAGGCTCCTCATGCCTGGAAGTGGGGCGGGACAGTAGTGGGGGGAAGGGGAGAAGCCCTTCTCCCTCCAAACTTGAGTCCTGAATAAATATACTGACTTGAGCTCTTTGCAACATGGTAAATAAAGACCCTAAAAAGTCCAGTAAAATGTTGCAGCTTTCCCTCAAGAGGGAGCCTGCCAGAGGCTGCTGGCCTCACCTCTGTCGAAAGCCAGACAGGAACGGTCTGACCCCTCCATGGGCTGAACCGCCCAGACAGCCCCTTCGTGGGTCTGAGCAGAGGCCCCGTGTTCTTGGGCCGGCTCTTCTCCAAGCCTCTCTCCCTGAAAAGGAATTAAAGCCGTCCCTTGACAGGGTATGGGATCGAATTCTTTCTGTGATATTTCTTTCCTTTTCCTACCAAAAGGAGTTCAAAAGTTGAGAGTTGATTTGTATTCCAAGCACCAGGCAAACTGCTGCCACCCCAGCTCAGTGGGGAATGCGACGGGAGCGTCATCTGTGCCCTCCAGCCCCGAGTGAGAGCCTGCTCCCCTCGCCAGAAGAGCTTCCTGGGTGTTGCTGCTCTTCTCCCCTCCCCCAGCTCCACCCCAGCTTCTGGAATAATCATGTCCCTGCTGTGTGCAACTCCTCTTTGTGATAATAACGGCCATTCCACTTGCAGTGATGGAATTCAGGGGGGATCTCCAAGGAATTCCATTCTGAGGCTGTTCCAGAGAGCGCAGGCACATTATTTGCATGCATTTGCATAAGCTATGCATCGGTATACACTTCTCTTTAACATTGCAACCTAATGAAATCACTCAGACAGGCACATTAAAAACACAATTTATGCTGGGAAGTCTGACCCTTCTCCTGTTAAATCATTTGAATGATCATTTGAATATATTTGCACAAGTGGCACATTAAAGGGCTCTCACCCACGTTTTCAGAATTAATGGAACAATCTGGCTGCTTTCAAGGAGAGGGTGAAGGGCTATATCCACAGTTCACCTGAAACCATCCAAGGCACAAGCGCCTGCCTGGTCCAGCCACAAGACAGCCCAACAGGGACACCCAGTCGCAGTGCCAGGGTGTCCTCAGGCATCAGAAACTCAACCTACAAATTCTCGAAAACAAAGTAATTTCACTAGCCCTCAGTGTAGAAAAACAGAACTGTCCCTTTGTGAAGAAATGAAGGTGTCAGGCAAGTGAAAGCACACAGAACAAGAGGGCACCAGCTCCACAGCTGTCAGGAGTCCCCGGATAAAGGAGTATCATAGGCGCCGTGCCCACACGGCTGGGTGCGCCCAACAGGGGCTCCCGCTCAACGCTGCTGACAGCAAGGCTGCAGGAAGCCCTCTCCCTGAAAGGGTTAACAAGCACTCAGCGAGATTGGCAGGGATGCCGAGCTCATTATGCAGGAAGACTTGAAAGCCAGCTCAAAGCAGCCCTCCCTGGCATGATTTAGGTGCAGCTGCAGCAGCCTGGAGGCAAGTGACTTCTCAAGGTCAGGCAGGTCTGGCACGGTCCAGGATCCCACAGAGCAGACGGCATTTGAAATGTGCTGTGAGGACGGTGATGCTGAGATGAGGTCTTGGCAAAAGAGCCCAGGCCAAAAGGTCCTGAAACACACCTTCCTACTTAACATTTTACAAAGCGCACCTTTCACATGCAATGTTTTCACATCTGCTCTTGATGAAAACCTTCAATTAATAGATAAAGAAATTCTTCCAAGACGCGTGTCACTTGCTCCAGGTTGCTCAGCTGCCACAGGGCAGCATAAAAGTCGACTTTCTCCCTCCCCCCCTGGAGTCCCAGAGCCCCGGCTGTCAGTGATGCTGGATATCTCTCAACCCCTTCATCGGACTTGCGACAGGGGTGCCCTCTTTGCTTGGCCCACCTCACTCAGCTCTTTACGGGAGGAAGCACATGAGCAGCAAGTGCAGGATCTGACTGGCTGCTTTGGGCACTGGCAGGATCATGCTGCAGGCAGACCCCACAGTGGTGCCCAGATGGGGGTGCCTGTGGCCCCCAAAGCCCCAGACGATGTGTTTCAATGCTCTCTTAGCTCAGCTGTCTGTGCACAGTGGTGTGTTATCAGCTCGATGAGCCTCTTGCCTGATCATGTGGGGCAGCTGCCCTCTACCAGGGAGGGCAAAGGGCCAGTGTTTCAGACACTTGAAGGATGGTGAAGGCGGAGAGTTTTATTAAGCAATGGAAATGGCTCTCAGTGGAGAGGGGAGTTGGAGAGGGGATGAGACAGACAGGTAGTCTTCCCTGAAGTCTAGTCATCTCTGGCTGGCTCTTCTCAAGACTTTAGCCATCTGTCCTCCAAAGTCCAGTCTTCCCTCTGAAGTAAGGTCACCTCTCTCTACCGACTGAGTCTGGGGACTTTGTAGGCACAGGATAGGGGGTGGAGCAGGCCATAGGTAGGTTTGGAAAAGACAACATTCAAGTGGTAGAAAGGCATTATTCAGAAAGAACCAGTCAGGAGAGAGAGGTAACCAATACTGAATGGTGGGGGTGAGAATTGAACGCATGCTCTACCTGGAAAGAAGGTGGTGTGAATACATCCTATCTTGAAATAATTTAAAATCAATCCTTTCAAGTGAAATCCTGCATGGAATTTGCACACCACCAGAGTTAGCAGGGAACTCAGCAGGAACTGAATGCAGGTGCTGTTCAGAGGTGAGACAAAACCACCGTCTGATGTGGGGGAAAGAGCACAGGGTCAGAAGAGCCGGCCCAGCCCAGGCCAGGTGCTGTGACAGCGTCTCCATGTGACCGCATGGCTTCCCCACTTGCTGGGCCTCATCATGGGCAGAACCCTGTGTTCAGGTGTCCAGGCTTCAGGGAACCACCCTCATCCTCAGCACTGACTCAGAGAAATAGCACTGGCTGCAAATAAAATGATGATAACCAGTTTTTACTATTGGGATGGAGGTTTATTTCCTCCATATGAACTAAGCTGCAGTTCCACGTCCATCCCAAACAGGGATAGAAGGCCTCACTTTGGGCAGTGGGTTTCAGGCTTTTTGGCTTATAGGTGGGGTTTTGCCAGGGACCCACCCCGTCTGCCTGGAATTTCTCCGCCTCCGGCCTCTCTCATTAGGACCCCATCCTCTGCCCCAGCATCCACTCCAGGCAGCTCCTTGGCTAGAAGCTCATCTTCTCCAGAGTGGGAGCTGTGTGGTTTGGACTAAGCATCTGGTGAGAATAATTCCCTCCCTGTGAGCATGACTGAGAACTGGCCCCAAAGAGGGACACCTCCTCAGAACACCTGGCCTCTCAGAAGACCCAGGCCCCCACCTCCACCTCCACGTGGACCCAGTTCTAATCCCAGGGTGCAGCAGGCACCTCCACCTGCCAAGCTCAAAGAGGCTCCAGGGAGCCACCACTCAAGAATGGATATAAAAGGACAGCAAGCCAACAACCTGCATCTGCCCAGAGTTAGAATGAATCTCGCAGGCCTCTGACCTCCCCAGCCTGGGCCCTGGATGGACAGGTCTCAGACCAGTGTCCTGTTCCTTCCAGAACCATCAGTCTCCCTAGGTATTTGCAGATCAGCCAACTTCTCTGGAATGAGCAGCCTCACTGTCTGATCCCGCACCCTGCCCAGCTCCCACCCAGCTCAGCAAAGGTTTATGGATTCCTGCAATGTGCAAGGCACCATTAGACCCTGATTCCATGATGAACTAGGTGATGAGAGATGCAGCCTTGCGGGGATCAGCTGAAAGTCGTCCTCACTAGGTTTTCTGCCCTGATGGGCAGATGTTTTTCCGCAGCTGCAGCTGTATTTTCTTTGGCAAAATTTTCTCAGTGCTGCTCTAACACCCAGGCAAGTCTGGTTTCAAGGAAGAACGTGAAATTTTTCCTTTCATTCTCAGCTCACCTGTCAACTAACATTTCATTTCACCTTTGCGAACACAAAGTGACAACATGGTTCAGGTTAAAATCGTTTATTCTCTTTTTCAAACAAAAGATCTGAGTGTGGGGGAGAGGAGGTCAGATGCTGCCAGGAGTGCCTTGTCCCTCAGTCTGCACGGAGTCACCATCCCAGGGATGATACTTCCTGCCTGTGCCCTCTCGTCCTCGACAGGAGCCAGGCGAGGCTCTGGGGAGTCCCCCGCTGCGGGACGTGCAGCTTTGCGAGTCTGCAGGGCTCTCTTACCCCTGCCCCCACCCCAACCAAGAACATGAGCCTATCAGAAGTGAACCCATTATTTCGTCTGCAATTAAGTGCTTGTATTTACCATGTGGAAATGCAGCCATCCTGCCAATTTTAACTGCTCCACGGTCGTGACTGGACTACAGAATCAAACACTTTTTGTAAGAGTGGCAAACACTAGGGCGTGGTATCAGACAAGGAGCGCTGGCTGCAAATAAAATGATAATAACCGATTTTTACTGTTAGGATGGAAGTTTATTTCCTCCATATAAACTGAGTTGCAATTCCACTTGAGTGAATTCTTTTGATGAGGTCTTTACCAAACATGGTCTGTTTACCTCTCCCTGTGAAGGCAGGTGCCGTCCAGAGGTGAGACAAAACCACCGTCCGATGTGGGGGAAAGAGCACTGGGTCAGAAGAGCCAGCCCAGCCCAGGCCAGATGCTGTGACAGCCTCTCCATGTGACCGCATGGCTTCCCCACTTCCTGGGCCTCATCATGGGCAGAACCCTGTGTTCAAGGTATCCAGGCTCCAGGGAACCACCCCGATCCTCACCCTGCTTCCCCAGGCAGCTCCCCTGCTGACTGTGGCTTCCCTGCTGACAATGGTGGTGTGCAACTTCCATGCAGGATTTCATTTGAAAGGACCGATTTTAAATCATTTCAGAAGAGCCTCTCACATGCATAAAGTCCTTCTCAACTCTAACAAGATAGGATGTATTCCCATCACCTTTTTTTCAGGTAGAGCATGCATTAAATTCTCACCCCCACCATTCAGTATTGGTTACAAACAAGGAACTCCCAGTGATAAAAGGAAAGAAATTCAAACAAAAGAGAGCTCTCTTTCCTTTCCCTCAACCCCCGTGTTTAATCATTGAACATGCACAGGCTGGCTGCAGAACGTCTCTTGCAGAGAGCCCAGTGTGCTTCATTCCAGCCACTCCTGCCCCATCTAGACTCGCCTTCCCACCTAACTTACCCACACCATCCTCTTTATTTCCTGCCCTTTCCATCTGTGTCCTTGCTGCCCTGCCCTCTTGCCTCTGGGACAACCCTTATGGCCCCACCAAGGCCATTTTCCTAAAAAGCAGACAAATCACCCTATTGCACTGCTCAGCCACCAGACGCCTCCCAGCCCGCCCTCTGCCTGAGCAGAGTTAGGGCACCTTCGCGTGGAGTCCCAGGCTTCTTCAGGTCTCCTGTGTTACTTCCCATGACTCAAACTTCTCTTGATTACTCAGGTTTTTGTTTTGTTTCATTTTGCCTTCTTTACAGTATGAGCTAACATCTGGCTTCAAGGAAAAAACAATGAATTTGTAAGTCCATCAGTCCTGAATTCAAACCCAGTCCTCCTTGCATGTAGTACAGCTGGCCTATCAGCCACAGGGAAGCAGCGCCAGGCCTCTCCCCATCACAGATCTATACCCAGCATTTCGCTGTGCTCCTCACTCTCCAAGTGATTTACAGGAACTATTTTATCCCATGCACGCAGTAACCATCACAGAGCTATGCAACCAGTGCAAACACGCCATGCAAATTCACGGAGCTTTCCATAGTTTTAAAACAGAACTGTTCAAACACCTTGTCTCGCTTTGTTTTACTTTATTTTTGTGTGTTTTCAGTTCATCGGCTACGTCTACTCTCAAGTCCCTTCCCTACCTCCTGCCCACCTCCAGAGAGCGACTCCTGTGCATGGTGTCTGTCTTTAAATGTGCTTGTGTGCAAGAAGAATGTACAGACGGGTTTGCCTACTTACTTTCCTTTTTTTTTTTTTTTTTAGACGGGGTTTTGCTCTTGTTGCCCAGGCTGGAGTGCAATGGTATGATCTCGGCTCATGGCAACCTCTGCCTCCTGGGTTCCAGTGATTCTCTGCCTCAGCCTCCACCGTAGCTAGGATTACAGGCGTGAACCACCACGCTTGGCTAATTTTGTATTTTTACTAGAGACAAAGTTTCTCCATGTTGTTCAGGCTGGTCTTGAACTCCCGACCTCAGATGATCCACCTGCCTTGGCCTCCCAGAGTGCTGGCATTGCAGATGTGAGCCACCACACCCAGCCTACTTACATTTTTAAATGATTCAGAGTGTTGGGCTAGGCCCTCACTGGCTTCTCAGCAGTGCCTTGCATTTCTACCACAGGACAGGGGCTGGACTTGTTCCTTGATGATGTATTGCCCTGTAGTGAGCCTCTATCTGGTTCAGACACCATTCTCCTCAGCCATCAACCCTGGGGCCCGTGTCTCTGAGCTACACAAACTCTGCTCAATGTAGCACTGAACACTGCATCTTTGAGTTAATTCATGCCCTAGAATACGTCAGTCAGTAATTTTCTCTAAGTAGCACCAGACTGTTGTCAAAGGGGAGGCCCATGTTTATATCTTCCCCACCTCTGTGCATTTGGATTTCTCTTTCCACCCATCCTTAGCCAACAATTGGATTTATTAGGCTTTTTGAACTTAGAGAGTCCAGGGGTATGAAATGAAAGGACAATGTAGTTAATTTGGTATTTCTCTGATTACACATACATTGAGTATCTCTTCATATTATTTTAAGTGTCCAGACGTAGCCTTTTCTGAATTGCCTGTTCATTTTATTTACACATTTTTGGGTTTCCTCTTTTTTTTCATTCTTAATTTGAAGATATATTCTGTATATTCTGCATAACAATCTCTTGTCAGTTTAGGCCTTCTCTTAGTCAATCACTGGTCTTTTCACTGTGTGATATCCTCTGCTGAACAGAAAAACAACATTTTGAGTCATCAAATCTATTTCTTTCCACTGTGTGTGGTACTTCTGAGGTACCGCTTAAAAATTCCTTCCTCACCCCAAAATTATGAAGATGTCCTCCATTCTCTTCAATTATCTTTACAGCTTTGTCTTTCACAGTGAGATCTTCGTGCCTCCCAGAGGTTGCCCTTGCATGGTGTGAGGCAGCACTACAACCATGCTTTCTCCGTAGACCGAGTGTGTTACCTCAGTGGCAGTTACAAATCTCCTTACTGATATGTGGTGCCCTCACTATCACGCACTGGGATCCCGAAGACATAAACCTGTCCTTGAAACCTGTTGTCTGTTTCTTCTGTCTACAGCCCAGTTCTTTCACCAGGCGCACAATCTTCCTTACTGTCCCTTTCTAGCCTGTCTTAATATCTGGTAGGCCACCTTTCATTTTCAAATTTGTCTTTTCTTATTCTGGACACTTGTCATTTCATAAATTTAGAAATTGCTGTTGTTGTTTTGACACAAGGTCTCACTCTGACACTCAGGCTGGAGTGCAGTGGCATAATTTCAGCTCACCGCAGCCTCAACCTCCGGGGCTCAGGTGATCCTCACACCTCAGCTTCCTAGGTAGCTGGGACTACAGAAGACAGCCACCGCAACAAGCTAATTTATTGTACCTTTTGTAGAGAAGAGGTTTTGCCATGTTGCCCAGACTGATCTTGAATTCCTGAGTTCATGCAATCTGCCTGTCCTACCTCCCTAATTGCTGGGATTTTAGGTGTTAGCCACTGCATTCAGCCAATGGTTTGATTTTAACCTGTAGTGAAATTTCTGGATAATGTGATAGTTTTATTTTCAATTGAGGAAACTTCTCACTGTTTTTCATAATGACTGTATTAATTACATTATCATCAACAGTGTACAGAAGTTCTCTCCTCTGCACATCTTCACCAACACTTGCTGTTGTTCATCTTTTTCATCACAGGCAGTCTAACAGGTGTGAGGTAATATTTCATTGTGGTTATAATTTCAGTACACTGTGTATGTTCAAAGGAGATAAAATCAGCATATCAAAGATATGTACACGCTCTAATGTTTATTGTAGCATTATACACATATGTATATAATGGTCTATATATATGTGTGTGTATATATATATACACATATACATATATATAAAAAACAGTATTTTTTAAAAAAGCTCTGTCATTCATAACAAAATGAATGAATCTGGGAGACATTATAGTTAATGAAATAAGCTAGGCCCAAATAGACATAATCTCACTGGCATGTGGAATCTAAAAATGTCAACCTCATATAAGTAGAGAGTAGAATGTTGGTTACCAGGGGCTGGGGGAGTGTGCAAGAGTTGGTGAGATGTTGGTCAAAGGACATGAAATTTTAATTAGATAGGAAGAATGAGTTCAAGAGATCTTTGTACAACACGGTGGCTATAGTTAGCAAGAAGGCATTGTACTTTGAAAATTGCTAAGAGAGTAGATTTTAAATGTTCTCATCACAAAAAAAGATAAGTATGTGAGGGAATGCATATATTAATCAGTTCAATTGAGCCATTTTACAATTCTTTTAAAAAAGAAGTAGTTTGATTCTTAAAATAATCGCACTTTAATTTTTATTAGAAGGGCATACATTAGTAGATTTATTGAGGGGAAATAAATTTCTTCACAATGCCAAGTTGCCTTGTCCATGAATTTGGTATATATCTTGGCTTTTTAAACATATAATTTCATATCCTTTAATAGATTTTTAAAAGTATTTTCATACAAGTATTACATATTTAATTAGCTAATTGTTTTATCATTTGTAGCTATTGTTGTAGTACATAATAGGAAAGTTGTGATGACTACGTTCTACCATTTAATAACCATACTGGAGGCTGGGCATGGTGGCTCACGTCTATAGCCCCAGCACATTTTTTTGGCCAAGGCAGGTGAATCACTTGAAGCCAGGAGTTTGAGACCAGCCTGGCCAACATAGTGAAACCCCATCTTTACTAAAAATACAAAACTTAGCTGGGTCTGGCGGTGTGTGCCTGTAATCCCAGCTACTTGGGGGACTGAGGCATGAGAATAGCTGGGAACTGCAGAGGCTGCAGTGAGCCGAAACTGTGCCACTACACTCCAGCCTGGTTGATAAAGACTGTCTCAAAAAAAAAAAAAACCCAATAATAATAATAACAACTATACAGCAGACAGTATCACATTACAGTTAATGACCCAGACCTTGTCCTTGGACTGTCTGAGCTGCTTACCTATAGTTGTGTTTCCTTGGGAAAGCAATTTCTCTTCCTGAGCTTCAGTTTCCTGCTCTGTAAACTGGGAACACTGGTAAAACCTTGCATCACTTAACCATAAGAATGCAACCGAGAACTGCATCATTGGGTGTTTTTGTTATTGCACAATCATAGAGTGCAATTCACAAACCTAGAGGTTCTCATCTACCTCACACCTGGGCTGTGTGGTAGCGTCTGTTGCTCCTAGGCTACAAACCTGTACAACATGTTACTGTACTGAATACTATTGGCAATTGTAGCACAATGGTAAGAATTTGTGTATTTAACATATCTAAGCATAGAAAGGGTAAACATACAGTATTATAATCTTATGGACCCAACATTGTATGTGCAGTCCATCATTGACTAAAATGTCATTATGTGGCACTTGATGGTATAATAAATCCTTTAAGGCTAAGTTGATGATTAAAGAAAATTGTATATATCAAGCATTTAATAGTGCCTGGCGTGTGGTCAGTTATCAGGAAGTGTCAACTTTGTTATTACAAGTTAGGGGTTCACAGGGAAATTATTCAATCACTTTGGATTTCAAATTTTTTTTTTCATTAAAAAAATTCAGACGGCCGGGCTCAGTGGCTCATGCCTGTAATCCCAGCACTTTGGGAGGCCGAGGCAGGTGGATCACAAGGTCAAGAGATTGAGACCATCCTGGCCAACATAGTGAACCCCCGTCTCTACTAAAAATACAAAAATTATCTGGGCGTGGTGGCATGCACCTGTGGTCCCAGCTACTCAGGAGGCTGAGGTGGAAGAATTACTTGAACCCAAGAGTCGGAGGTTACAGTGAGCCGAGATTGCTCCACTACACTCCAGCCTGGTGAAGAGCAAGGCTCCATCTCAAAAAAAAAAAAAATTCAATATCCTTTCCTTGTTTACTTCAAGGCATTTTTGTGATGATGGAATGAGGGAATGGGGAAATGACTTTGTAAACTATAACCTGCTCCAACAATCTAAGGCACTGTTATGCTAGTCATTGTTACTTCTCCTTCCATTTTTCTCTTTCTGTAGGCCCTTTCTGTTCATCATGCTTTTGTGTATACTTGTCCATTAACTCAGTAAATAATAATTCAAAGAAAAAGTGGCAGAGTGCCTACTATGTGCCCTCCACTATATTAAATGGTTCCAAATTCACAAACATCTCCTTTGTATTTGTCTTAACATCCTGCAAGAAGTATTACAGGGAATATTTTCAACAGAATCTTGGATCATCAGAAGACCAAGTCCCACTCTACTTGATTTTCTGAACAGAATCACTAAGAAAATGAATCACCCAGGAAAATAGATTTTCTTCTGAACAAGAAAGGATACTTTGAAGAATTATGACACTATGGCTAAAAGTTCCCAGGACTGATTTTATATGCCTACTGGAGATTAGACATGTTGAGAAAAAAACATGATTCAAAGGAAGAAAAAGGAATATTCAGGAAAAAACGCCAATGGGGAGAAACATTCTTGGTGTATTCGTTTCTGAGGGCTGCCATGACACAGGTGCTCAAACAAGATGGCTTCAAATGGTAGCAATTTACTGCCTCGAAGGTCTGGAGGCTGGAAGCCTGAGATCAAGGCATCTGCAGGGCTGGCTCCTTCTGAGGGCTGTACAGGAGAAACTGCTCCACAGTGCCCTCCTGTCTTCGGGACAGATGGTAGTTCTCCCCGTTCCTTAGCATGTGGCTGCCTCGCTCCCATCTCTGCCTCTGGCTTCCCACGGCATTCTCACCGTGTGTCTTTACCTCATCCTTCTTCTCCTCTGCAGCTCTGTCCAAATTTTCCCTTTGTATGAAGACACCAGTTACTTGGATTAGAGACTCACCCTACCCCAGTGTGACTGCAATTCACAAACCTTATATCTGCAAGAATTCCTAATATCTGCAAGAGCTCTGTTTTCAAATAAGCTCACATTTTGAGTTGCCAGGGGTTATAACTTCAACATAAATTTTTTTGGGACACCACTCATCCCACAGCACTCAGGAGGCACTATCCATGAACATTGTCTTCAAGGACCTCCATTTGTACAAATTGTCGTAAATTCATCCAAGTTGTTTCTTAAAGGGTACTCTTTCTGGGGGATAGTTCTCAGGCTCCCAGTTATTCTGGGAATATCTAAAACAGACAACTTTGTGTAAGCATGAAATTCCATTAAAACATTATTAACAGAAAACATTGCATAAAATCCCTTCTCGTTACCTAGTGCTTGTTTTTCTCCAGCCATTGTGTGAGATGCTTAGCACACATTATTTCATTTTCATCCTCATGACCATTCTGCGATGTGGCTGCCAACATCTCCCTGTTATTGGCAGAGCCCGAGGCCCAGGTAGGTTGGTAACTTGCTGAAGGTGACAAGGCTTGTAAGTTGAGGAACTACGTTTCAGACACAGGTGTGCCTGCTGCTGTGGGTTGTATCCTTCCCACCTGATGCCATCAGAATGCGAACACCAAGGCTCCTACACCGCATCCCCTCCTCCCCCTGGCCAGCCACAGGCCCCTTGCTTCAAGACTGCCCCTCCCATGGCCTTAAAACCCCGCACCTGTGTCTGTACCCAGGGAGGAGACAGGAGTCCGCACACTTGCCTTAGTTAAACCACAGTACCATCCACAAACCTGCCTTCTTGCCGAAAGTCATCAAGACCTTTGTGAATCTTGTTGGAGTGAAGTAAACCTAACCTGATTTGCTCTTGTCATCATTTTTTTTCCACGTCAGAAACCCTCTTCCGTCCCCACTAGGCCCTTAGAGAGCTTTTCTGCCAGTTTCTCGCAGCCACAGCTTCTCAGTATCCCAAGCCTGCCTCACAGAGGTGTCGGAATTTGAAAGCACCATGTGAGTGAGCAAAGGAAAGATGAGACGAATGTCATCAGCTCCGCCCCTGAAGACCAATTAACTTCACCATGGAGGGAATATATTTTAGGACGGCACAGGGGCCAGGCGACACTGAGGCCTGTCAATTTCCTTTTCCCTTTACACAAAAACTCAAAGTATTGGGTGACTTTATGGATGGCATTTAGAGGTGACATATAGCTTGAATCAGAGCAGGCAGAGAAAATCTACTGGTTTTACCTGCAGTTTTTGTTTAAAAAGTTGACAGAGGATCTAACCCTTCTTAATGCACCCCAACCCCAGAATCTAGAAAGGCACCCTCTTTTGTGCTGCTCTCCTGATGAGCGCAGGGATGTAACAGGTCTTTATGAAAAGGGGCATGTAAGAGAAGTGAAAAAAAAAAAAACCTCATTCTGAAAGGCGCTTTTAGAAATACTTATGCTAATTATATAGGTTATTTAGGACAGTAATTATAGAAATAATTTTCACTAATTAAAATTCAAATAAAGTAAAAATTACATAAAGTACATTCTCCGCATAGAAAAATGAGTGAGTTCAAAGCCTGTGGGTGGTGTGACGTGTCCTGTAATTGTGGGGCAGGTTTTGATTTATGTGCTTAAAATGTGATTTGTGCCAGAGAGGTAAACTGGGAATTGCATCCTTTAGTCTTTGGAATCAAGTGTGCAAGGTGTAAAAGTGTCTTTCTTTCATTGCATTTCAATAACCTGCTCTATTATTGATAACACACACCTCAACCATGGCTTTTTTCTTCTTTCCACGGCACAGAGCTGAGAAGAAGGTGACGTTTTGCACTGCAAAGCTGCCTCAGCAAATGGTCCCACAGACAGGGAAAGGCCAAGTGTTTCCATTTTTAGGTTTCATTACAAAGAAGAGCGGAGAGGGGGGATTTAAAAAGGCCACTCCCTGAGCATAGTGTCCAATCTTTGTACGGTGGAGTGATGCGCAGCTCCCAGAACTGATGGCGCACCCAGCATTTCCTTCCGTCCTCACAGACACCTTCAGAACAGGAGGATGCAGAAGGCAGGATTCAAACCAAAGTCTTCTGGTGTTAACTCCACATTCCTTCCTCTGCAATTTAGTGCCCCATGTCTTCTTTATTTTACCACCTGTCAGAACCTATCTCAGAGGTGCTTCATCTTCACTCACAGCAAACCCATTCTTTCACAAAACAAAGCAGACCACACAGCAGGGCCTGTCAGGGGGCGCTGGGATTGGGGAGGGATAGCATTAGGAGAAATACCTAATGTAGGTGACGGGGTGATGGATGCAGCAAACCACCATGCCACATGTATACCTATGTAACAAACCTGCTTGTTCTGCACAGAAACCCCAGAACTTAAAGTATAATAAATAAATCTTTTTTAAAAAGCAAAGCAGAATGCAATCCAAATGACAGAATTCCACTTTTAAACTGGAATGTATGTTGCCTGTGTGCTGCCAAATACTCAGGCTCTTCCGTCTTCACCCCTGAAGCCACAATGTGTGCAGTGTGCAGACCAGCGTGGGACTGGAGCTCAGAAAGGAGGCGCTCTGGACAAAGCCCCTGACAACGTGGCTCTGAGCAGGCAGGAGCTCCCGTGGAGCTGCCAGGGCCCTGCGGCCCCGGCCACTGGAACCAACCCCCTCTGATGCCGATTGCCATCAAGGTTGGTGGAAAATGCTTATCAGAAAGAATGTTCCCCAATCTGATTATAATGGATGCAGTGTCCTGTGTCAAATCACGTCCTCTTTCCTGATTGCGGATAAGAAGAACGTGACTCAATCAGAGCTTTTGAGCAGCTCAGAGCTCAGCAGCCGACGGAGGCACAGCATCCCCGGCCCATGGCCTCCTGCACAGCCCGGCAGAAATGCCACTGCCAGTCCAGAGGCCGATCCCGGCTCTCGCCCACAGCAGAAAGAGCTGCAGACTGGTCTAGGAAGAAATTGACAACGCCTCCATGGCAGACACGCAGCCTGGCAGAGCAAGCTCATCAAATCCCTGGTTTCTAAAGACCCTGGACTGGATTCCTCCTGTATGGAGACTAGCCAGGTTGACCTGCAGTTTCTAACAAGGCACCCTCTTCTTGAGCCCCTGCTCACCCTAACACACCCCATCCACCTCTCCGCATTGCTCACAAGCATTTGTCCTCAATCCATCCTTATTTACTTAAAACCACGTGTTAGCCAGGCTCTTACACACATTCAATGTCTCCCCACTTCCACACGCAGAGAATGAGACTCGGAGAAGGAGAAGTGACTTGAGAAGTCAGTCACACAGCTCAGAACCCCAGACCAGCCCAGAAGCCACCCACAGCGCACGTGCCAGCCTCTCACGGCACCCAGCCCCACTGCTGGGTCACAGAGTGTCTTCGAGATGAGGTGAACACTGGGAGCAGGCCCCTCCCCTGAAAGACCTTTCTTGAGAAACTTGAGTGCCCTCTGTGTTTCGCAAAATATTCACCTAGCCCCCAAAAGTTCTGAGTGTCATGACAAGTGCTATAGATACAGCAGATTTTTAAAAAGAGAAACAAAATCTCTGCCTTTATACAACTTACATTCAGGAGAACAGAAATAAGCATAAAAAAATAAAGAAATAGCTAAGATGTGTGAGGTAGAAAAGAAGTGGCATGAATGGGCCAGGGAATGTGAAGAGAGATGGGGTGTGAGAGACCCAGAAAGGCTGGGCAGTGAGCAGGGACCTGTGGAGACACCTGGAGGGTACCTGGCAGGAAAGACGAGCCTGGAGAGGGCTCCACAGGAGGGCAGGTGCAGCCAGCGAGGAAGCCCAGGGGCTGGGCAGGGGTCATCGGGGGCTGGGCAGGGGTATCCCAGGGCCAGACTGCAGGTACTGGCAGCCATGAGGGGACCTTGGGCAGAGGGAGGGGCAGCCCTGACTTACCTTCCAGTAGGACCCGTCTGGTATTGGGTGGGGAAAAGGCATAGAGTCTACAAGGGCGGTGGAAGGAACTTTTGGGAGGCTCTGGCCATAGCCCAGGTGAGAGGTGGCAGTATCTGGGCAGGTAGCTGTCCCACTGAGTACATCTGGAGGTAGGCACTGTAGGATGTCTAGGGCTGGAGCTGGGGTGTGAGGAGCTAAGTCAAGAAGGGCTCTAGGATTTTTGACCCAAGTAACAACAGAAAGGATGGAGCTGCCATGGACGAGAACAGGGAAGGCATGGAGTACCCCTTGCTCTGCAGGCCATGCACAGTGGCCCCCATCTTCCCTGCAGAAAGTCCACTCATGGTTACAGGGCTTCTATCAAATAAAGTCGCTCTCTGCCAATTCGATGTACAAAATAGTCACACCCTTTGAAAAGTCCACATTGCTGTTCCATTACAAACACACAAAAAAAGTATATTTTGGCTGAAAAATATCCCATAGTTATTTAACATTTATATGGTGAATTTTTCAAGTGGAATTCACTATGCAATATGAAAACAAAATTTGCATGTTGTATTAGTCCGTTCTTTTGTTGCTATAAAGAAATGCCTGGGGCTGGGTAATTTATAAGAAAAAGTTTAATTGGCTCATGACTCTGCAGGCTGTACAGGAAGCATGGTGCCAGCATCTACTCCTGGTGAGGCCTCAGAAAACGTCCAATCCTGGTGGAAGGCAAAGGTGAAGCAGGTGTGCCACCTGGCAAGAGTGTGAGCAGGAGAAAGAAAAGGGAGCTGTCCGACGTGTTTACACAGCCAGGTCTCCTGTAAACTCACCGCACGAGGACTCACTCATCACCAAGAGATGGCACTAAATTACTCACAAGAAATCTGTCTCCATTAGCCAACCACCTCCCACCAGGCCCCACTTCCAACACTGGAGGTCACATTTCAACATGAGCTCCAGAGGGGACAAACATCCAAACCATACAACACATGGAAGAAAAAATGTTTGTTAATCATACAATTTCCTCCCGACATAATTAAGGAATAAAACATCCATTTCTACCCATTGTCATAAATTCTACTTCTAATACATATAAACATGATAAGAGTTAAAGGCCAGCAGCTAAGGTGGAGATGTAATTTCCACAAAAGCAAAATGCAGAGTCCTTCGGAAGCTGCGGTTGGGCAATTCAGAGCTAGCCTCACCTTAATCACCCACGCACCACCCCCCGCGGCGCTCCAGATCCCTGGCGGTGCCTCGGTCAGCTCTGCTCTTCTCACCTGGACCTCTGCAATAATCTAAAAGGCAATCTGCCCAGTTTCACTCTCCCTCCCACTTCCATCAGGACCATAGGATCCCGCCAAATGTGACTTTCCAAAATGCAAGTGCAGTCATGCCTCTTCCCGACCCGTTAGCACCCCAGTCATGTTTCGTTGCTAGCAAAATAAGGCCCAGGCCCCTAGGTGGGACACGAGTCCCTTGCTGTCTGGCTCCTGCTTTTCTTTCACTTCACTTGACCTCATGTCCTCTGGCAAACGCAGGGCTTCAACAAGTTGTATGCTTCCTAAACACAACTGATCAGTCATGTGTGCCTCTGTGCCCTTCAACTAATTCAACCGCAATGGCATTTGCTTCCCCTGTTCTTCGTTAAGCCCTTCCTCATCCTTCAAGTCCCATCTCATAAGATACGGCTGCCATGAAGCCTTGTAGGACTTAGCCCCCGCAGAGTCAGGTGCTCCCTCACCCACCCGGAGGTAGCACTTCACAGGCCTCGGTCACACGTACTGTGCATGGTAATTATCTGTCTTTGTCTCTGTCTCATGTCAGAAGCTCCACCTCTCAGGCTCCACGCAAACACGCCTGACTGTCATTCAAGCAATATTTGCTTAAAGATAAATGGATGAAATGAAATCGAACCCTGGGACACCCATTCCGTGAAACATCCATGCTTCCTGAGCCCTAAGCTAGAACGCTTATTCTGAGATTTGACAGCAAGACAATAGGTTGACATAAAAGCTATACTTGAAACAACTGAGAAACGCGGGTTAGGGGGTCGCTTCAGCACAGCCTTCACCTCTCAGCGCCTTCAACCTAACTCAGCCACACCTGGGAAGGAGGGTTTGACAGAGAAGGAGTCTGCATTATTTTCATGGATTACATTAGCAAGTATCTCTGGTTATACATGCAGGTTTCAGGAGAAAAATATCCACAGACACCTGAACCTCTTTTCCAAAATGCAAAAGTGCTCATAGTCATCATGATTTTAAACATTTCAAAGAATCACTTATTAACTCGGTCATGTATTCATTCTGGCCTTCAAAAAGCTTGTCTTGTGAGCCACCTGTCAAGCCCTTATTGAGCTTCACGTACACAAGTGAAATCAGAGCTGCCCCCATGCCAGTTATGCCTGGCATGTCAGGTGCCAGTGCAGGGAACAGGTCACATCCACACCCCTTACCTTGCCACGTGCCCCTATAAGGACATGCTCTCACAGCGGATAAGGTCCTGTCTAACCAACCGGGCTACTTTTAATCAAATGAAGTTTCAGCACACTTTAAACACAGATTAACTAAAATTTAAATATCTGTTGCCAAAATTACAATTAACTTTATTCCGCTTTTATCATGTGCTTAGTGCTTGTCTCAGTCCATTCCTGCCAAAATATCTAAGCCTGGGTAATTTATAAAGAACAGAAATCCATTTCTCACAGTTCCACAAGCTGAAAGTCCAAGATGAAGAACAGGTAGGTTCCATGTCCGGTGAGGGTCGAGTCTCTGCTTCCAAGACCACACCTTGTTGCTGCTCACTCCAGAGGGCAGGAAGGCCGTGTCCTCACGAGATGGGAGGGAAAGAAGGGCAAAAGGAAGCCAAAGTGGTTTTCTCCAGCCCTTTCGTGAGAACACTGATCCCTCCCAAAGGCCGCACCCCTTAATACTGCTGCATGAGAATCTTGGAGGAGACTCGAACACTGAAACCAGGGCAGCCCTTGTAACACACTGCTGTGTTTAATCCTCACTGTGTTCCTGCGACGTAAAGGCTATGAATTGTCTGCGCTTTATCTTCTTTCATTTTTATTCACCATGATGTTGCTTCTTTTATCTCCTTAGTGGGAATTTTTAAAGCGATATTACAAATATAATTGGTATAATATCAGAACCGTATGTAAGCTTATTTTTCTTATCCCATTTGCTTTAAACAACTGTCTCTACATGTTGTACGTACACACACACACACACACACACACACACACACACACACACACACACAGTTTTTGGCTGAACCATTTGAAAAGGAGTTGCATGTATCATGACTCTTACTCCTAACCACTTCAGCATGTATCTACTTAGAACAAGGACATGCTCCTGTATAACCAAATGCCCTTATTGTGCTCAGAAAACATGACATTGACATGGAGATATTATTTAACATTCAGTCCACGTCCTAACTTTCCAATGGCCCTGTACTGCCTTTATTACCATACGTCTTTAGCCTCCTTTAATCAAAGGTAACTTCGCCCCCTTTCTTTGTGTTCCTTTTCACTGACCTTTGGAAGCTTGGGCCAGCTGCTGGCAGGATATCGCACTGTTTGAGCTTGCTTGCTTTCTCACAATTCAATTCAGACTAACTGCTATTGGCAAAAACACTATGCAAGCAATATCATGTCTTTTCCACACTTCACTTTAGGAAGTGCACAGAAGGCTGTTCCATTACTGGTGGTGCAAGTTTCATTACTTAGTTAAGGTGATAACCTCCAGATATCTCCACGTTAAAGGTATTATTTTCTGCTTGTTAATAATAAGTGACCTGAGGGGAAATACGCTAAGATCATGTCAATATCCTGTTTCCCAGTTGTCTTTCATCCAAGGATGACTCTGATCTGAGCAAATTGGTACACTGTTCATTGCAAAACTAATGACTACAGGTAACTAAAACACCTTAGGCAACAAGAATAGTAGTAGCATACAGTGTTTCAGCAGTGGTGCCCGTTCACCGAGAGGCCGCCCTGTGCCACTGTAGGCTGGGTGGCATAGACGTATTCTCTCTGAATCTTGCACAGTCCTTTGAGTTACACACTCTTATTAGCCCCACATTATGGCTACAGAGGCCGAAGCTGAATGGATCTATGTGGTTTGCTCTAGGCCACTGCTTAGTTTCTGTGTGGCTGTGAAGGAATGCCTGAGCCTGGGTAATTCAGAAAGAAAGAAGTTTATTTAGCCCACGGTTCTGTAGGCTGTACAGGAAGCCTGACACTGGCACCTGCTTGGCTTCTTGTGAGGGCTTTCGTGCTGCATCAAAACATGGCTGAGAAGGTCAAATGGGCGTTGGGAAGGTGCCAAGAAGGACCAAATCCGAGGGGTGTCTGGGCTTTATCACAACCCACCTCTGGGAATTAATCCCTCCTTCGAGAACTAATCCAGTCTTGAGAGAGCAAGAACACACTCTCTGCTGGTAGAACAATGGCACGAAGCTGTTCACGAGGGATCCACCCCCATAACCCAAACACCTCCCACCAGGCCCATCTCCTGACACTGGGGTCCCATTGCAGCAAGAGATTTAGTGGGAACAAACACATCTTAGCCAAGCACGGCAGTCACTCAACTAACGCCATGGTTAAACCTGTATTTGAGTTCAGTAGCAGCTCCACGTGGATGTTATTTACAAACAGTTTAACTTCTCCGAGTTTCCAGGTTCCAGGTGCAGCTCCATAATGGGATTGAAGGTTCTCCACAGCTCTGCGGTTCTGACTAAAATGATATTCTCATGCAGACCTGGAGGGGAGGGAGAAAGAATGATGGCCTGAGACCTCATCAGGAAGAATCCCTCCGATACCGCTCAGGGCTACAGCAGAGCTGTGGACGAGGCCCAGATCGTGGTCCAGATTGAGGTAGTACAAAAGATCAATTAACAGGGCAGGAGGAGCTGTGAAAAGATTCCAGGGAAGACAGAGAATGAAAGAATCACATGGAGGTCACACTCCCCACTGTCACCAGCTCTGCTCTGCATCCACATCCCCCCCCAGAGACTATTCACCCCTGAACCGAGAAAGCAAAATAACAAAAAGTTTAAGCATTTCCAGGCCTTTCATATGGGTCTGAAAGATTCATATAGGGGGCCACATAATCACCATTGAAATCTATCCCAGCTTCCACTCTTGGAAAAGCAGACTTCCCTCCTTAGGATATGCAACAAGGAGAAAAGATACTGGACAAGACAGAGAAATTTCAAAACAAAAACAAACAAACAAAAAGCCAAGCAGAGGACTCTGAACCCACCCCTTCCCTGCAGTGAAGTGGGTCTGCTGCATGCACCCGGGGGACACTTCAAGTCTCCAATCTGTGGTCTCAGTAAACTCAAAAATCGTGGCACCCGCAGACCTTGGAACCGTGATCTGGAATCAAGAGGGTGTGCATAAAACATCTAAAACAACAGTCTCTAATTACAGACTGCAGAATGGGGTAGTCTGAAATCTTCAGAAGAATAAATCAATGAATTAGAACAATGAAAAAAAAACTAAGATCTAAATTCTGAGGTGAAATCCAACAGAAAGCAAATCTCAGATCTCCAATTTAGGAATTCCAAAAGTAAAAAGAACATACAAAATTCAAAGCCTTGGCCAGGCACCGTAGCTCACAACTGTAATCCCGGCACTTTGGTGGTGGTGGTCTTTGGGGGAGTTGAGGTCGTCAGATTACTTGAGGCCAGGAGTTCAAGACCAGCCTGGCCAACACGGTGAAACCCTGTCTCTACTAAAAATACAAAAATTAGCTGGGTGTGGTCGTATACACCTATAGTCCCAGCTATTTGGGAGTCTGTAGCATGAGAATCACTTGAACCTGGGAGGTAGAGGCTGCAGTGAGCCAGGATTACACCACTGCACTCCAGCCTGGGCAACAGAGTGAGACTCTGACTCAAAAAAAAAAAAAAAATTAAACATATCTTGGAACTAAAGAGAAATCCAAAGCTTAAGATCAATAAAAGTTGTTAAATTTTATGCAAAACTATTAAAAATTATATATAGATACAGACATATATATATATGTAACTTCAGATTTTAAAAAATTATACCACCATTACCAGGAAATAACATATTACCTGCAAATGAAAAAAATTGGATTAGTATTAAATACAGCATAGTACTTGAAAAATATTTTAAACTTTCAAAGAATGTTATCTAAAATAGCCAAGCTCAAGGCTGGCAAAAAGACTTTACTAGGAAAGAAAAAATATATAGGAATTGCATACCTTTCTTGAAAAAGTATTTGCAAACAATCCACACAGAATACGATTTAACACTGCAAGAATGGAATGGAGAAGTTTTAAAATAAATGAGAATAAACACTCTAACAAGTAAATCACGAAAATTTAGCCTAATTTTTAAAGGCTAATAGTAGTAATACAATCATTAATAATATACTCATCAATAACAATATTAATACTAAAGATATGAAATAATCGCATTTCTGACGGAGCATTTACTAGAAAGAAAAGTGTGGTAAATGTCTCATCTTACTTGAGAAATCGGCACAAAGTCATTATGCATACTTAGAAAATGAAAGATAATCTCTCTAAGATAAATAGAATAAAGATTATTACAATACGATAGAAGGTACAATTTACAAAGAAGATAGGTATTATCATCTAAGTTACAGTGTCTACCTCAATGCCACAAAACTGAAAAGAACTTTTGAATAAGCAAACAAAAAGAAAATTTGCCAACAAAAAAAAATCTAAAAACTCTTAAGTTAAAGAAATAAAGCAAATTGTGAAGCCCAAAAGAGCCAGTCCTTCAAGACGGCTCCTGAGTGGCTCACTGGGCCTAAACTCAAAGGACAGTCTGGGTCCATCTGCTGACAAGGTCACATGGAAGGTCACACAAGTCTTCTCAGGGGCTCACTCAGGGGCTTCTATAGCTATCTCTGTTCACATGGCCTGAACCAGACAGTCTACTGTGACCTGTATTGACCAATCAGAGCTCAGCAAATTCGCACAAACAAGGAGGTGGGAACCTGGGCAGAAACTTTCTCTATAAAAGACAAACCCTCCTTGTTCTCTGTGACACACTTTGTTTTGTGCCAAAGGCTATGTCACCTTAGTTTGCAAACTGTTTACTGGAATAAAGCCACTTTGGATTTTCTTGAAATCTTTTTCAGTGGATTTACTGGCAAAACTACCACTACATACTACTTAGAAATTAACAATGAGGAAACTACACATAGAGTTATGGAATACAACAAAATCTGTAGTAATAAGAAATGTATAGCCTTAAATACTTATTATTCAAAATTAAAATAAAAATGCAATGCAAAACAATAATAATATAATGTTTTCATCCTAACGTGAGCCAAAATTATTTTGATAATAATTAAGTTGGGAAGAGTGTAAGAAAAACAGCATATCAGGCTAGTGGAAACAGCTATCTCAAAAACTGTTAAAGAGGAGCTGTTCTGAAAGCTGAATTTACTCATGAGCCGATAGGTGTGTATGGCAGAAGGAAACTTCTTCCAATAACTTTCCATTATGTGCTTAAATACTCTTTTTGGCATATAACTCTTAGATTAAGTGAAAGAAGAATCTTAATGATGAACTCTTAAGATTGGAACAAATAGGTTTCCAATTACTTTTCAGAAGAGAGTGAAAAATCTGTTAAGACCTTTCAAAAGAAATATGTCAATAAGTATCCAAGTCCTTAAGTTGTAAGCTTCTTTTGGAACAAGCAATTCTACATTTAAGAATTTACCCACAGGAGGCTGAGGCAGGAGAATTGCCTGAACCCAGGAGGCGGAGGTTGCAGTGAGCCGAGATCGCGCCATTGCACTCCAGCCTGGGTAACAAGAGCGAAACTCCATCTAAAAAAAAAAAAAAAAAAGAATTTACCCTAAAAATTATTTATGAAAGGAAAAATCAGGCGTGTGCAGTTGAGCTTCATGTCTCCCCAGAGGACCCATGTCAAAACAAAAAAATGGTGCTGTTAACAGGATCCGAGGGTGGGGTTTTCTGCTTTCTGAGTTCAAAAGGTGCAGCAGAGAACATGAAGACCCTTATTCTGCATCCCTCTGTACTGGCCAGAACCACTCTCTGGGCCCCTGGCCGGTGGTCTCTGATCAGGAAGGAAAGCTGCTCAGTTGTTGTACTGAAAGTGCAAGAAGTGTAAAAAATGTTGTTCCCTGAAAGCGTGAAAAGATTTATCTCCAACTTTTCTTTAAATCACAGCATTGTTTATAGTAGACAAATATTGGAAATATACTAAATAAGAGCCATAAGAGGATAAGTATTGAAAAATAAAAATAAAATTGTCAGACACCCAACTCACTGAACAGAACCGGTCTTTGCCAAGAGGATCCCGGGGTAATCTTGGAAACTGAGTTTCAGGCCATGAGGGGATGGAGGTCAGACAGGCATGGCTCTACTCCCTCACTTGCTAATCATGTTTAGGCTTACTCCCTAAGGATGAACAGAAACCAACCCTTTCAAAAGAATCCAGATGCTGCCCCACCCTTTTGCAATTTCAGTACAACAATTGAGCAGCTTTCCTTCCTGATCAGAGTCCACCGGCCAGCGGGCAGAGTAAGATGCACAGTAAGGCTTTTCATGTCTTCTGCTGCACCTTTTGAACGCAGAAAGCAGAAAACTCCACCCTTAAATCATGCTAACAGCACCTTTTTTTTTTTTAAATGAGTCCTCTGGGGAGGCATGAAGCTCAACTTCACATGCCTGATTTTTCTTTCATAAATATTCATGACTCCTCCTATAGCCTATTGAATATTTATATTCAGCCACACCACTCAGCAAAAATTCCCTTTGCCCCTTCCTCCTAGAGTCTGTTTCCAGCTTCTGACTAGAGGTTACACTTCCCAGCCAGTCAGAATGGCTGGTCTGCAGGCTGCAGCCCTTTAGGAGAAATGAAGCTCTCCTTTCCAAATTTATGAACCTCATTGCTCTTCAGCTGACAAGGTAATCTGGTACCTCAATGTGAAGGCACACTATTTCATCACAGAAAAGAATACAGGAGAAAAATAGAGACTAGTCTTTATGTTGAATGTATATAACTGTTTATATGTAGACAAGTGAGAAAGGCAGTTACAAACAGTGGGTTTGGGATGAACCGCTTCAGTGATGAACAAACAAATGCACAAACACGTATCCCATAGAATAATCACCAGGAACTGATTTCCTCAAAACACCTATCTCTACAGAGGGAGTATTTTAGTTTTATTGTGGGGCTCCTTGTTTCTTCTTATTTTCTACACTGTGTGTTAGTAATTTGCAGTCCTGCTGATAAATGTTATTAAACACAAATAGAACAACTCAAGCTAATTTGATGACTAGTAATGAATCAAGTCAGTAATTATTGTTCATTCTTTCCTAGCTCACTTTGCATGAGCCCCTTAGAAAATGCCAACGAGAGGAAACACAAGTGGCCTAGAATGTGCGTGTCAAATTGCTCCTTTTGTGAATAAATGAATCTCAGAGAAGGCAAGTGACTTGACCAGGCTCATGCAGAGCGTTACAACAGAACCTGGGCAGAGTCTCCACTCCCCAATTTAGCTCAATACTTGGAAACGGCCCTGCCACAGGGGACAGGTGTTTTCTTCTGCAAAAATGCAAAGTAGGAGAGAAGAACTTGGAAACACTAAACTGATAAACCTTCTGGTCCACTCACCTATCAGTGATATATAAAATAATGCGAGGATGTTCTTAAATTATCTTTAACATTGATACGAATTCTAAACACAGAGATACAGTGGGACTTTTGGCAGCATCTTTAGTTGTTTCTGATAAGCGTGAGTGCTGAGTGTTGTCAAAATGCAGAGCTGCAACTCACAGAGGAGCAGGCAAGGCAGTGAGTGCAGTTTTGCTTTTAAGTTTGACTTGGTTGAAGAGGGCAATTTACCCTCCAGGATGGGTTCAGTGTTTAAAATACTTGGCAAGTGAAGGCAGTGTCTCAGCCCTCCCGGAAGCCGAGACGCACCCCCAGCCGCAGCAGGACGGCCTTCGCTGCTTCCTGCACATTTCCCATTTGCCGAGTTTTGAAAGTCGTTCTGAAAAGAGGAACCTTGAAAGAGGAAAAGAAAGCACATTTCATGGTACGGTCTTTGTGGGCAGCTCTCAGCTGGATGTGTCTCCATGGTGACCAAGGTCTGCTCCTGGATGTGGAAGAGGCAGTCACCACCCTCTAGGTTAGAGGAGACACAAGTTGACAAACGTTAGGAAGGACAGAGACTATATAAAACTTTGTGTGGGTGTTCTAAAGTCTCAGCCAGGGTCTGCTCGTGCCTCGCAGAATAGAACGTGACTTAACCCAGCAAACATCAGTTCTTCGGGTAAGACATCACAGGCCGTCCTCAGGTGGCCAGCAAGGTTCTCAGAAGATCAAGGCCATGGCAGTGCCTCACCGAGAGCTGTCAGCGGTAGGGAGATCAAAGGCCTCCACTCATTCAATATTTATTCAGCAAATATACAGAATCAAGAAGCAAGCTGAGAGCTGAGTTCAGTAAGCCAGGGAGTTGTCCAAACAGGTAGCCAGAATCAAAGGGGAGGTGAGAAGCAGGTATAAGAACGCAGCGCCAACTGCCAAGGGACGGAACGACGACCTGCGAGGTGCGGTTGCCCAGGCTGGAATCCCACTCTCTCCCACAGGTGTGGAGCAAGCCTGGAAGGGATGAGGGGAGGCTGGGCCAGAGACACCTCCCGATGGGGCACTCCTCCCCAAGTGTTTTTTCAAGACTAAGGTGACGAGAACTGCATGCCAGCCTTGGAGGAGGAGTGCCAAGGGTGATTTCGGGGGAATCAAAACCTCAATCCCACTCCAGGAAAGACACAGAGCTGCTAGGAAACATCCAAAATGCGTGTCTGCACCAAGGCAGAGAAGCGTCAGAGAAGGAAGCCTTGATGCCCTTCACCCAACCAGCACGGCTTCTGGTGTTTCTGGTCCGCTGGAAGCCATCCACAGCGGCTGGATGCAACTGTCCTCTCCCTTTCCTTCAAGCCTCGAACGGGCATAGTGCCTGCCCCTGCGCTGACCCCCCTCTGTGCGGGAGCTCTAGCTTCAGCTGTGTGGAGGGCCTCCCTGGCTCACAGGAGTTCCTTCCTGGATTCCTGTCCGCCTCTTGCCCTCTCTTCCCACCTGTCCTTTTGCGCTCTATGCTTCATGTATTTCAACTTACCAGTTCTGCAAAAACACTTCAGCTTTGAATCTGCTGCTCCCTTTGCCTTAAACGTAAGCCCCAGTCCCAGTCCCCCTCCCTACTCCACCTCGAGGTGCACCTGAGCCACCCCTGCTCTGGTCAGCACCTGTCTCGTTAGCTGCCTCTTCCTGAGATGGAGTGGAACCCCGCACAGGCTTTGTCCCAGTGTGCACCGCTTCCCCCTGCTTCTGTGTCATCTTCCTCACTGGCTGGGACCGCTCCGAGGACAGTGACTGTGCTGTTTCTCTTCGTGTCCTCAAGGCTTGTGCTGCATGGGCCTGGCATGCAGTGCCAACTCATCCTCTGTGGTCTCCATCCCATCGCAGCCGCCACGAAGCTATATACCAAGCTAATCGCTATGGGCCTGGCTTCTCTCATCCCCTGCCCAGGAACAGCTCATACACGAAGTCAGGCTCTCCGAGGAAGGCCTCATGCCCTTGGCATTCCCCTGTGCAGTCATCGTGCTGCAGGCACTCCATGAGCAAGACCCCCTCATTCTAGGGGGGCCACGGTTGTCCCCTGCCAGCTGACTGCTGAGTGACTTAACCGTTAAGATCAGTGCCTGTACCTTGTAGGTGCTCGAAGAGCGTTTGTTGTGTGAACAATGAGGGTGCATGTGAGCTCCCAGATTTTCCCAACTAGCGGTCACAACGAACTTTGCTTGAGGTTCCGCCCAGCCGCTGCTGGCTCTGCACTGTGCCACCAAGTCCAATAGCAGGGGACAAGTCACTTCACGTTTCTGTATCTCCATTTTCTCATCTAAAATTGGGATCATAATCTCTGCACATTTCCTTGCGGTTTTGTACGAATTTCAGTGCAAGATCACATACGTGGAAAGTCATTTTAATCTCTGGAGCGCACCATTCAATCATTCAACAAATGTTTAGCGGGTGCCCACCATGCGCCAGGCACTGTTCTAGGAGCTGAAAATCTGCCTGTTTTTTAAAAGCCCCGAAAACATACCTTTTCTCTAAACTTTTACATAACAAAAATTTCCTGCTTGATGCCCTAGACTACTTTACTGTACACACATAAGATATGTTTATTAAACGTTTGCTGGTAAATGGAAGTGTGCTTGCAACAAATTCCTTTACAATGAATACATCTTCTCAACAAAACCTCTTTTTCCTTATCTAAGGTCACAAAGAAGTCACTTACTCTGCTCCCTCACCCATGTACACGAGTACCTGCTATTTGTCAAGTGTTCTGCTAGTCCTGGGGGTAAAATGAAAAGCCAGACATCATCCCAGCTTTCAAGACTATACAATCTATCCAGGGAGATGGGCAAGTAAGCAGAAAATAATCCTAGAATGCAACAACTCTAGAAACATCTTAGTAAGTCCTGGGTCAGGGAGGTCTTCCAAGTGGAGGCGGCCCTTGAGCTGTGTCTTAGAGGATGAATTTGAGTATTTTTAAGCATTGAGGGAGAGATGGCTGGAGCAGAGAGCACAGCACCGGCAACACAGGAGAGCTGTGTAGGTCAGAAATGAAATCATTTGGGAAGAGTCACAAGCTCTTGGATTGACAAATTGAGAGCTAACCTCAGCTATTCACGTTTATTTACCCCTGTTTTCAAGAAGAAACCCCTGTTCCACTTCCCCTCACCATCTTAATAAACCCAACCACTTCAACTCTAGATCCCCCAAATTATCCTTGGGCCAGAATAAATTCACAGAGGGTGTCTGGGACTTCCAGAGCAGGCCTGACAGAGTGCAGAGCCCAGGCCGGACCTTGCTTCCGTTTGTGGGCGTGTTTGCCATGGTGCGGCTGGAGCTCTGTGGGGTCATGGTTCCTGCATTGGAGCTCCACTCCCATGTGCAGTCCTCAGGCAACCACGGGCCATTTGTCAGAATAATTAACCGGAACGCAAAAGCAAGTTCATTAAGATTTGACAAGAAGGTACCAATCCCAGCACCCAGACCTCATCAGCTTGCAGGAGGCACGTGGCAGAGTGCCGGGAGCTCATTGCCTCTGCCTGCAGACTGGAAGACACGCAGCCATCCCGTGGGAAATCAGCCACGGCGCTCAAGCTCTGTCCCCAGTGGAACACCTGAGCTCTGAGCCTAGATTGGACCAACGCAGAGTTGAAGGGGCACAAGGTCTGTTGTCAGAAAGACCAGGGCTCCAGCCTTGGCACCACTTCTTTCTTTAGGACCAGTGATTTAACTTTGCTGAGCCTCAGGTTTCTCCTATAGAAAGTAAGGATAAAATTACTTCTGAGGACTATAAGAAGGATTCATTGTAAAAGAAGTAAAATACCTAGTAGGGTTCCTGGAAGGCAGCAGATGATTAATAAAGTGGACTGAATATAATCTTCTGAATTGAGGCCCTATCTTACACCTTATAATACTGCCTTTTATCTAGTTGATACTACATAATAAATGGAATGTGCTTAATTTTCATCTTCCATCCTGTGAATTGTCTTAAATTTTAGAGCCCTCTGCCGGTTTCCATGTTAGAAGGTGTTAGAAGGCAGTGTCTGATTGAGCACGGAATTGTCAATCATTCGAGATCTACTGCACAGTGTGTGTTCCACTGAGAGCAAAGCACCCCGATTTCAAGCACCCCCCTTCCCGGGCAAGTGTGAAGCCTCATTCTGAGTGAGAAAAACACAAAACAAGTTACACTATAACACAGTTCAACTAACACTCTGCAACAGATTTGTTCCAGAAAAACTGAATGGGATGTGTTTTGTGTGACTCCGAATTCACTTCTCAAGGCCCAGTAGGAGGTGAGTGACACATCAACTGCTGCTGGGACACCCCCCATTCCTGCTCCTCCTGACAGCACAGCTCTGTCCCCTTTGACCAGAATACGCGCCTATTCCCCACACCCAGCCGTCCCCACCTGACCTGTCCCTGAGACTCAGCCCACAGCCCCACCCCTACACCTTCCTCCACCCCCTCTTCCGAGCCACCACTGCACTAGTTGGAAGTGATTTTTCCCATGAGTGAGTTCCCTAAAGTGCCTGTTGTATGAGTTTTATTTGAGTATGCAGGTTTGTTCAATACAGGGTCACTTGCAGCACAATATTTTTTAATTACTTTCCATAAAGAAATTATGTAGTTAAAAACCAAAATGCACACTCGTGAGAAATGCAGACCAACTACGTAGGCTAACGCCCTGGGAACTCTCCGCACAGAATTAAAACACAGCCTTTCCAAGACTATCAAAGCGGCCAGCCTCTTGTCCCTCTGAACGACCCCACCGACCCTCACACTGCAGGAGCTTCTGGGGTCATCAGCCCACAAAATCACAGGCAGAACTACTTGGAGACCACTCTGCTTTCTATCATATCTGATCTGAATCTCAGGGCTTTTTGCTGAACCCTCAAGGCTTTGTAGAAGACTTCAGATCCTTTCAGAGATGCACCTGCCAGGCCCAGCCAGCCCGTCTTGGTGATCATTCCTGATAGAGCACAGAAGCCAGCTTTGAGATTGGAGCAAACATTGAGGCATGCACCTGAGACGCCCTGAGCAAGCTGGGAGGGGCTCCGCCTTGCACGTGCTCCTCCTCTCGGGTGCTCCGCCTCTCAGGTGCTCCATCTATCAGGTGCTCCGCCTCTCACGTGCTCCGCCTCTCACGTGCTCCGCCTCTCACTTGCTCCGCCTCTCATGCGCTCCACCTCTCAGG
>NW_016107454.1:69330-79856 GCF_001604975.1 Cebus imitator
CCTCTCAGGTGCTCCGCCTCTCAGGTGCTCCGCCTCTCAGGTTTTCCACCTCTCAGGTGCTCCACCTCTCAGGTGCTCCACCTCTCAGGTTTTCCACCTCTCAGGTGCTCCGCCTCTCAGGTTTTTCGCCTCTCAGGTGCTCCACCTCTCAGGTGCTCCACCTCTCAGGTTTTCCACCTCTCAGGTGCTCCACCTCTCAGGTTTTCCACCTCTCAGGTGCTCCGCCTCTCAGGTGCTCCGCCTCTCAGGTGCTCCACCTCTCAGGTTTTCCACCTCTCAGGTACTCCACCTCTCAGGTTTTCCACCTCTCAGATGCTCCACCTCTCAGGTGCTCTGCCTCTCAGGTGCTCCACCTCTCAGGTTTTCCACCTCTCAGGTGCTTCGGGCCTCCTGGGCCCCCGCGTGCCTCCTGTGCTCCGCTTCTCCTGTGCTTTGCCTCTCACGTGCTCCTGCCACATTCACATTATGGATCAAAATATACGGCCAGAGAAGGGAAACCCCTTCCCCAAAGCCAAATTTGTATCCAATTGACTTCCATCACAGGAGGGCTCCACCGAGTGGAAAGAATCCCACCATCACCTGTGACCAGCTGTGGCCTCTGGAAAGCTACTCCACCTCCCTAGGCATCCACTCCAAGGTGAGTGACACGTGGTGGCCAACCTGCCCCTCCCTGGTGGTTGCAGGAGCTAGGACTGCATCCCAGGCCCCAGCTTGGGAGCTGCAGAGCTCCTCCTCCCGGGAAACCAGGCCTCCCTGTGCTCACGGGTGCGAGGCTGCCAGGACCAGCCTGTCTGTGCCCCTGGCTCCCTCTGCCCGCTATTCTGCCTTCCTCAGACGGAGGTTGGTTTGGGGTTGAGGCAGGGGTGCTCTTAGAGAGAACAGGTTTCAGTATCTGTTTCAAATCTGCCTGGCTGACCACAGATATGAAGGAGGCAGGGAGAAGTCCAGTCCCCCAGCCTGAAGGGTGTCTGCAAACCACCCCCAGTGTGGCAGAAGACAGGAGCTGACTTCCAGGCAGCCGGCACTGGCCGACGTTCCTGAAGTTTCCACTCACTGCCTTATTCCTCCCATCTGTGTCAGGGCGTCTTTTTCTCTTTCACTTTTTCTCAAAACTTGAGTCAAGTCCACTATAACCAAGGCTTAAGTTAAGCTTGGTTCCTGCATAATTAGCTCCACAGATTTGAGGGTGGGGATGGACTAAGAATTAAAAGTGAAGTAGACCAGGCACAGTGGTTCACGCCTGGAATCCCAGCACTTTGAGAAGCCAAGACGGGCAGCTCACCTGAGGTCAGAAGTTCAAGACTAGCCTGGGCAATATGGTGAAAGCCCGTCTCTGCTAAAAATACAAAGCTGGGCATGGTGATGGGCACCTGTAATCCCAGCTACTTGGGAGGCTGAGACAGGAGAATTGCTTGAACTCAGGAGGAGGAGGTTGCAGTGAGCCAGGATTGTGCCATTGCACTCCAGACTGGGCGACAGAGCAAGACTCCATTTCAAATAACAATAATAATAAGTGAAGTAAGCGCTTGTGAGGATAAGGAGGCGTCTTTGTCCTTCCTGCTGTCTAAGTCACCTCCACCCTGCGTTGCTGAGGCTGCGGCGAGGGAAATGAACATATGTATGTGCCCAAAACTTCCAAGGGGCCACTCTTCTGTGCACATAAACCCCTCGCAGAGTGTTTGCACATGCCCAGAAACGGGCGAAAGTCCCGAAGACAGAAACTCTGTCCTCCCCTCCCAGGAGCTGTGCAGGGCCGGTGCTCTTTGGTATGACTCTAATGACAGCCCCTCAGATCCAGCGGAGAGCGGCAGGTTCGGCGACTCCTAGGTGGCATCCTGGGAAGCCACAGCCTGTGGCATCCTCCTGCACTTCACCAAAGGGCTCGTGGGGTTCCAGGAAGAGCCACAGGCTGCCCAGGGCAGGTGATCCCAGCAGGGTGGGGGTAGAGCAGGAGGGCAGAAACAGCCCACAGCTGACCGCGTGAAGACGTGAAGCCCGACCCCCACCCTCTGTTTCTCCACATTTCCACACACTTTTCTTGAGCACTTGTGTCTGGGGGAGACAATGCTCCAAAGACTTCAAGACGGGGACAGGAGGAGGAGAGGGCAGGGTTGCCAGAAGGGTCTCCCTCTCAACACACTCAGGCCCCAGGAATGAGGTGCCTCTGCAGAGCTGGCCATGCTGTGGGGATGTGCAGAATGCAGAGGGGTTCCAACCGGTCCTGGTGGAGGAGGGCGCTGGGACGTGGTCCTAAAGGAGGGATGACTTTGAAGGCATCGTTTGGGCAGAGCTCAGTGGGTGCTGGAGAAGTGGGGCCACGTTGAACTAAGGCTGAGGAGACACGACACTGTTCACATGAGGCCCATGTGTGTGGGGTCAGAGGAAGCAGAGAGCACAGCACCTCTGAGAGAAGAATGAGGCCCGCCTGCTACAGGGGGCACCACCGCTGACCTCTGAAAGTTCGGGCAGGAGTGAGAAACCAGTGAGCCTCTGTTAACAAGGATCATTCCCATAGCGTGCTCAGGATGGCTTGGAGGAGGCCACCATCATGACTCCATTGGAGGATTCACAGGGTGAGACGCCGAGTCTCAGAACCAGGGCAGCCGCCTTGTGGTGGACAGAGGGGGTCCACACGGGCTTCTTGTGGGAAGACTGGCAGCCAACATGCCGGTCTCATCTCTGCGTTACAGTTGGCCGGAGCCTCGACTCTGGGGGAGGCAGAAAAACAATCACAGACAGAGCACACTCTTCAGACAAGGAGCCCTGGGAGTGCCAGCCAGGGCAAGAAGCGTTCTCGTCACGTGATCTCTGTGTGGGAATCAGAGTGTCATGAAAAATACCTGTCTGCTGAGCTTTAATCACCGCCTTCTGGGAACTAAATGGAAGAAAAAAACTCACTATGCATAAAAGACACCACCATCTTTTGTAAGTTTAAAAGGGTGAAAAAGCTACGAAGTCATGGCCCTGGGTCTTCGTATCTATGAGGGTTTCAACTTGATGTGAGGAAGCACTTTGAGTTCAAAAATGCTGTCTCAGCTGTTTTTTGCCCACAGCACCTGGCCGGTGCCTGGAGCTGTCTAAGTGCTGAATAAATGGTGAATAAATGGTCAATGAGCAGAAGGAAACACTGCAGATTCTAATCAGACGATCCTAATAGCTGCCATCCATTGACCCCTTCCTGTGTGCAGTGGTGCGTCTTAGTCAGTCTGGTGTTGCTCTAACAGAACACCTGAGACCCGGTAATTTATAAAGAAAAGACATTTACTTGGCTCGCAATTTTGAAGGCCAGGAAGTCCAAGAAGCACCTGCTTGTCTTCTGGTTCCGTGTTGCAGTAGAGGAAGGGGAAGAAGGTGTGCACAGAAAGGAACCAACCAGGACAGCCGGGCTTGCTTTATGTAACTACCTGATCTCGTGGGAACTAATCCACTCCCATAGGAGCTAACCCAGATTTGGGAGAAAGAGGTTCGTCCATTAACTATCTAATCACCCCCAAAGGCATCAGCTCCCAACACCATCCTAGTTCGGACCAAGCCTCAGCATAGGCCTTGGTAGAGACAAATCATATTCAAACCATCACAGCATGTAGGTTGTTTATAATCTAACAGGATAAATATTCCAGTGTTACAGATGAGAAAAAAACGAGTCTCTGAGAATTAAGACATCCAAGATTGCACAGCTATATAGTGAGTGGAGACTCGCCACGCGCTTGGGATGAAGTCGAAGTCCAGGATGGTTTGCTAAGCCCCGCCGCCTCCATCCAGCGTTTGATTCAAGCAGTGGGTCTACAATGGCAGTGCTCAGGATGTAATTAGCATAAACCTCAGACAATTGCCGGTTGCATTAAGACCTCTGTACTTGTCCTTATCAAGAGCAAATCATTTGTTGCTGTGAAGCAGAATGGTAGGCCCTCATCGAAACCACCCACACCGTGTAGCAGATATCCTCACACTGAATGTCCCAAGAAGAAACCGCGCTCAGCTCAGTACCAAGACAAAGAACTCAGCCTGTCTGCACCAAGTAGCACCTCTAAACCAAACACCACGGAAAAGCCTGGTGTTCCCAGGGCCTGTCTCCACCCAGACAACCCCATTCAATCTTCAAACTCCCCTTTTAGGAGTGATCGTGGAAAATTAAACCATGGCATTTGCAGGTGAAGCACAAATCCCCAGATGTCCCTGGCCTCGTGCTCAGCTTGGGGGTCGGGAAACTCCAGGGATTCCCGAGGCCAGAGGGCTCAAAAGCTGCCCTTCCTGGGGCTGGCCTGGAGGCTTTCTGCCCCCTCAGCTGCAGCTGCTCCTGTATGGGGCTGCTGGCCTCCCCGGGAGGAAAAGGCACATTCCCCACGCCGCCGCTGCTGGGAGCCCTTAGTGTGCAATGAGGAGAGCCGGAGAGAGGAAGTTGATCCTCACCGTCACCTGCTAAGACGCAGCGCGGCGTGAGTGTCGGTGCCCTGACTCTCCAGGAAGAAGTTTGATTCACATCTGCTCTTGGGATCAGCTTGTTTATGACCGGCCCCCCCGGTGACCAGCAGACACGTTTCAGAGGAGGGTGTCTAACGTGAGGCAGGCAGGGTGGGAATGACAAATTCTTTTTCTTTAGGTCAAAACTTCTGATTCTTCATCGTGGTGTCGACTTGTCTATGTTCCTCTGGGCAGTTCAAACCTCAGCTCTCCTGCTCTTTTCTTTCAAATTAGCCCCAGCGATGAGCTTTCTGGAATCACAAGGCAGGCTGTTACGCATTCCTAGAGTCAGAGGGTCAGGCCTTGTCTTGCTAGCATCATAGAGCATGCATCGTGCCGTTGTACTTAAAAAAAATTAATGTTGTGGAGGAAATACGATTAAAACGCACTTCACCCGAGAGGCAGCGGTTGCAGTGAGCTGAGTTCGCGCCGCTGCCCTCCAGCCTGGGCAACAGAGCAAGACTCTGTCTCATTAAAAAAAAACAAAAAAACATTTCACCATTCCATTATTGGGTAACTCTAGAATGAGAAAACTTCTAAAAATACATTACATTGTTTTTATTTTTATTTTTTTTTTTTTATTTTAGGTGCATACTATATCTGGCATTTCGCCCCATGTTATCCCTTCCCACCCTCCCCTCCCTCCCCACCCACTGCTGTCTCTCCCCAACACCCCCCAACTGCCCGCAGTGTGTGATGCTCCTCTCCCTGAGTCCACGTGTTCTCATTGTTCAACACCCACCTATGGGTGAGAACACGTGGTGTTTGGCTTTCTGTTCTTGTTTCAGTTTGCTGAGAATGATATACCCAAAGAACTATAAATCATTCTACTATAAAGACACATGCACACGTATGTTCATTGCAGCCCTATGTTCAACAGCAAAGACCTGGAGCCAACCCAAATGCCCATCAATGATAGACTGGACAAAGAAAATATGGCACATATACACCATGGAATACTACGCAGCCATAAAAAAGGGTGAGTTCGTGTCCTTTGTAGGGACTTGGATGAATCTGGAAATACATTTCTGTTATTATGGACCAGAACATGGCACTGTACCATGGTTAGATGGGACACAAGGGGTCCCGTTTGCACAGTGGCTTGTTCCCCAGGCGGTGGCTGCCCCCTTTCGTGCTATTGGAGTTGGTGTCCATGCTCCTCTCACCAGGAGGGGCCACTCCCCGAGGCTGTCCTGGTCTCCTGAGCCTCACGATGTGCAGCATGGGAAGAAAGCTCCATGGCTGCTGTCATTCCCGCCTCCCCTGTGCAGACAGGGGGCCCAGGTGCGGCCAGTTACGCAGCTCCCCTGAGTGCTAAGTTGCAGCACTGACGGGGCATCTGTACTCACAGCAGGGCTGCCAGCCACACGGCTCAGGCCTCAGCCCCCAGACATCCCCGTTTCTCCTATTTGCCTGCACCTCTTACACGTCTGTGATCACAGAATAAATATCTTCCTCTAGTGTTGACCGAGAGAGAAGAAATATTCGCAAATAAGCAAATTCTGAGATACAATATCCTAACTAACATTTTTACCTGTCATTATACTTCACATAGCCACAAAAAATTTTCAGGCTTAGTAATTTTATTGTAGCCAAATTTATATTGATATTCTTAGAAGAAACATAAAATTATATTTTAATTATGCATTTATACAATCAAGTGATTTTCTTTGCTATTGTCTTCAGCAAATTAAAGTATACAAATCCTTTGCAATGTTTTGGAATGCCATGTGTTCTCTTTTGTACTAGAAACTTCTTATTTAAGACGATGGAAACTATAAATGAGACACAGGACTTTAAAAAATGATTAAATGTATAAAGAAAATGATAAACAACCAGTGTGTGTCTTTGATGATTGAATGTTTTCCTCAGTTAGGATATGGACGTAGAGCTTGGTCCTGGCCCTGAAGACACAGCTGAGAAGGAACATCCACCCACGCACCACGCTGTAAAGCAGACGCTGAGCGCTGGGGGCACGCTGCAGGAGGAGGACTGCCCCACCCAGGCAAAGGGAGGCAGGAGTGGGCAGCAGGCAGGGAGGGGTTGTAGAGACTGGCACCTGGGCCAGCCGGCCGACAAAAGTGCAGGTGGGGTGCAGGGGGCCATCTGGAGAATCAGCCCCCACACAGGCGTGGCCCCTGGCGAGCCCCGCAGCTCAGCAGGAGCCTGCAATGGGCAGAGCACTGCCCCGGCGTAAGGACAGGAAGCCAAGGGGAATCGAGGCCTGGAGCGCGGGAGCAGGGTCACCGAGAGGTGGGTTTTGAAGAGTAATTGGGGAAATTTTAACATAAATGGCATGCATCAGGAGTGACTAAAACGTCACGCACTGATTCTAGTTTCACAAGAGGTGCAGTCTCAGGAAAGAGAGCTGTTGAAGACAAAACCACGGGAAGGGTTTGTGGGCACATGGCAGTGCCTGGGAGCAGTTTCCAGTGTCTGAATTCACTCCCATGCAGCACCAGGAAACTCCAGCATGCAATTACTGATGGTGGGCAAGATTCCCACCAATGAGGAGGTAAACACACGTTACTCTTTAGGTTAGTTTTCATTCTCTCAACTTTCACACCGATTATTAATTGAGGAAATGTTTCTTTTCTCTTCTGTCCTTTCTCTGCATCTGCAACGCATGCCAGTCACCAGAGTACATCTCAGCCATGAGCTTCTGAGCATCCTGGTGCTCTAGTGGTCAGGCCATGGTGCCGAGCCTCCCCAGGGAGGACATGGCGCTGAGCTTTCTCAAGGAGGCTGAGGCTGCTACAGCTCCCTGTGTGGGGGCAGCTGCTTGTCCTCACTGGTTTACACCCAGCTCCAGTCTACAGCTGACTGACCACTCTTTTTCCATCTCATGAGGACAGATGGCACCCCGCTCACTGCCAGCTAGCTGACCTGGGCAAGCCACATATCCACCCAGTTTCACTGCCTCCAAGAGCCAGCTCCGACCCCACCTCATCTATTCATTTGTTTGGAGCTCTTTCCCAAGCACCCTACCCTGAACTAATTGTTTCCTTCCTTCATTCAAGAGATGCTTCCCAGTTCCCACTTCCCCAAGTGTCTGGAGCTGGGAGGACCTGCTGGATGTCAGAATTTAAAAACAGGCACAGTTTCCACCTCTCAGAACCTATAGCACGGCAGGCAGGGCAGGGTACCAGCAAATGAGCAATTACACGACATGTAATGAGAGAGGAGCTGTATAATCAGAGCAGAGTCATTAATTTGGTATTAAATCATGTGTTCAGCAGCATCCCAATTTATATTAGCTTTAGGTATGTCTAATTTTATCTCCCCTGTGAAATTTTAGCTTCTCGAGGACAGGGAATGTGTCTTAAACTGTATATTGTTGTTTTCAAGGGCCCAGCTCACTGCTATACACACAAAGGGTGCTCAGTGTTTTTAATGCATTCTTATTGCATATATTTAAGGTGTACATGATGTTTTGATATAAACACATTTAGTGAAACAATTACTACAGTCAAACAAATTTATGTATCCATCACCTCCATAGTTACTTTCTGTGTATATGCCTGGTGAGAGCACCTGAAATCTACTTTCTCGGCAAGTTTTTACTGTACCATACAATCTTATTGACCATAGTCCTCAGGCAGTGCAATGAGTCTCTAGACTTACTCATGCTGCATAACTGTAAATTCACACCTGTCACCTACTCTCCCCATTTCCACCCCTCCCTGCTCCGGGCAACCACCATTCTACCCTCTGCTTCTATGCATTCCATTTATATTTCTTCCACTTGCCCTCTTAGTGAGATCACGCTGTGCTAGCCTTTCTGTGTCAGGCTGATTTCACTTGGCATAGTGTCTACCAGTTTCATCCATGTTGTAGCAAATGGCAGAAATACCACATTTGCTTTAACCATTCATTCTTTGATGGACATTTGGATTGTTTTCATGCAGTGGCTATTGCAAATAATGATTAAATGAACATGGAAGTGCAAATATCTCTATGAGGTGCTTAACGCATTTCCTTTAGTTATAAACCCAACAGACAGATGGCTGTATCGCATGGTAATTCTACTTTTAATTTTTTTTTAATTGTACTTTAGGTTCTGGGGTACATGTGCGGATCATGCAGGATTGTTGCATAGGTACATACATGGTAATGTGGATTGCTGCCTCCATCCCCCCATCACCTATATCTAGCATTTCTCCCCATGTCATCCCTCCCCAACCCCCCCAAACCCCTGCTGTCCCTACCCTGGTCCCCCAACAGACCCCAGTGTGTGATGATCCACTCCCTGTGTCCATGTGTTCTTATTGTTCAACACCTGCCTATGAGTGAGAACATGTGGTGTTTGGTTTTCTATTCTTGTGTCAGTTTGCTGAGAATGATGGTTTCCAGATTCATCCATGTCCCTACAAAGGACACAAACTCATCATTTTTTATGGCTGCATAGTATTCCATGGTGTATATGTGCCACAATCTCCTTGTCCAGTCTATCATGGATGGGCATTTGGGTTGGTTCCAGGTCTTTGCTATTGTAAACACTATTTTTAATTTTTTAAGGAGCCTCCCTACTAGTTCCCATAAGCGCTCTACCAATTTGCATTCCGAGCAAGAGTGCACAAGTGCCCCCTTTTCTCTGCATCTTCATCAATGCTGTTATCTTTGGACTTTTTGATAATAGCCATCTAACAGGTATGATGTGATATGTCATTGTAATTTTGATTTGCATTTCTCTGATCATTAGTAATGTTAAACATATTTTCATATAACTATTGGCCATTTATTTGTAAGTCTTCTTCAGAAAAATGTATATTCAGGTCCTTTTCTCATTTGTTAAAATTGGGTTATATTTGTTTGTTTTTATATTGAGTTATGTGAGTTTCTTGTGATTTCAAGTTATACTGCAAAGCTACAGTAACCAAAACTGTATGGTACTGGCATAAAAACAGACACACAGACTAATGGAATAGAATAGAGATCCCAGAAATAAACCCAGCCATATATGGTCAACAATTTTAAAGAAGCCTGCCAAAAATACACAATGGGAAAAGGGTAGTCTCTTCAATAAATTATGTTAGGAAAACTAAATAGTCACATGTAAAAGAATAAAACTGGATTATTACCCTATACCATACAGAATCAACTCAAAATGAAATAAAGTCCTGAATTTAAGAACTGAAACCATAAAATTTCTGTAACAAAAACATCGGGGAAAAAGTCCTCAACATAAGTATTTTGGATGTTACACCAAAAGCTCAGGTAACCAAAGCAAAAGTAAACACATGGGACAATGGGAGAGCAAAAGGCTTCTGCTCAGCAAAGAAGCAACAAGCATAACGGAAAGGCAGCCTGTGGACTGGGGGAAATATTTGCAAATCATTTATCTGATGAGGTGTTAATAACAAGTGTTTACAGATTTTATTTGATGACTTGCCAAGGCAACTAGATAAGGGAATTTGACATGGGAATAGAGGTAAGGAAGACATTATGTGACAGAGAAGCATTAATGAGAGAGGCATCTGCACTTACTGTTCACCTAGCGTGCATCAGCCCTGAATAATGACACAGCAGTCACAGACCCTGGACTCAGAGGTCTTCCTCTCAATAGACCCTGTTCTGTTGGAAGGACGCATGCATGGAGCAAGGACAGGTGCTGGCCCAGCCAGAGCAGGCCAGGGAGGAGTGAGGAGTGCCCTCGTCCCCCTGGGTAACACCTGGAAAACAGAATCCCCACAGCTCCCAGGGGCTGAGCCTTCTTTAGCACAGTTTTCAAACATCCAGAACTTCAGGTGCCCTGTCTTCTTTGTCCCTTAAACAAGTGAAGTCAAGGTCATTTTTATTTCAATGACTTGGTTTCTTGCTTATCCAATGGAGAAGTTGAGGGGAGAAAACAAAAACGAAAAACACAGCAACGCGTGTTCATTATTTTTGTAAACAGGAACTCTAGTTCACCCATGTTCCTGTTATGTCATCTTCTGACCTGCGTCTCAGAGCCGGCCATCCTGAGGACTTGTGATCACCCTTGAGTAAGCCCCCAGCTTCAGAGCCTTTTTCTGTTCTCTTTTCCTTTCCTTTTTTTTTTTTTTTTTTTTTTTTTTTTTTTTTTT
>NW_016107454.1:79886-125472 GCF_001604975.1 Cebus imitator
TTTTGTGAGACAGGATCTCTCGCTCTGTCATCCTGGCTGGAGTGCAGTGGTGCATTCACAGCTCACTGCAGCCTTGACCTTCCAGGGCTCAAGTGATCCTCCCACCTCCGCCTCCTGAATAGCTGGGATACAGGGGAACACCACCATGCCCAGCTGATTTTTGTACTTTTTGTGGAAATGGAGCCTTGCCATGTTGTACAGGCTGGTCTCGAACTCCTAGGCTCAAGCCATCGTTCTGCCTCAGGCTTCTGAAGTGCCGGGATTACAGGTATGAGCCACCATGGGCAGCTTCAAACTGAGTTGGTCTTGTGTTCTTGCCCCAAGGCTGGTCCAAGTTAAGGGGTTTAGGGTTTTTTTTCTTTTCATCTAGCATTATATGCTCTCATCCTTCACCTGACAGCTATAACATTCACACACACCAGTCCAAGCAACACCCAGATCATCCCTGTGTGAGGCCCCCCAAAATGTGGCTTCAACAGTAAACTAGGTGTTCAGTTGTGACCAGAGTATATATAGTTAACTAGGTGTGCAGGGCAGGCACACATAATTTTTCACGCTTTTTTCTTTTTTTTTTTTACTTTTGGAATATGCTTCCTGACATTTACAGACGTTCATAGATTTCTTCACCTTAATGACTTACCTGATTTATAAATAAAAGGCAATGCTTTATACCGTTTCATAAAGAGAAGGTATACTTTAAAATACTTTATTATTAGGTATACTATTAAGATAAATCTATCAAGATTACACTAATAAGTAATTATTATGTAGAATTATTCCTTAATATTCTGAGATGTAGGTTTTATATCTGCACAATTATTTATTTTACTCCATGGTTACAGGAATAAGGCTAATATTTTGAAAGACATCATCTCTTACTGGTCAGTATCAGAAACCACCACCACCACACACGAACTCACCTTCCTTCTATGAGTGAGCCCAGGAGTGGGGGTTCAGAGACCCAAGTTATGGAACTTTGGACAAATCACCTCCTCTCTCAGGACCCCAGTTTTCTCACTGATAAATTAAGGTGAGCAGGTGGATGCTGTCTACCATTCAGCCTGGCTTTGTTTGGAGATGATATCCACGGCCTCTAGGACCAGTGCCTTCTGTGATGCTAGGATGGCGCCATGCTCACTGAAGATGAGGAGGTGCCAATGAAGACCTAGAGAACGGCCAAGGAAAGAAGCACCCTGCTTTACTACCCACAGCATATGCAGTTATAAAGAAGCAGATATAAAAGGCACCCTGAAGGAGGGCTGGGATTTCAGAGCTCAGCTAGTCAGGAGGGGAATGAGAACAACACGAGCAATGCCACAGACGTGGAAGAACAAGCTCCGGAAGGAAAGCACGGGCAGGTTCAGTGGCTGGGGCCACGTGCTTTCACTGAGCTCTTACCCTACGTCAAGTCACAAGCCACGAGCCGGCAATATCCAAATGGAAGAGACGTCCTCAGCAGGATTTTAAGGAGAGGGGATAACGAAACATACAAAGGAGACAATGCATGGATGAACAAAAACTGCTCTCCATGAACAGGGTGTGTTCATCACTAAATAGTTTCAACATGTGCTCCTTCTCTTTTGATAAACATCAACTTGCTACCAGGCACAGGATGGATGTTACGGATACAAAGATGAGTCAGTGTGGGGAGTTGTGGGAGATGCAGCCTCAGGTTTTCATGGCGCCCCACTGGGGAGGGTCTGTAACACCCAAGGAGGAAGATTCTGCTTCACTTGAAGGGCAATAGGGAGCCATCGAAGGTCTCTGAGCAAAAGGATCACATGAGCAGGGTCATTAAGGTGGTTCATCAGACGGCTGTGTCAGTCGATGGGGAGTGGGCAGAGACAACGGTAATGATCCCGAGAAGAAATGCCATGGAGAAAATGAGAGGAAGGTGGATTGAGCACCAGTGTGGTCAAATTTGTCATCCTGAACTATCCTGTGAGAGACTCGGGCACTGGGCAGGCTGAGAATCCTCCTCGCACCTGGGCAGGCGGTAGGTGCAGGTGCTCACTGGTGCATCATCACATGGAATAGTTTCAGGCTGAGACTCCTCCTCATGCACCTGGGCAGGTGGTGGGTGCAGGCGCTCACAGGTGCGTCATCACGTGGAAGAGGTTTCAGAGAAGCCCTGAAGCCCTGACATCTATCCCTGCATCCCCCAACATACTGTCTTTTGACTGTGCTGGATTTTGCATGTCATTATTTTTTTCTTAAAGTACAATAAATCTTGTTTCCAAGTACTCCAGAAATAGAATAAATGCATGTAAGTGCACACCGTGATCCAAGGGGAAAGGGAAGCAAGCAGAGAGCAATGATGTCATCATTCTTCCTGCTGCCATCCCGCTGTTTCCAGGTTGGATCCCTGAGCATCTAGTTTTCAAAGACCTCAGTCCCTGCATTAAACACCCCAAAGTGGCCCAGACATCCCCCACCCAGCATGCCAGCAGCACTGGCCAAGGGCAGCCCCTGTCGTCCCTGCACCCACCCCGTAAGAGCGGGGCTTGTTGGCGGCAGGATCTGCGAGACCGAATGACACTGTTACACTAAAACCCGGAGACTGTTAGGGTTTCTCATAATGGCTTGCATCTCCATTAAGGAAAAAAGAGCCATCCACTTTAGAGGGAAAAAAAATCTAAAAACCTCTCTTTTCCCCTTAAAATGCATTGCACTTTTTTTCTTTTGTAAATAACAAGCTTACTCAATTATCTTTATCTACAAGTAGACTGTTCCTCTTTCAGGGCAAAATGTCATATTTTTAGAGTTTTGCTTTTAAGTTGTTAGCTAGATGGGTATCTTTTCTACAGTCCTCCAGTAGTAAATTTGTGACACTAGAGACCCACATGCAAAACCCATCAGACTTGTAAAGGAAGATGGGGCATGTCAATCAGTGATTGAATATGGGCTGGTGCAGCCAAACTGTGCTCCACAGGAGCCAGGGGCAGCCACGCCCTGCACGTTCATCTGGTACTGGGACTGCGTTGTGAGGCAAAAATCGCTTTTGAATAGAACCCAGAAAGCAATCAAAAATCAGCAAATAAAGCCATAAAACGAAGAAGCTGGCTGGCGCTTTGGTGAGGAATCTTGTTGAAAATGTCCTTTGCCAGCATTTTAGAGATGGAATTCAGTATGCTGGTCAGGTCTAAGCTTGCCCAGCCCATTCTACCACATGACAGAGAAGCACCCTATTTCCTTGACTCTCAGATGCCATAAATTATAAGATTCCCCATCTATTTATTAACAGCTTTTAAAAAAAAAAAAAAAAAAAGACTATGTTAAAAGCACCCATCAATTACAAGCTGCATTCAGCTTTCAGAAACACTCACAGGTGAAAAATATGCATCTAAGAATCAAGAAATATGGTATTTTAATTCAAGGGTCATCATCAATTAATCATTTTAAAGGACTTAAGCGAAATGAGCTCACCGTAATGGAGGTGATCATGAACAAACAATGACAGGGTCATATTGCAACAGGAAAGCATTCATATTTGTCAGGTGAGCCAAGGAGAAAAGGGATTCCAGAGAAGAAAGCTGCCTTCATGTTTAATTCTGTTTCTTAAAACTATGAAGGATGTCTTCTGGCTTATAATGTACTATTAACAACCACGATTATAACACAGGAAAGCACATATAGGCATTCAGCAAATAAAAAGAAACAAAATTTCTTTTCTTTCTGATGTCTGACTTCTATGAGGTGATGCAAGGTGATCAGTGAGTTACTGAATCAAGATGTCATCAAGCAAAAGACAAAATCAAGCATTAAAGTAATCGCTAAGTCTGGAGATTTTCCATCCTGCATATTTTAGGGTTCATGCCTTCCCACCCCAATCCAGAGCCTCAGCATCCCTCATGGATGCTGTTGCACCAGCCACCCCACCTTACCCCACAGTGCTCCCAGCAGCATCTCTCACATCCCCTTGACGCATTGCTCATGGCTCCTCTAAAACATACATCTGAATGGCAGAGGCAAGGGTGTTCGTCATTGCGCAGTTTTTAAAACTCCCAGAAGTTCTCATAAAAACAGGAACTTGCATAGCAAAACTAGAAACCCTGGACGGCATCTGCAACGAAAGTAGTAACAGGGTGTCCCCTTGGACCCTCACAAGATGACCAAGCATGCTGAGCCATAGGCCGGCCCTCGCCCTGGTGTGAGGAGCTGGCAGCCAGGAAAGCAGAGGCCGCACGGGGACTCACGAAGGACAGCGGCCAACGCTGGGCCAGGCGGAGCACGAGCCATGTGAGGGCACCACGCAGTGCGGGGCACCTGGCCCCCTCGGTTCCAACGACGACGCAGCAACACCAGACACCTGGGAGCTGAGTCTCCTATCAGACAGGGAGAGCCTGGAACAGAGGAGGAAGGTCCAGGTCAAACTGGAGAAGGATCAAAGCAGAAGTGTGCATGTCTTTGGTGCCTGATCCAAAAAACCCAACTGTGATACATGTAAGTTTGCAACGTGAGCTAGATATTTGGTAATGTTGAGAAACTGTTACTCATGTCAGGTGTGACCATGGTACAGTATTGCAGTTTTGTTTTTTTTTAAGAGAGAATCTTGTTCTGTTGACCAGGCTGGAGTTCAGTGGAGCTATCTCGGCTCACTGCAACCTCCGCCTCCTGGGTTCAAGAGATTCTCCTGCCTCAGCCTCCTGAGTAGCTGGGATCGGAGGTGCACGCCACCACACCCAGCTGATTTTTGTATTTTTAGTAGAGACGGGTTTTCACCATGTTGGCCAGGATGGCCGCGATCTCTTGACCTCGTGATCCACCCGCCTCAGCCCCACAAAGTGCGGGGATTACAGGCGTGAGCCACCGCGCCCCGCCTTGTTTTTCTTTTTTTCACCAGTATCCTTACCTGATCACGAGTTGTACTAAAATGGGCGAGGATGTCTGGGGTTTGCTGCAGAATGGTCTGTGCGGAGGGAGGGAGGTAGGAAGGGGCCAAACACAGTGGGGTCAGCGTGTGTTAGTGATTGCTGAAGCCGGCTGCGGGAGCTTGGGGGTTCAATTTACCATTCTTTTTTATGTGTTTGAAGTTTTCTAAATAAAAGGTTAAATAAAACCTCATAGCTTTGACCATGTCATTTATCTACTAAAACACTTTATGAACCCCCCGAAAACCCACAACTTTTTACACACCATACAAACTGTATCTTCTTCCAGTGGATCTCTGTCCCCAGCCCCCACAGGCCATTCCAGCCTTGTGCGGAGTCTCCAGAGCAACACGCAGTGCGGCATTTGACATCGCGCCTTTGCCCACGCTGTTCCTGCCGCCGGGAACACCTCAGCATCAGCCCTTCCTCCAAAGCCCAGCTGAAGCCTCCTGTCTGCTAAGCCCCTCGCTGGCCCTCCGGTGCCCTGTGGGATGCAGGGCACCCTGTTCTAAATGAGTCTCCCAGCACACTGAGCAGGGCAAGGGCACAGACCTTCTCCTGCCCATTTTCAGGGCCTCTGCACCTAGCAGCGTTCTCAGCAAATAACAGCTGCTCACCTGCCGTTTGCTGGACTGAAATGAGTTTTTGTTGAAGAATTTTAACCAGCGCTTCTACCCATTCTACTCTTTAAAATTTCACAAGTTGGAGAGGATGTAAGCTGGTAAAAATGAAGGTGAAACCACAACATGCATGGAAAGCCCAAAAAATGTTTCTCCCTTTTGATTCATTCACTTTAATAGTAAAATAATACAAATTTGTTAAAGGAAATCACTGAAAACCTACAGAAAGAGTTATAAAGAAGAATGTTAATAAAAGCATTCTAAACTTCAATCCCTAAAAATCATTAATATAATATTAGGTAGCCGTTAATAACCGTGTCTTAATAGAATTTTCAGTGACATGGGAGAATACGTAACATTTATCATAAGACTTATTGGAAAGCAATACATTCAATTAAGAGCCAACATATTCATACCAAGTTCAATTGAATCACCAAAAAAGTTTATCTAGAAAAATACTTGAAGAAAATATACCTATCTAGAGTTTTATTCTAGAGTTGCTGAACTAGAGAGTTTTTTTTAAGTTAATAAACCGTATTTATTAGAGCAGTTTTTGGTTAATAGAAGAATTGGGCTGAAAGTACAGATGGTCCCCTTCCCCGCTCTCCCCACACCACCACTCCCAGATTCGTGGCATCTCCCATTAGTGCAGTAAGCTCCTTACAATTGCTGAGCCGATGTTGATAACGACTGCAAACCACAGCCAGAGCGTGCATTAGGGCTCACTCCATGTCATGTACCTTCTACGGATTTTGACAAATACCCAGTGTCATGTATCCACCACTACAGGATCATACAGGATAGTTCTGCTGCCCTAAGGATCACCTTCCCCCACACACTGAGCCCCCAGCTTTTCACCATCTCCACAGTCGTGCCTTTTCCGGAACGCTGTTCCATTGGAATCCTGCAGCGTCCAGCCCTTTCATGCGGGCTGCCTTTACCCGGCCAAGTTGTCAGACGCCCCTCCCTGTCTTTCCACGGCTGCTAGCTCACTGCTTTTCATTGCTCAATCACATTCCATCGTATTGAGGAACTACCGTTTATCAATTCACCTATCAAAGGACATTTCTTCTCTCAATTTTTGCTTTTAATTTTTGGTAAGTGAAGCTGCTCTAAACGCCTGTGTACGGGATTTTGCGAGGTGGTAATTTTCAATGCATTTGGTAAATGCCAAGGACCATCTAGTGAGGTAATGTTTGGTTTGGTAAGAAACTGCCAAGCTGTGTTCTGAAGTGGCTGCACCACGTTGCCTCGCACCAGCAGAGGAGAGTCACCGCCGCTCACGCCCGTCAGCACTTGGTGGTGTCAGCGTTGCCGGCCATTCTAACAAGTGTATAATGGTGTCTATTGTCTTAACTTTTACAGCTCCCTGATGGCACATGGCATTCTGCATCTTTCATATGCATATTTGCCGTCTGTAAATCTTCTTCAATCCGGTGCCTGTTCAGATTTTTTGCCAAATTTTTCATTAGGTTGTTTGTTTTCTTATTGCTAAGAGGTGTTTTTTTTTTTGTATATTTTGAATACAAGTCCAAAAAGACATTAGAAATATGTCTTTTGCAAATATCGTCTCCTGGTCTGTGGTTTGACTTTCATGCTCTCAACAACGTCTTTGATGGAGCAGAAGTTTTAATTTTAACAAAGTCTAACATCGTTTTTTTTCTTTAATGGATGATGGTTTAGATTCTATATCTAAAACTCATCACCAAACCTAATTTCAGCTAGAGTTTCTTGTTTTATTTTCTAGAAATTATTTTAGTTTCGCATTCTACATGTAGGTCTGTGGTCCATCATGAGCTCATTGCCGTGAGGGCTGTAACGTCTTTGTCTACATTGATTTGTCTTTGGCTTTGTTTGCATGAAGATGTCCATTTGTTCCAGCACCATTTGTTGATAATACTGTAATTTCACCATTGAATTGCCTTTGCTGCTTTCTTCAAAATTTGTTGACTCAATATGTGTATAGGTCTATTTCTGGGTTCTCTGTTCTGTTCCATTGATATATTTTTCCATTTTTTTTGCAACACTACATGTTCTGAATTGCTTAGCTTAATAGTAAGACTTAAAGTCAGATCGTGTCAGTCTTCCACCTTTATTCCTCTTTGATACTGTATTGGCTATTCTGGGTCTTTTGCCTTTCCATACAGATTTTAAAACCAAGACAAGTTTTTAAAGTCTGTATGGAAGGTTTTAACAGGGCCTTACACCTATGATTCCCAGCACTTTGGGCAGCCAAGGCAGGGGGATGGCTTGAGGACAACAGCTCCAGACTAGCCTGGGCAGCATAGCAAGATCCCATCTCTACAGAAACAAAAGCAATTTAACTAGCTGGGCATGGTAGCACGTGCCTGTAGTCCTAGCTACTGGAGAGGCTGAGGCAGGAGGACTGCTTGGGCTCAGGAGTTCAAATTTACAATGAGCTACAATCATGCCACTGCCCTCCAGCCTGGACAACAGAGCAAGACCCTCTCTCTAAATAAATAAATAAATTTTAAAACCAATTTGTTGTTTTCAACAAAGTGAATGGGATTGCATTGAATCTACAGACCATGCTGGGGAAAAATGACATTTTAACAACGTTTAGTCTTTCTGTACATTAACATCAATTTTATTTATTTAGCTCTTTGAACTGTTTCATCAGAGCAGTTGTAGATGATGTTGTCAGTTGGTTTTTATAGATGTTCTGTTGTTCTTTTAGGTTGAGGAAGTTTCCTTCTGTGATGGACTGAATTATGTCATCTCCTTAAGATTCATATGTTGAAGTTCTAACACCCAGTATTTTAGAATGTGACTATATTTGGTGATAGGCTCTTTTAAAAGGTAATTAAGTTAAAGTGAGGTCATTAAGGTGGACCCCAATCTAGTATAAGAAGAGTAAATTTGGACGCAGATATATACAAAGGGAAGCCCAGGCGAAGACACAGGGAAAAGATGGCCCAGCCATCTGCCATCAAGCCAAGGAGTGAAACCTCAGAAAAAAAACAGTGCCATCAACATTTTGATCTCAGAATTCTGAACTTCGGAATTGTAAGAAAATTAACTCTTGTTGTTCAAGCCACTCAGTCTGTGGTACTGTCAGAGGAGCCCTAGAAAATGAGTGCATCCTCTGTTCCTAGTTGGGTCAAATGATGCTTTTACATCTGTTGATATGATCATACGATTTTTCCTCTTTAGCCTGTTGACATATTCCATTAACTTTTGAATGCTGAATCAGCCTTGCGTACCTGAAATAAATCCCACTTTGTCATAGTATATAATTTTTTATACATTGTTAGACTAAATATGCTAATTTTGGGGGGGCATTTTTTGCACCTATGTTCATGAGAGTTATTAGTGTTCCTTTCTTGTAATGACTGTGTCTGGTTTAGATACTCGAATAACGCGTGACTCATATAATGGGCTATGGAGTGCTCTCTCTGCTTCAGTATTGTAGAGAATTTGTATTTCTTCCTTAAATATTTGGTAGAACTCACGCGTGAACCCACCTGGGCCTAGTGCTATTTTGAAAGGTTATTACTGATCCAATTTTTTAGTAGATGTAGTCCTATTCAGATTGCCTACTCTGGTGTGTCTGGTGGATTATGCCATTCAAGGAGCTGATCCATGTCACCCAGGTTATCGAATGTGTGACCTAAAGCCCTTGCCATAGTCCTCTGTTACCCTTCTAATGTCCATGGGATCAGCAGTGATGGCCTCTCCTTCATTCCTGATATCAGTAATTTGTGTCCTCTCTCTCACTCTTGCTCTCGCTAAGTTAGCCTGACTATAGCTTCACCAATTTTATTATCTTTTCAAAAAACTAGCTTTTTGTTTTGTTGATTTTGTCTATTCTCCTGTTTTCAGTTTCATTTACAGGAAATTCTCATTTTATGTTGTTGGTAAATTCTCAGAAACTGCAACTTTCAGCAAAGTCACATACAGCACATCCTGGACTGATACCATTTCATTCAAAATCATTTCGTTATCAAGTTGATGAGAAAACAAATGCTTTTATCATATGATGTTTCACTTGAAGTCACAATGGTAGTAGTGAGGACTTACCGTATTTTTCCTCTAATTTTTATTATGTCTGTTTCATCTGCTTAGAGTGCTTGCTTTTTCCTAATTCATAAGGTGGAAGCTTAGATTATTGATTTTAGATCTTTATGTTTTCAAATATGTACATTCAGTGGTATCAGCTTTCCTCTACACAGTTTTCACTGCATCCCACTCATTTTGATAAATTGTATTCTCATTTTCATCTAGTTCAAAATATTTTTAAATTTCTTTTGTGATGTCTTCTTTGATTCATGTACTATTTAGAAGTGTATTTTAAAATTTCCAAATATTTGGGGATTTTCTAGCTATCTCTTTCTGTTATTGATTTTGTTTTGTTTTAATTTTACTATAGTCTGAAAGCACAATTTATATAATTTCTATTTTTTAAAATTTGTGAAGATATATCTTATGGCTCAGAACGTGGTCAATCTTGGTGAACCTTCCATGTGAACCTGAAAAGAATTTGTACTCTGCTGTTGTTGAATGAAATATTCTATAAATATCAATTTCATTCTATCAATATGGAGTGATGGCACTGTTCAGTTCAACTATCTCCTTTCTGATTTTCTGTCTGCTGGATCTGTCCATTTCTAATAGAAGGGTGTTGAAGTCTCCAACTATGATAATGGATTCATCTATTTCTCCTTGAAGTTCTATAAGCTTTTGCCTCATGTATTTTGATCCTGTGACTTCAGGTGCATACACATTAAAGATTGTTACGTCTTCTTGGAGAATTGCCTCTTTATCATTACACAGTGTCTCTCTTCATCTCTAGTGGTGTTCCTTGCTCTGTGGTCTACTATGGTTGGAATTAAAGTAGCTACTGCAGCTCTCTTTAGATTAGTGTTGGCATTACAAATAAAATAAAATAAAATAAAAAATAGTCAAAATTGTCTTTACTTTTTTCTCCATGTCTTTGCTTTTAATCTATCTGTGTCTTTATATTTAAAGTAAGTTTCTTGTTTTGAATGTGTAATTCAGTCCGTATCTGCCTTTAATCGGTATATTTAAAGCATACACATTTAAGGTGGTTAGTGATAAAGCTTGGTTAGTATCTACCGTATTCGAAACAGTTTGTTATTTGTTACAATGTTCTTTGTTGCTTTTTCACCTTCTCTGTTTTGAGTATTTTATGATTTCACTTTTCTATCAATTATACTTCTTTTCAAAATTTTTTCAGAGACTGGCCTAAGTTTACAGTGTACATTTACAACTAATATAAACCTGCCTCCAAATAACTGTACACTACCTGATGGTAGTGTAGGTGCCTTAAAACAGAGCACTTCTGACTCTTCCCCTCTTCATTTATTATTTTGCTGATACTCAATTCACTGTCTATAAGTTATAATCAATACACTATTGCTATTATTATTTTAAAAAACTGTTATCAGTTAAATCAATTAAGATTTTTGTAAAGCAAATGATTTAATTTTATCTCCATTTATTCTCTAAGACTCTTCCTTTCTTATTGTATCTGAGTTTCTGGCCTATATCATTTTCCTCCTCTCTGAAGAACTTCTTTTAACATTTCTTACAAAGTAGGTCAACTGGAGACAAATTCCCTCAATTTCTGTTTGTCTGAGAAAGTATTTCTCCTTCACTTCTGAAGAATAATTTCACTGCACACAGTATTGAGGGCAGTGTGTTTTTCTTTCATCTCTTTAAAGATGTTATCCACACTCTTCTTGCTTACATAGTTTCTAAAGAGAAGTCTGATACAGTGTCTACTCTGGCTTCTCTGTATGCTTCCTAGATTGGTGGTTTGATGTCTGCCATTAATTTTGGAAGATTCTTAGCCAATATTACCTCAAATCTTTCTCCTGTTTCTTTCTCTTTTTTCCCCCTGCTGATATCCCCAGTTTGCATACGTCACACTTACTTGGTTTGGCTGTGTCTCCACTCAAATCTCATCTTGGGTTGTAGTTCCCATAATCTCCACGTGTCACGGGAGGAACCCAATAGGAAGTAGTTGAATCATGGGGTGGTTACCCCCATGATGCTGTTCTCATGATAGTGAGTGAGTTCTCATGAGGTTTGATGGTATTCTAAGGGGCTTTCCCCCAATTCGCCCTGCACTTCTCCTTGCTGCCACCATGTGAAGAAGGATGTGTTTTCTTCCCCTTCCACCATGATTGTAAGTTTCCTGAGGCCTCCCCATCCCTGAGGAACTGTGAGTCAATGAAACTGCTTTTTTTTATGAGCTTCCCAGTCCCGGGTATATCCTTACAGTAGCATAAGAATGGACTAAAACACACACCTTTTGTAATTGTCTCATAATTATTTGATATTCTTTTCTGGCTTTTTTTCATCTTTTTCCTTTTCATTTTAGGAAGGTTCCAGTGACACATCTTCAAAGTCACTGCTTCTTTCCTCAGCTGAGTCCAATCTACTGATAAGCCCATAATGACATTCTTTATTTCTGTTACAAAGTATTTCATTGCTAGTAATCTCTTTTGATTCTTTCTTAGAGTTTCCATCTCTGTTTAGATTACCCAGCTGTTCTTGCATGCTGTCTACTTTATCCACTAGAACCAGTCGAATATTTATCACAGCTATTTTAAATTTCAAGTCTGATAATTCCCAAATCTCTGCCATATCTGAGTCTGGTTCTGGTGGTTTATTTTTCTCTTGAGACTGATTTTTGCCTTTTAGCATGCCTTGTATTTTTTTTTAAGTGGACAGGATGCATCAGGTAAATAAACCTGACATAAATAGTTTTTTACCTTCAGTGTCAAGTTTTATGTTTATTTACCAAGGAGTTGGGCTCTGTTGACTCTAATATAGCTGCAGTTTCAGAGGCTAAATTTTTCTCTAGTGTCCTTGTTTTTGCCTTTGCTGTTGTCTATCAGTTTCCCTGGAGTCTCCTTCTTAGATAAGATCTGAGGCCCACAGCTCTTTTCAATGTAATCTCCTGTCATTACAAAGAAGCCTAATTGATGTTATCTTAAGTTCTCCGGAGGAGAAACCTTCTGTGACCCTAAGATGAGGTCTCAGTCTTTTAGTGAGTCCATGTTCCTGGACTGTGACCTTCACAAGTGCTTTTAGCCTTTTTTTTTCTTTCTTCACCCCTTCAGGGTGACAGAAAGGTTGTTGCCAGAGTAGGCTGGAGTGATAAATGGGCTCTCATCATTAAAATGCTTTCTTACACCATTAAACACAATCTCTCCAACAATTCTTCTCTCCTTCCATCCTTCCCATACCCACAACTGCTAAAGGTGGATAGGCATTAAAGTCAAAGTGTGCCCCATCAGGCAAGCTCTGACATGGCACAAATGGCAAGTCTCCTTGGGTCTTCTCATTATGCTGAGGGAAGTCATGGGTTTCTAAGTGAGCCAGGGCAGCTGGTCCAGCACAAGCACCAGATTATCCGCAAACTAGGCTGACTGAGTACCTCCCCTCTCTTGCCATGGGGTTGTTGTTTTTCTTAGCATAGGGGATGTAGATTAGGTTATAATCCTCCGCACATGAACTCAGGGTAGAGCCATGAAGTGCAGGCCCAGGAAGGAACACACTTTCCCTTTCAATTACACTGTTGGCTTGCCTGCCATTTAGGTGTGTGCAGACCTATTCCAATGGTCTTTCATTCCTGTATTTCTGTGAACCAGCTGGTATTCAAAGGTCCAGACAAGTTACCTACTAAGTGGCTATTAAATTATCACCTCATGATAACATCAGATACATTCTATTCTTTACAAAGCAGATGCTTGTGCATTATCTCACATGGTCACTTTTACCTCTGACAAGACCCACTGCAGTATCAGAGCCATGAATGTTACCCATGTTACAGATTCCTAAGACACCAGGGCCAGGGGTGAGGGGCTTGCAAAGGTCACCAGCCCATGACAAACAGCCTGGGCTTTTAGCTCTTGGCTCCAGACCTCTGCTGCATACACACAGTGAGAAACCACACACAAGGCTTCTTCCAAAGAAACTTCCCACTGAAAACACCGGGTGAGCCTCCGATGAATATTTTACCTCTGACATGACCCAATTTGGGGAATTCAGTGGATAATCATGACAGTCTGTTTCTGTCACTGGGATACATTTTGGGGTCAGTGAAATGGAGAACCCATTTAGTGCTAATGAATATCCGATGGTACCATACAACTCACCACCAACCATTTCTATTTTAAACTTGGGAAATACATCCTGGCAAAGCACCACCAGTCCTATTGGCAGACAAAGTAATTTATTCCTTGATAATCAACATTACTCTTTTGTTATGAACATTATTTTTGTTATGGGAAATGGGTACATTATTAAAGTCACTTGTCCATTTCTCATTTATTCAGACTGTTTCCCCAGGGTCCAGGCCAGCCAGGGCTAGCTCATCATCCAGCACAGGAGGTCCAGGGCTTACAGCCACAGAACCTGTTAACTCAGAAGACTAAAAAGATTATTAGGTTGGAGAAAGTACTTTAATGTATTGTATGAATATTTATACCAATGAAGTCGTAAATACAATTTTGACTATTTTTGTTTTTATTGAAAGTCATACTGCATTCAGCATCTCCCTGGTCTCCAGTGCTTTCATAGGACAACCAGGGAGCTCCCTGAATGACATATTTTTTTTTTCTGAGACAGAATCTCGCTCTGTCACCAGGCTGGAATGCAGTGGTGCAATCTCAGCTCACTGCAACCTCCGACTCCCTGGCTCCAGCTATTCTCCTGCCTCAGCCTCCTGAATAGCTGGGATTACAGGCACATGCCACCACGCCCAGCTAATTTTTGTATTTTTAGTAGAGACGGGGTTTCATCCTGTTGGCCAGGATGGTCTCAATCTCCTGACCTTGTGACCCACCCACCTCAGTCTGCCAAAGTACTGTGATTACAGGCGTGAGCCACCACACCTGGCCCCCAAATGACATATTTTTGTTTACCCAGCAGTGACAGGAGTGGCTCACCCCTCCTCACCACAGAGCTTAGGAGGTCTGGCTTTCCTGGTCAGCGGCACCCCTGCCCACAGCATTGCTGTGGTAACAAGCACCATTTCACTATGGGCCCCACAGACCATCTGGGAGGTCCTGCTCTGTTCCTGCCACTCAGCACAGGTGGGTGGGTTAGAGGTAAGAGGGGAGAAGGAATGAGAAAGATGGGCGTTAATGGCTGTTTGGGCAGGAAAATCCCGCTGTAGGGGGACGATGACTTCCAAGTTTCTCTGCAGCTGTCTACAGAGACCTTTGAAGTCAGAACTGAGAGTGTCCATGGTGCCAGAAGGACAGGGGCAGCCTCACAAAATTATGCAGCAGGCAAAGGCTGGAACTCGAGTTTTACCTTCACTGCTATCATTCTAGGGACACAAAACTCAGGAAATTACACATCTGATCATCTGAAAGAAAAAGTGACAGAGTGTGGTCGGGAACAGAAGCACCAATCCTTCAAGCCCCTGAAGTTCATCACTGGCTGCCTGGAGAGAGGCCTCACTTCCCCAACTTTGACTTCCTGCTTGCACATGGGAGTGGAAATTCCCACCTGCAGAGCTGCTGCATACAGCAAGGCCGAAGTCCTGAAGCTACGAGTTGCACCACATTTATCCAGAAATCCCCCATATTTTCCACAACACCGAGAAAATTGGTAGAATTAATCAACATGCCAGTGGGAGGAAGGTGTCAGCCTGTAGATAACATCAGGGAAGAGATACAGAATGGCACAACCAGGGCTTTAATTTTTATCTTGGCAAAGCCACAGACAGTTCTTATAAATCAGGCAATCCTGTGGGGGCTCTGTTTGCTAGAGACGGATCTGCCCCAGCATCATCACCCCCATTGGCAGAAACCAGGCCAGCCTGTGCCCCCAGGCCTCAAGAGGATGTCTCTCCTGAGACCCCACCATCGGACGTGCGCCCAAGCCACTCTCCCAAACCCATTACAGACAGCTCTGCAAACACTCCTGTCAGAGGCAGCCTCACCAAAGTACCAAAGGCGAGGTGGAACCATGGCTTCACCCAGAGCTTCACACGTCCACATAAGCTGGGAGCCTGTGTGTGTGTGTGTGTGTGTGTGTGTGTGTGTGTGTGTGTGTGTGCATGTACACATGTGAGCCTGTGAGTGTGTATTCAACTAATCTCCACAACAACAGTAAGAAGGCAGCACTGTGGCTGTGCCTAACCACATGTGCACCATGGTACCGTGGACAGCGTCCTGATGGGAACTGAGCACAGACCCCTGCCTCCAACCCAAGCCCCACGCAGCATGGCCATCATGTCTCTCACCAGCAAATTCCAGATCTGGCTCAACTACTGAGGCCTCTTCCTCCATAAAAGGATTAAAACTATATTTTATAATTTCATTGTTCTTAATATATATTATTAAACATATTACTGTTATAGATTTCTCATTTTCTTCAACCTAAAACTTTATTTTTGAACTTGCATCCCTGGAAATAAGTATGTTAAAGATAGCAAATCATCAATGTTAAAAAAAAAAAAGAAAAAAGAAAGAAAGCACTTTATATAACAGAGCCTGAAACGAATCCACCATCCAGATTAGAAAAAACAAAAATTCCAGAAATGCTGCTGCCCGGGCCCCTGCATGAATCCAGCCCGGCCAGCACCCCGGAGACCTGAGCCGCGAGCACCTGCCTGCCGGGGCCACCATCCTGGCCGAGCCGCTGGTGTCTGCCTCCTCTGCAGCCTGTCTGCAGAGTGACGGCCTCTCACCCAGACACTGAGCTGCTCCCCTAAGGGACAGCAGGACCTCACTTCACGCCTGTCTGACCAGGTTCCTCGGAGTCATGATTGGTGAAGCCTGGGGTGAGTCTGTCCACCGTTGGCACCGCTGGCCTGAAGGGGGCTGTGCAGGCGTCTGCCCCGAGACCCGCCCTCCCCTGCTGGGACACCTGCGTCCATCACACACGCCTCAATTTCAGCCACCGGTTTTTCTCTCTTCGAGGCTGATGAACCAAGAGGCCTAGAGCACTCTTTTGTACTATTGATCACATCATGAGCCACAAGTTCCCGGCTGGCACAAGGCTTCTGCTGCCTCCTGCGAGGCATTCGGCAGACACCAAGGAGCGAATTTCTCATCAGCTCCTCTGCTCGCTGAGGGTCTTTCACAAATTCACACCTTCCCACTTGCTCCTTGCTGAGACTCCATGGTGGGAAAGCCCATGATCTCCCCTCATGACCTCCTCCTTTTGGCCTGGATTCTGCCTTTGAAATATTTCCAGCAGGTACACATGCACTTTGATGACTGGCTCCCTGGACGGCCAGTTTTTAGGAACTTGGGGCTACCCCTCCCACAGTACCCACTTAGCTTTCTGACCTCTCTCCTTTTAGATATGACTTTGTCTCATCTCTTGGTCTGTCAGACCCTTCCTCACTCCTCCTATCCCTCCCCTTCCTCTCTTCTTGTGACTGTCGAGAGGCCCTATCAGCCCCTGTCCTTCTCTCTGCATCCGTGTGGGAATGGATGGAGAGCCGTGGACCCACCATGTGAATGAGACGGTCTCCTGGGCCACGGGATCTGATGGAATGATCCATCACTGGGGTCGGCCTGCTCCTGCCTGGGCATCTCAGTGGCAGTCTGTGGGGACGGAGGCAGGACGTCGGGCAGCTTGGTGCTGGCTCTCCTCCTGTGTGGTGCCAGGTGATTGCTGCCCAAGTTCAAATGTGGATGGAGTAGCAGGGCCCCTCTGTAAGCTTCATTCCTGAAGTCGTGGGTAGAGTTTTAGACCCAGTACTATGGAAAGACTCTTCATTCTCCTGACATACATGTGAAATTACCTCAGTTTGCCTGCAGCTGTCCGGTGCACAGCATCCTCTGGGCTCCTCTAAGTCGCCCTACTGTGTGCGTGCAAAGACAACACGATGCTCATCATTTGTTGCCAGCTTTGAAAAGGACCTCATGACCCCAGCACCGAGGCCACCTGACTCGTAGCTCTGCTTTGAAATGTGCTTTCCAAGCACTTGCTGAAGTACTTCCGTTCTTCAGGAAACCCTGAGACTATTTAATACTACAGTTGACCCTAGAACAGTGCAGGACGTAAGGGCACCAACTCCCTGCACAGTGGAAAGAAAATCCATATATCACTTTTGACTTCCCCAAAACTTAACTCATAGCCTTCCGTTGACCAGAAGCTTTGCACATAACAGAAACAGTCAATTAACACATATTTTGCATGCTATAGTAAGAGATATAGTATTTATTATAGACTGTATTCTTATAATAAAGCTAAAAATAAGAAAATCGTAAGAAAGAGAAAATGTATTTACTATTCATTAAGTGGAGATGGCTTATCATCAAAGTCTTCATCCACACTCCGTGGCTGAGGGGCAGAGGAGGGGTTGCTCTTGCCATCTCAGGTAGCAGAGGTGGCAGAAAATCCACGTACAAACTGACCTGCCCAATTCAAATCTGTGCTGTCCAAGGGTCAACTGGACTTTTAGCATTTGACTCACATCACTCAGTGATAGGTTCCCTGCCCTGTTAATCTGAGAACTGTGAAACACCGGAGCCGAAGGTAACTGAAAATTCCTTACCCGAGTCGGTGGGTTTAGGAGTAAGAAAGCCAAGGCCCTGAGAAATGAGGTGCTCTCAAGGTCAACCCGAAGGGGCAGTGGAGGCCCAGCCCATCCAAGGCCTCTGCACACATGGCTCCGAAGAAGGCATGGCCAACAGGGCTTGCTGATCCAGGGACACCACCGCGGAGGGTAGGCCGCCTGTCACCAACACAGTGACAACAGCGTGGCCACGCGAAGGCTGCGGGTAAAGGCATGCACCTCACCGCTGTCTCCAACGCACCTGGCCTAGGTGGTCTTTCAGAAAAGTTCGCTCGACACATTAAGCCTCCTCTTCCTCATGATGCTCTCGTGCATTAAGACCATGACGGTCAAAAATGAAACCGCTTCCTGGCCCCGCCACATCCCACCTCACTCCGCCTCAACATCTGCACTGGTTTAGCTGCTCCCAGTCTCCGGGCCAGGGAGAGGCCGGGCTCCCGGGAGGTCCCGGCCAGGTGCGTGGCGAGATCAAGGCTCTGCTCCTCCCCGACAGACACCGCCTGCAGGACTGGTCCTCCGGCCGCACGAGAGGCTTCCTGAGCTGCCCCTGCCGTCCCTCAACTTGCTGCCAGAGACGTAGAAACCAGACGTGCATCTCACGAAAGAGAGAGGAGTAAGCTCCTGCACAGGGAGCTGATTGACAGCAGATGCAAACCCACCGGGGACTCACACCAGACAAGGCGCTCATGTTGGGGAACCCCCACCTGGGGACTGGGAAAGGGAAAACGCTCCTTTCACAGCACCCTAACGCAGGCTCCCTGGATCCGGGCTGGGACGTGGCTGTGCAGACACACACTGGTCTCTCCTCCCTGGGCATCTGTGAGCAAGCCCTGAGAAAATGAATCTGCGTGGGGATCACTGTGGGACTCAGACTTGGGCAGGCCAGTTAGGCAGGACTGGCTTCCCGCGACCCCAGGTTTCAAAGCCTTGAACCTGCCCCCATGCTGAGCTGGTTTCCCGAAGGGTCCTGCCTCTCACTTTCACTTCCTCCCTTGTCCCAAAATTGTAAGGTGATGAGAGGTTCAGGGGCTGCACACTCACTCCCCCTGGAGACAGACTCCACTTCCCCCAAGCCTGTGCAGTCACAGGCTTTGGGATTTACACACCAGAAGGAATGGTCTCTGAGGCATCAGGACTGGGCCAAGGTCTTGCGGAAGTCCCAACACCCTGGAAACATTTTTATAAAAACATAAGAGCATGGCCAGGAGTGTGGCAAGAACAGGCATCTGAACACCTAGACCCAACACGGCCATGTAGGAGGGTGGCACCCAGCCTGGCCCTCTCAGGGCCCGTTCCCCTCACAGGCTCCAGGGAAGGTGCCACCACCTGGAGCCCCCCCACTCCTTTTTGGTGGTGGTGGTGGTGTTGAGACAGAGTGTCACTCTGTCACGCAGGCTGGAGTGCAGTTGCATGATCTCAGCTCACTGCAACCTCCACCTCCCAGTTCCAGTAATTCTCGTGCCTGAGCCTCCTGAGTAGCCGGGACTACAGGCATGCACCACCATGCCAGGCTAATTTTTGTATTTTTAGTGTCAAGGGGTTTCACCATGTTGGCCAGGCTGGTCTTGAACTCCTGACCTCAGGTGATCCATCCTCCTCGGCCTCCCAAAGGGCTGGGATTACAGGCGTTAGCCACCACGCCCGACCCCTTTTGTGTCTGATGCCCATGGCTGAATTCATTTCTCGTGTATGTTCAATATGTGTCACAAACCGTCTCATCCCTGGTGAGTTACCTCCTGGGATGCGTCCTCACTCACTCTCCCATCTCCATGAGACCCTGTCAGTCCGAGGGTCTCTTGTCCATCCCCACCTCCCAGGACCACCTTCCTTGCTATATTCTACACATCCTGACTCCATCCGATGTACGTGGGAATTTGTTATCTGCCCTCCTGCCCCAGGCCCCTCTCGGTAACCATGGACTTCCTGAGGTCCTCTCAGCACCACATCTCGCCTTTGCAGAAGGCCCTGCCTCCCCACCCACCTCCCCAGGCATCCTCTGACTCCTTGACATGCAAATCACAGCCCCTCATGTGGCCCCTCCCTGGTACTGGTAAAGAGCCGGGATTCCTGCTGCAAGCAAGCCCCAGTGCCAGCAACAGGAAACCTGATAGCTCACAACTGAAATGAGGAAGGAGTGGCTTTCCCCATCAGACAAGAAGTCCAAGGAAGGCCCTCAGGCCTACAGGACTGCCAGGGCTCCCCTATAGACCAGACGCCTCCCTCCCCCACTGACACTCCAGGGTAGACCCTGCAGTGGGGTCCCCGACAGCGACGGCTGCTACAGGCATCAGGCCAGAGATCAGGCTGACAGCGCCAACACACTCTGCTTTTCAGACTTTGCATTTTTATTCAGGAAAAATCATCCCTTTGGTCATGGGGATTTTCTCCCTTCATCTTACTGTGCAGAACTGGCCTCCAGGACCAAGGCTGCTTGAGAGGAGCAACAAGGCATTCAGGCCTTGGCAGGAGAGGAAGGAGGGTAAGAAGGCCTCAGGCAGGCGGTCCATCTGGCCGGAATCAGGCCCTCCCCAGTCCCCTGCGGCCCACCATCTTCCTAGATCTGGGAAACTCAAATACGGACCTCTTTACTGCACTCCTTTCCCACCCCTTTCTCCACCCGGAACACCACGGCCACGTCCCCAGGTCTCTTCTTCCACATCGCCCAGTCTAGACACAGGCTTCTCCCGCACCAGGTTCTACAGGCAGGAATCTGCCGCCTGCAGACTCCTCCCCGCCCCGACTCCTAGGACGCACCCCCAGCCCCCAAGACAGAGGCAGCCATGCGGTGCTACAGCAGTGATGGCGTTGTTTTTCCACTTTTTCTTGATATCCAAAAAAGGAAACTGAGGCACTAAGAAGTTACTGGCATGCATGTGTCATATGTATAGACTAGTGGAGGAGCTGCAGAGGAGCCAGAGGCAGGTGTCCCAGTCCTGCGCTTCCTCACCGCTCCACACCTTCTCCCACTCAGTCCTGGAGCCAACAGACCGGCTCCTGCAACCGTTTCCTTCCGCCTCACCTCACCACCCACACTGGGGGTTCTTGCTCCTCCTTGCTGGGTGCTTGTTTAAATAGTCTCTAAATGCTGATAAGATTCGTTTTCCTCCTGATCCCCACGAAGAAAAAGAAAAAAAAAATCACATCCTTGAGTGCCCCTACTCCCAAGCCCTGAATGTTTCACTGCCTTTCAGTTGATTGTTGGACACTCAGCTGTTTCCCTCCAACTTGGCTGAGAACACATCACAAATGACAACTGGCTTTTGACCTTGGAAGTCAGGGGCCTTCTCCGCGAGGTTGGCTGCATGGGGGCGACCTCCGCGGGCCCCACACCAGCTCAGAAGGCTGATGGTTCTGCTGTCACCATTGTGAGTGTTTATTGATGTTGTCTCTGCACTTGGGTTCTGCGACAGAAATTAATAAGACAATGGAAAGGTGGAGGCTGGGCCGCTGGATGCACGCCTCTCCAGCTCCAAAGCCCCGGCTGTCCTCGGCCATCCTCGGCTGGCTGCCCTGCCCAGCTCTCCCACCTGCTGTCAGTCAAGCCTAGGGGGCCTCTGCCCGGGGGCCTCAGCATCCAGGGCCCACATCCCAGCATGGGTGATGTGGGGGGGGGGTGCACGCTGTGACTCCTGACCCACGTCCTAAGGCTGTTTCCCCACCGAGATGTGAAAATCCTGCGGTCACCTGTCTGCTCTGGTTGGGGCAGTGGGCCGTAGAGGGAAATGCTTGGCTCAAATCCCCCAGGGCCTGTCCCCCACTAGGACACAGGGTTCGAGAGGGCCGTGGGCACTCGTCCGGGTTCACAAGGACACCGTGACTGGGCAGCGCTCCTCACCAGCCCTGCGCCAAGGAGACCCTCCCTCCTTCCACCTCCCGGCTCAGGGAGGATTGGTCTTTCCACGGCACCCACCAGACACAAGCTGTGAAGTATGAATTACGTCACCGTATGATTCTTCCTGCAAGTTAATCCCTCACTTTTACATTTACCGCATTGCACAGTATGAAGACAAAAGATAAAATTTATGCTAATTATTCACATTTTTATTTTTTTTATTTAGAGCTGCAGTCATTATCAAATGAAAGCAACCTGCCTTGTGAAGAGGAAGAGTGTGGGAGAAAGGAAAAAGTTTGTTTCACCACCATCAGTGGTACTTTTATCTCACTTTTTGAGCAAGCGGCCCCACAATTTCATTGTACACTGGGCTCTGCGAATTGCAGACCCGGCCCTGCTCCTGAGTGCACGAAGGTCACCAAACGAACCATGAAAGCCAAGTCTCCCCACTCTAAACAGCTGGTAACTGCCCCCCGGCCCCCATTGCCAAATACAAGGTTTTCTGTTGGCCAGCACACCTAGCGGAGGCTTCTGTCCCTGAACTCCAGTCTCTGTACTTTGCAGGTGCCTGGTCCCGAGGCCCCAAAGCCATCAGGTCAGGGAACACCGGCTCAGAGCAAGCTCCGCCTGCACGTGGCAGCCGCTCACAGTAAGATGGGCTATGCCCGGCCTGATTAGATTGGCCCAAATGCTTTAAACATCAAACGAGCTGACCCCTGACATGAGTCAGGTTGATTTATTGCCCTGCCGGCGCTGCTGACAGCCGCCACCAGGAGCCTGGCACTGTCTGGTCACCTCTCAAGTGCTGCACACAGGCGGCCCTGCAACCTCTAGCGTCAGCACAGGCAGCCCCGCCGGAATGCTAAGGGGCTCCAGCCCAGGTTGTTTTTTTTTTTTTTTTTTTAAAGAAACTCAAATAAAGAGTGCAATCACAGACAACCAGGAAAGTCTGCTGTGTGTGCTTGGAGATACGTGTGGGCCACGCTAGGAGACGCAGGCAAGCCCCAGCTAGAACCCGATGGCCTGCAGTGGGCTGGGGGTCCCACGGTGAACAAAGCAGAGGGGTGCTCCTGTCCAAGGTCGCCCTGCTTTCCCAACTGCCTGCTGGGCCACCTCTGTCTCAGGTATTTCACAATGAGGATTTATTTATTTCAGCATTACTAATTCAGAATTTATGTTAACGCGGAGTGAAGAACAAGCTCATCATAACCTTCATGATGAAGAAGTCGGTTGCACAGACAGCACTGATGACCGAAGGGACAATTTTTCCTGAATAAAAAAGAGGCCATCAGCCACCTGCTTACGGCCACAGTGGGGATGTTCATAGGTCCCTGAGAGCCGTGTACTTCCAGGCCAGCCAGCCACGCATGCATTACCTCAGTTTCTCCACTGTTTAAACCAGGTACCAAGGATTTCGCTTTGTCAACTGCACAAGCCCATTCCAAGTTTCCCTACATACCCAGGTGTTAATTAACGAAGCCCCACTTCATTAATTCACGCTAGAGCTCACCAACAGCGACAATGCCAAGCCTCAGCCATCAGCTCTCTTCCGTACACACAGAAGCACTTTTCCTTAGGAAAGTCCTTTCATCTCAAGCTTCAATATCCCCAACTTTTAAAATTATTGTTCCTGGCTTGCAGGCCATTGGGAGGATTCACAAAATGATGGATGTGCAACAGCTTGGTGAGATGCCAAGCCCCGGGGTACTGCAGTTAGTGATGAGGAGGAGAAACGTCCCCTCCTCCATGCCATGGGGCCACCACCTAAGTCTTCCCAGCTCTGACTGCCTGTTCCCTCTGACCCTTTGTCATCCCGTGTTGTGGGTGTAGATGAGCTCTCGGTCTCTGGAAGAAAGTCTAAAATCCTGAGCAGCATGGCACAAACAGATGCAGAACCAAAGCGAGGCTCTGCCCAGTGCTCACCAGAGGCCAGGGCTGAGGCTTTGGGTACATGACCTCCTTATAACTTTTTTCTCTTCATAAACACGGAGGACCTGTGAGCCTGCACCCAGTCTCGGGGCTGAAAGAGAGAAGCACATGAAAGCCTTTGGTCTGGGCGTGCAAGTCCAATGCTTACACTCCTAGGAAGTTTTCAGGAAAGTAGGGACAAGGCCACCCTGCAGAGTTCAATTAAACTTTCAAGTCTATTTAAGCATTCTAAATAGGCACCAATTTTCCTAGATTTGGGAAAGGAGTAATAAAGAAAGAAAGAGGAAGAGTATTCCAGAAAGACATTCATAAAGTCCCTTTAAAACTGAAAAGAAGTACTCTGGAACTGGATCCTCAGCTCCCGGGAGGCATCCAGGCCTATTTTCTCCACCCGGGAGCCTGGAAGGACCTCCTCCTGGGACTCCAATTCACCAAAGGAGAAAGAACCAAGAAACTGACATGAGAGGCTCTTCAGGGAGCCCCATGGTTGACCCATTCTGCTCAAGTTCTCAGAACTGCCACATTGACTGCTGACCTGTCACTCTTAATCATAAGCTGATGGACAAGGAATTCCAGACATCAGAGAAGCACTCCTAACAAGGAAGCCAGTGACCAGAACAATCAAACAGGAGCAAAAGCAACCTATAGGAAGCAGAGACTATGGTGGAAAAAAGAAACTTAAGAAGGAGACATTAAGATTAATAGTCACCAATGAGAGAAGATGCTGAATCCATATTGCAAGAGCAGGATGCTCAGAAAGAAAATATTGACAGAACTAAAAGAGCTACTAGTAATTAAAAATATAAAGGCCGCCCGGGCATGGTGGCTCATGCCTGTAATCCCAGCTACTTGGGAGGCTGAGACAGGAGAATTGCTTGAACCCAGGAAGCAAAGGTTGCACTGAGCCAAGATGGCACCACTGTACTCCAACCAGGATGACAGAATGAGATACTGTCTCAAAAAAAAAAAAAGAAGGCAGATTCTGGCTTCCACTTAAAATGTAGAAAGCTAGATAGCATCATGCCCACTTTTACCATAATACACACACAAAAAAAGACATATAATCCATAGAATAATATCTTTACTTGAATCCAGTAGAGAGCTGTCAGAGTGAAACTACTTAACCCCGACTCTAAGGAAACAGTTGTAAAGGAGCAATGGAACTCAAATGCTTGCTTTCGGTGGGCAGCATGAAAGCTGGTGAGAAGAATTCAGCTAAAAGTTTGAATAAGTTCCTAAAGGACAAATGTGGAACCATTGGAAGCCAAGAAAAGAAGAAAGGAATTCATACAAATTCATAGGTTCTTTTTTTCAAGCTCACCAAGTAACAGAGAAGAAAGAATGGCAGCCACTGTGGTAAAGGGAGGAAGTGCCACAGAACAAAAGACCAAAAGCTTTCCACTCCAGAACACAAGAGAAGATCCACTGCACCTGAAAGATGGGCCGGAAAGTACCTTAGGCAGGGGCTGTGAGACATCTGTACTGCTGAGGAGAGGCAGGATCACATTGAAGACCCCAGCCCTGAGATGCAGGGACATGGGGCCTACCAGAGACTGAAGCTAACCCAGCATGGGAAGGAATGCCATCACCCTCACCCCAGCACGAGGCTGGAGGCACCTGGTAACAAGGAAATGCAGTTGACTGCTGGGAAAGAATGAGGACAAAGGGGGGCCCTTTCTGAGATGTAGATGAAAAGGGAAGATCTAAAGCTGAAGGTGGCAGGCACAGTCATTGATACAATCTCCCAGCAAAACCACCCTAAACAAAAGGAACCCCTGGAAGGCTGAGATACCCTGGGAGTGACCCTATCTACAACAAAATCCAAAGCAAGTGCCACTGACTTGATTAACTCAACTCCCCACACTAAAGACATGGAAAAGGAAATTGTATGTTCAGGTGTAAATTCTGTTTCCTCAGACTCTACTGTCCTGTGAAAACTGTTCAAAAACTGTGAGCTATGCAAAGAAGCAAGGCAGACATATACATGCAATCAAGAGACAAAGTATACAACAGAACCAGATACAGATATGACTCTAGCATTGGAACTATCATATGGAAATTTAAAATAACACTGAAAAATATGTTAAAAGTGTTAGTATAAAAAGTGGGCAATATGCATAAAGAAATAGGGAAATTCAGTAGAGAGATGAAAACTCTAAGATAGAATCACACTAGGCGTGGTGGCCCACACCTGTAATTTCAACAGTTTGGGAGGCCAAGTTGGACTGATTGCTTGAGCCCAGGAGTTCAGGACCAGCCTGGCAATAGAGTGAGAACCCATCTCTATAAAAAATACAAAAATTAGTCAGGCATGGAGTTACACACCTGTAAGCCCAGCTATTCAGGAGGCTGAAGTGGGAGGATCACTTGAGCCTTGGAAAATCAAGACTGCAGTAAGCCATGATCATGCCACTGTACTGCAGCCTGAGCAACAGAGTGAGACTTTGTCTCAAAAAATTAAAAAAAGAAAGAATCAACTAGCAATTCTAGAAATAGTGGCAGGGAGGCTGCAATAAGCAGGAACAGAAATAGAGAATGTCTCTGATGGGCTCGTCAGTAGACTTGAGGCATCTCAGTAAAGAACAAGCAACTTGAATGTCAATAGCAATCAGCCAGATTGAAAGCCAAAGATAAAACAGTGATGAAATAGGAAACAGCACGCAAGGGTTTGGGGGCCATAGAAGATGATCTAGTAGAGATGTAACTGGAATCCCAGATAGAAAGAAAGGGGGGCAGTATGGAAGAAAAGAAATATTTTAATAAGTAATGGCCAAGGTTTTCCCCCAATTGGTGAAACATACCAAAAATGCACAACTATTGAGCCCAAAGAAATCCCAGTGGGATAAATATCAACAAAACACATACACAAAAAAATACATACATTCAAACTGCTGAAAGCTAAAGGTAAATAAAACTTTTAAAGGAAGCAAAAGAAAAAAAAAGCACATAGCATACAAAAACAAACCAACAAAAAGTTACAATAGACTTCTGTTCAAAAACTATGCAAAGCAAAAGATAATAGATTACCATCTTTAAAGTGCTGAGAGCACAAAGAAAAACTGTCAACCTGGAATTCTATACCAAGTAAAAAAATATCAAAAGGATAGAAAAATAAAGGGCTTTTTCTGAGACAAATAAAAACTGAGAGAATTAATTGCCACCGGATTTTATCTGTAAGAAACATTAAAGGGAGTTCTTCAAACAAACTTAGATCTGAAAATGGCAAACTTAGATCTGCAGACAACTGAAAATAGCATTAGTGAAAGTAAATTTAAAAGGATTTTTTCATTTTAATTGCTCTGAAAGATAACTGACTGTCCAAAGCAAATGTAGTATCCATGTGTTGTCAGTTTATAACATATGTAAAAATAAAATACAAGGCAATAGCACAAAAGATAGAAAAAATCAGGAGTATACTGTTGTAAGGTCTTACAATGCAAGCAGAGTGGCATGTAACTTGAAGGTAGACCATGATTAAAGGTATATATATAGTAAACTCTAAGGGAAAACACTAAAATAACATTTTTAAAGAGGCATGAAAAATAAACCAGTGAGAGAATTCCAGTTTAGCCAAGGTGGGAAAATAGGAATTGGATTTACTCTCTTGCCTGCAATAACCAATGAAGGCACAAAATATATAAAAGGGCAGTTTACAAAACACGGGACATCAGATGAGTGCTATGTTTTACAGAGATTGTTGAGTGTCTAACAATGATCCATGCTCCCGTTTATAAGGTAAAATTGCTATTGAAAAACAGCAGCCCATCCAGTGACTATATTTTCAAGCCCCTTTGTCTTCAAGGGAAGCCATGTGTGAAAGTTCCAGCCTGGAGAGGTGGGTGGGAGTGGTACACTCCACTTCTAGGACTCATTGGGCATTCACACCCACAGTGCCCTTCACACTTTCTCCACCTTTACAGTTGCACGAGGTTGCCTGGGGTGGCTGTGGGAGCCATGTGGTGGTATTGATGGAGCTTCTGTGGGCTGATTCTGGAGCAATCAGAAGGATGGTGCAGAGCGGAGCCCTTTCCCTTCACCATCTCCCACACCACAGTTCCAGCACTCAAGGCACTGCAAAGTGGAGGGAAGCTTAGTCTCCACAGCAGCCCATGGCCCAGCATCATAGGGTCTGGCTGAAGGAGAAGCCAACAATTGCATGGGAAAGCACCCAGCCCCAGGGTCTTACGGCACACGTGGCCAGGCTGCCATCCACAAAGGGTCAATATTGGGCTTTGTTCCCAGGGACTGCGGTTGATGGAAGGGAAACTTGAAGTCAGTTATGACGCCATGTCCAGGGAAGGGGGAGGAGCCAAGGGAGCATGTGACTGGGAAGGACTGGAAAGGAAAGTGGGACATCAAGAGTCCCTGCTCAGATGCAGCAAAGGCTAAGGTCAGATGAGAAAAGGGGAAACAGAAGGTAGCACTTACCTCCTGAACAGGTTTGGAATATTTGGGCTGCTGGTCACTGCATGTCGGCAGCATCGTTCCTAGAGGGGACAGTCCTGCAAACACCAGCTCAGGGTCATAGAAAATTATGGCCCATAGATGAATACGGGACACCTGTTTGCAAACTGCTTATCTTCGTGGCACAGAATGAAGCCAAATAGACAGCTGCCGCTGATAATGATGAAGAAGAAGAAGAAGAATATATGATTGGTTGATAGATGATTGATAGATGGTTGATAGATAATTGATAGGTAATAGATGATGAATGGATGGTGATAGATGATCAGTGATAGGTAACTGATAGATGATTGATGATTGATAGATTATAGATAATAGGTAGATGGTTGATAGATGATTGATAGATGATTGACAGATGGTAGATAATAGATGATTGATAGAAAATTGATTGATAGATAAATGATGGATAATAGATTATTGATAGATATACATAGATACATAGAGACAGACAAATGATAGACAGCTACAAGCAGAAATCAGTGTGGAATACAGGATGGAGAAGATGAACTTTGGATTAAAGGTAGCCAGGTTCAAGTCCTAGAGCCTTCGCGTCTCCTAGCTGTGTGGTTGTATACCAGTCATTTCCCCTCTTAGAGACCGTTGTTAGGTTAGATCTGTATTTTTTTCAAACTGTTTATCAGAGCAACTGGGAGAAGAGATAGGCAGCGAGTCCAACACCCTTACCCAGTTTCAACCAGATTAGAGTTTTAGCTCTTTTATAAAGTTTCATGCATGATAATATTTTAAGAACTGGTTCCACTGCTAAAACAATAATTTAAAATATAGGCCAGATCATCTCAAGGCCCTTATAAGGCTAAGAGTTTAAGGACTAGCTCCTTAGCCAATTCCAGGTACTCCACATCTGAAACACACCGAAGGCAGAGACCCCAGGGCTGGGGGCTTCCCCACCTCCTGCCCGGAGCTGCCAGAGTCTCGTTCATGTCACTGCTGCCTCCTGAGCTGGCAGCAGCAGGTAACCCGGCACCTGACCCGTGGGAGTCACCCAATAGACGCTGGATGAAGAAAGGCAAAAAAAAACCCATTCATCAATAGTGATTATTCATTCAACAAACAGTTCCTGCCAACCTATTTTTTGTACGTGGCAGCCTGGTAGATGCCAGAGTTGACGAGAAGGCAATTCTTGCCCCAGATGGAGTCCAGCAAAATGAGTGCTTACAATCCGGTGGGAGGAATTCAAGGTAAAAACAAGATGCTGCAGAAGCCAACAGGAGCAAGCCCAATCCTGCAGGCTGGGTGAGGGGAGCCCATAGTAACTGGAGGAGCAGGACCTTTCTTCTTGAGGAGGACACCCGGGGAGGTGGGGGACCGTGGGGAGTGGAGACAGAGGGCTGCACCGAGGAAGTCAGGTGTGGGACCTCGGGGCAGGGGAAGCGCAGGACTCTGAAAACCCATCAATCACACCATGTGGCTGGGGCACAGGTGTGGGTCCCAGAGAAGAGAGGGGAGCTGGAGAGGTGGGCAAAGCCCAGAGAGCACAGGGAGCCTGGACATTAGGCCAGGAGGGAGACTCGCTCTGCAGAGATGGAACCCAGGGAAGGCTACATGGCCGGAGCACGTTAAGGTAGGTTTCTGCTAAAGTGCCTTGTAGCCCCACAGGACATCTGGACCAGAGAGGTCGGTGAGAGGCTGGGCGCTCCTCAACAGGGCCAGCAGCAGCCCGGACTGAGAGGATGGCTGTGGCAGTGGAGAAAATGGGTGGATTCAAGAGACACTAGGACGAATAATTCATTAATGCATCATTTATTTCTAAATAAAAAAATCTTCTGGTTGTAAGACCAACCTGTGTGTTTGAGAAAATCTCTATCACCAACCATTCTCTCTGTAAGCTTAAATTTATATATCTTTAAACTAAATCAGGAGGATGAGCCTTTATTCATCACCCCTGGGGGGAATAAAAGCAGCCCCCAGTTGCCCTATTCTTTTGGCGCTTCTTCTCTTTCTTTTAGGCAGGAGAACTGTTCTCACTAAGCGGACTGGGCAGCTGAGGCCCTTGTGTGGTACGTGAATAGCACGTGGGAAATGGAAGGTGCGGTGCCGGCTTCTGTGGACACTTCAGCACGGTGTTCGAATCCTACTCTGCCGTCTGCAGTGAGTACTGCGCAATTGGCCAAAACCAAAACCTAAACTCAGAGATAAACAAGAAACGAGGAATGATTGCAGCTTCTCGTTGTTCAAGGACCAGCACCGCCCTCAGCCCCGCGTTAAAGCAGAGTGAGGCTGAAGACGGAGAAACACGGAAGGAGCATACTCTTCAACCCCACAAAAGGCCCAGCCCCAGCGGGAAGCGTGCAGCCTCTAGGGCCCGAAGCCCTGGGTGAAATCCCAGCTCCACGCTTCCTCAACACCTTCCTCTGCAAAGTGGACGCAACGCCCAACTCCTGGTGTGGCTTGAAAAACATTAATTCAATGAGATAACAAATCTAAAGCTCCTGCTAGATACAGAAGCTTAACAGATGGCACTGTGATTGCTTGTCCTCTGCATGGACCACGGCTATTTTTCTCTGTGTTCTGAAGTACTCGAGATGCACACCAGGCATGTTCTCTGAAACCATCTCCCTGTCTAGAGGACAAAGTGGCATGAAAGCCAGACGTAAACCATTTCCACCCTCTATTTAACTGACAAAGGCAGTTTTCCATTATAAGCAAAGCATGCACATAATCCGGGCAAAACCGGATTCCTGGACCTTGTAAACTCACTTTCAACTGATAAACCAGCCGTGGAATCTCAGCTTAGCCGTGGGGTCCACCTTGCACCGTGAAGCCCATGGTCTGACTGACCCTTCTGCCTGACACAAAATGCCAGTGACATGTTCTGGCAACAATCACCTTAAAAAACACAGAAAAATAAAGTGTCTATCCCACCTTCCTAAGCCACAGCAGAGGGCTGGGCTTATCACAGCTACCCAGTGGGATGACTTTTCAGCGTGTATTTGTGTTCCAAGCCACTGCTGGTTCATTTTCCCCTAGAACTATGCACAACTTGAAGATCTCAAAGGAAACACACACACACACACACACACACACACACACACACACACACACACACACACATAAACTTAGTTATGATTCTCGCAGCTCTTTGCCTCCCAGGACAGCATTACTACTGTGTCATCAGGGTCCAGGTGCACTTTGAATGCTTTCACCAGCTAAGTTCAGTTCAACAAACACTGACGGAGCACCTGCTATGGTCATGTGCCAGGCACCACCTTCGGTCTAGAGTACTTGGAGACGCAAGGCAGCATTTTAACCTGCATCACATTCCTACCAAGCATGCACTGTTTTCTTGGCACACCAAAGAGGAAATGGAAGCCCTGAATGGTTAAGAAAGCCACCAAAGCCAATAAAGCAGCTATACTTGAATGTGAGTCAGCCAGACCCCCACAGCAGCAGTTTCCCACGCAGCTGCCTGCTCCTCCAGCAGGAGAGACGAGGTTCACTGCTTCTGTGCTCGCCGCCAAAGGTGCCTGATCACCCCTGTACATATATAGCGCCGTCAGCATACATAGGAGTCTGATAAAGATCCGGACTCCCAGGGAATAGAGAACAGCAATCAATGCCCAGGCTCCTGCAGGTGGAATGCAGGTTCCCACTATGATCTCAGCCATCTCATGGCTGCAGGACCATTGCATCCCATAGCTACAGGTGCAAATGATGGCACCTCTGTCCATAAGTTCCTTGCTGATTAAAACAGAAATCTGACCTTGGGGTGATCCTCCTTCCATTCAGGTTCTCTGATTCTGTTACTGTTGACACATGGAGAAGGGAGATTAATGACTGCTGGAGGATACGGCGTGGCAGAAAGCAACGGGACCCTCCCCCCGTCCTGATACACAGTGGCGATGGTGAAGGCTGGACCTCTAGGTGGGTCCACTCTGGCCTTCCACCTTATCCTTGGGTCAGTGTACACTGAGGACACTCAGGCCCAGCGCACAGAACGGAAGCTCCATGGTGGAAAAGAGTACCATCATCACCACGCACTGCAGGAAATCACCCACCCTGGAAAATTGTCCTTGTCCCCGGCTTCATTTTGCTTGGAGTCCCTCTGCTAGTTTGAAATCCATATGGATGTACTCACATCAATCTGAACTAAGTTTTTCAAGTAAAACGTCAGGAGGCTTTGTCCTGTGCTTTCTTGGAGTCTAAATACGCCTTCTGAACATGCTCCAGCCACGCATTCTGCGGGCTCTGAGGACATGAAGGGGTGAGGAAGGAATTTGAAGGGGGGACAGCTTTCTCCAGCTTGACATTTGTCCCAGGCCACTCACCCACTGGTTATTCTGTGAATCCCAAATGCAGTGGGCTTCCCCACCACATCTCTGGCCCCATAGAGCAAGGCAGGAGGCGGGTGGTGAGCTGATGGGTCACACTCTGCCTTCCTGTACCAGCCAGGGCCACAGCCCCTTATAATAATTTTCAAAAATTTAAAAACAAATATCCCTGTTCAAGAACAACAGTCGTCACTTAACTTGAGGAAAATCTGAAGATTTGGAGGCTTCACAGTTTGCTGCCTGGACTCACTCAGGACAGTTCACCCAGTGGAAGCTGGCTTTACCGTGATGCCCCCTCATGCTTCCTATCAGCCTGTTTCTCTCTGTCCCTCACTGCACTGGTCCTCCCACCCTCCTCTCCTGCCACAGAAATCTGAGCTGAATGAGCCTCCCTGGCGTGCCCTGGAATGCAACGTACCTTTTCCTTTGTCCCTCCACATAGATGTCTAGCATGGCCCAGCCCCAGAACCCCTGCACCCGCGAGCTCTTCATAATCACCCATCACAAGCGGGCCTCCAAAGGCCTGGCCCAGGTGCCCCTGAAATCTCACCGTATGTTGGTCCTATAATTGCATCATTTCAGGGTCTTCACGGACAGGCAATCCTTCTGCCACCACTGCTGCTGTGCTAGAAATTGCCTCCTTCTCCTCCTTTGCTTCCAGGGCCATGCTGACCCTCTCGGCTGGTGGGGATAATGAATACTGCCTGGATCACTCAGAGAATAGGCTGCTGGACTCATCAGAATTGTGATGCAGTAGCTTCCCACAGCATAAATTCCCACTATCCATCCCTTTCTAGCCCAACCCTTCCCCCAACACACACGTGCATGCACACACGCACACACACACACACACATCACGGACTGAAGAAGAAGCTACTGAAGCCAGATACCTGTTAGAAGGAAGTAATAGAGTGGTGTTGATATATAACAACCCCTGAACATGAAAAGGCAATGCTTAAAGGAAGGGGGAGGGCGTGGGGGGAAGGGGAGAGAGAGAGAGAGAGAGAGACGCATACCTTACCATGTACCAGGCAACTGACAGGGATTTCATGCTAATTGTCACATCAACCTTCACTTCACAAATGGGAAAACTGAAAGTAAGAATTTGAGCGATTGGTCCAACACAGAATGTGCCGGGTAAAGTAATATTCTAAGCTGGTTCGTGACTCCCACAACTCGTGGACTTTAACTGCACCTCTTCTATGAAATTCTCCTTGCTAACATAGGGCTTGGCCCCAAGGCATGAGGGCTAGAACTGAGAAGTATCACTGAGGAGTTTCCCAAAGGCACATGTGCCTCAAAGTTCTGTAAAATGCAGGCAGGTTACACATGGTATTGATTACCTGACGTCAGGTGACATCGTGTTGTGTCCCAGCTTCTGAACTGAAGCTCCCCTTTCTTCATTATTTTTAATAATGATGGCTTTCATCTGCATTTTTTAGATATTTCAAAGTATTTGTATTTTCAATCTATTTGGAGGCCTGTTGAACCATGAGCACACTTCGGCTGTGAATCATGAACACCTTCATGTTAATGATGAGCACCTTTCTTTCACCATGTTTGTCATTTGTGAATTCTCAAGCAGCATATAAAAAGGATTAGGTGTTGCCGTATGTTCACCGCAGTGCTGTTTACAATAGCAAAGACCTGGAACCAACCCAAATGCCCATCCATGATAGACTGGACAGGGAAAGTGTGGCACATGTACACCATGGAATACTATGCAGCCATAAAAAACGACAACTTTGTGTCCTTTGTAGGGACATGGATGAATCTGGAAACCATCATTCTCAGCAAACTGACACAAGAACAGAAAATCAAACACCGCATGTTCTCACTCATAGGCAGGTGTTGAACAATGAGAACACGTGGGCATAGGGAGGGGAACATCACACACTGGGGTGGGTTGGGGGGTGGGGGGCTAGGGGAGGGACAGTGGGGGCAGGGAGGTTGGGGAGGGAAAACACTGGGAGAAATGTCTGATGTAGCCAACAGGGGGAGCAGACCACCATGGCATGTGTGTACCTACACAACAACCCTGCAGGAAGTGCACATGTATCCCAGGGCTTAAAGTACAATAAAGAAAATTTAAAAATAAAAAAGAGTATTGGATGTTGCTTCTTTGATAAATGAAAATTCTCTTACAGTATGCTTACTGCCCTCTTCTGACTACTACTAGCTGAGCTCTGGTGTGGTTGCTGATTTAGAAGAACCCTCCTATGAAGAACAACATTAAAAACTGAACAATTTTAAAGCATTGGATTTTTGGAAATCAGTGAAGGTACTAGAAAAGGCAAGACTCCAGAACGGGAAGAAAACGAGTTGATCTGGACTTTCTGTACGGATTTTTCCTTCATAGTCATTTCCCAGTTTTTAATCTGAGGCATGTAGTCTAAAGAGAAAACTATGGCATGGACCTAACAGAAGCGTCACTGAGTCAGGAAGACACAACTGGAGTCCTGTGCCATCAGACAGCCAGATCCGAGAGAATAAAGACCCCAGAAATACGGGAAACACAAGAAAGCAAATCACATGTCTGCATGCAATTTCTTCCTGAATCTCTGGACCAGCTTTTAAATGGAGCATGCATGGAGCAATAAGATACAAAACAGAAAGGATCTGCTAAGATCCTCAAAAGCTATGTAGACATGTCAAAAGTTTTGTGGAGCTGAAGAGACAAAAATTCAAGAGTACATCCCACTCAGGTGGTGGCAGGTCTCAGGGATGCTTCAAGCTTTCGACTGAGACACAAAAGTTTATGATTTTAAAACAAAACACACGAAATGTGAACTAGATGATACATTCTATAAATGTCTAACATGCAGGTTCTTGGAAACCCAGAGAGGTACAAGAGAGAAAAACAGAGTGGAAGCAACATTTGAAGACACGCTGGCCAGACATTTTCCAAAACAAATGAGACATGATCCACACATTTTAAAAGGCATATTACCTCTCTGCAAGATTTAAAAGCAGCAGACAAAAATTTAAAAATGCAAGCGCTGGTTTTCTATTGCCACAAACTTAGAGGCATAAAACTTCACGCACTTACCATCTCAGAGCTGTGAAGAACAGAAAGCCAGGCAGGGCTCAGCTGGGTCCTGCGCTCGTTTTCACGAGGCTGCAATCCAGGCATCTTCCATAGCTGTGGTTCCCATCTGAAGCATGGGGACCTCTTTTCAGTTCCTTCAGAGTTGCTGACAGAATTAAATCCCATATGGCTTTGTGACTGAGGTCCATTTTATTTTTTCCAGCGACTGTTGGAAGACCATTCTAAGTTGCTACAGGCCACTTGAATCTATAAGTAGCTCTCAGCATGGCTTCTGGGAAAACTCTCTGCTTTTAAAGACATCATCTGATATCTTTAGAAGACCCAAATGGGATAATCTAACCCTTGATTAATTCAATGCTGACTCATCTGGGGCCCTAATTACAGCTGCAGAATCCCTTCATGTACAGCACAGCGTAACACTACCTCAGGAGTGCTGTCTTACCCTATACATATGTCCTACACACGCTGAAGAAGAGGCTGTCACGTAGGGTGAGGGTCATTGGGGGATTGTTTTAAAATTCCACCTGCATCAACAAGCCAATTCATATTATAGTAAAACTGCTGAAAAACAAGGAAAAATAAAATATTTTTAAAACTAGCTAAAAGAAAACAGAACCTTTTCCCTCAAAAGAGCAACAATGAGACTGACAACTACATTTCCAGCTTAAACAGAAGCCAGGAGACAATGAAATGGCAGTTTTAGATGTTGAAAGAAAACATTTCCAAACTGGAAGTCAAGACATAGCAAAAATAGATCTTAAACATTAAAGTGAAATGAATATGTTTTTAGACAGAAGCAATTGAGAATTCATCATGAGGAGAACAATACCAAAAATATATGTAACGAAACAAAAAGCAGTTTTTCAACAGGAGGTAAAATGAATCCATAAAGAAGCTCAGAAATACAAGAAGAAATGAAAATAATAAGAAAGGTTAAATATGTGATTAACTCTAGGTGATTACATAGTATTATGATTTTAAAATCTTATCAGATTTAACTTATATGAGAATTGAAATATAACAACAATTACACAAGAAACAGGAATCCAAGTATCACAATGTTGTTGAATTATCCAGAAAACAATAGAAGAAACATGTTTAACTGACATTCAAATAAATCAAGGACGCATGTTACAATCTTACAGTCTCTACTGTAACCACTAAAAGAACAGTAAAATCATATAACTTACTAGGTGCAAAGGTTAACTGTAAAACTAAAAATAGTTACAACTGATCAAAAACAAAGCTAGAAAGGAAAAAAACAAAAAAAACAGAGAATACAAATGGGAAGAACTAGTAAAATACTAGGTTTAAATACAAGACTATAAGGGATGACATTACATGAAAATGTAAATAATACAAATAAAAGACAAAAGTTTTATAGTCTGTATTTTAAAATTAAAATATATGTTGCCTACATTAAATATGTTTAAACATAAGAATAGAGAAACTTTGAAATAGAGGAATCAAAAATGATATCTATTAAAAATACTAACTAAAAAACATCTAGTATAGCTCAACTTAAGTGAACTTTAAAGCAATAAGAATTTTAGAGATAAAAAGGGAAATTTTGAAATCTAAAAGAACACCTAACAGAAAGTTTAAATCCTAAATTTGTATGCACCCAATAACACAATTTCAAAACACATAAAGCAAAAACTAAAAATTGACTAAAGAAAAAAATAGAAAAATTCACAAGCCTAGAAAGGTTGTAAAATAATTCTTTCAATAAAAATTAAACAAATTACAAATGTGTGAAAAACACAATTATCAAAATGGACTTAACTTATCCAATTCACATAGAATATTTATAAAAATTATTTATATTGTGGACAGAAAAGCAACTCTAAACACATTTTAAATGATTTAATATGTTCTATTACTACAGTGAGATCAAGCAAGAAATCAATAATAGTAACTAGAAGAAAACTAGAAAATTTCCGGAATTTTAGAAATTAAATAATACTTTACTAATAAAGCATGAGAAGAGAAGAAATTACAAGGAAATTAAGACATAATGCTAACTGAATGGCAAGGAAAATACAATGTTTCACAACTGGATGTATAACTAACACATTGCTTAGAAGAAATTTATAAATGCATACATTACAATATTGAAAATCAATTAGCTAGAAATCCATCATAAGAAGCTATCTTCAAAAAACTGTATATTATACCCAAAAAGATAGAGAAGACAAAATAAGAAAAATAAGGGTAGAAAGCATAATGAATAGAATAAAATAAAAGCCCAGAGTTTTTTGTGTTTTTTTTTCATACTTTAAGTTATGGGATACATGTGCAGAATATGCAGATTTGTTACATAGGTATACACGTGCCATGGGGGCTTGCTGCATCCATCACCCCATCATTTACATTAGTTATTTCTCCTAATGCTATCCCTCCCCAATCCCCCCACCCACTGCTATCCTTCCCCTAGCCTCCCACTCCCTGACAGGCCCCAGTGTGTGAAGCTCCCCTCCCTGTGTCCATGTGTTCTCATTGTTCAACACTCGCTTATGAATGAAGATAGAACTCCTGTTGGAGAGAATGTGTAGATTCAATGTATGAGGTCTTTGGAGAGCTCATAGGTGTGTGCAATAGTGTAGTTATTGTGGAAAACAGTTTTCCAGTCCTTGAAAAGTTAAACATAGAGTTAGCATGTGACTCAGTAACTGCATTTCAGGTTATACACCCAAGAATAATAAACTTATGTTCATACAAAAACCTGGACACAAATGTTTACAGCAGTATAGCACAGTAGCCAAAAAATGAAAGCAACCTGTATTAGTGTATTCTCGCACTGCTATAAAGAACTATCTGAGACTGGTGGTTCTTAATGAAAAAAACAGGTTTAATTGACTCACAGTTCTGTAGGTGTAACGAGAAGCATGATTGAGAGGTCTCAGGAAACTTACAATCATGGCAGAAGGAGAAGGGGAAGCAAGCACCTTCTTCTAATGGTGGCAAGAAAGACAGAAAGAGTGAGGCGGAAGTGCCACCACCTGTTAAATCATCAGTCTCATGAGAACTCACTCACTGTCATGAGAGCAGCATGGAGAATTCTACCTTCACAATCCAATCACATCCTACCAGGTCCCTCCTTCAACATTGGGAACTACAATTCAACATGAGATTTTGGTGGGGATACAGAGCCAAATGATATCACAACCCAACTGTCCATTAGTTTATGAATGGATAAACAAATTTTGGTGTATACACACAATGGAATAATATTCAGCTATAACAAAGTGAAGCACTGATATAAGCTACAATATGGATGCACATTGAAAACATTATGCAAAGCAAAATAAGTCAGACACAAAGACCACAAACTATGGATTCCACTGATATAAAATGTCCAGAAGAGGCAAATTATTGTAGGCAGAAAGGAGATCAGTGGTTGCCAAGGGCTCAGGGAGGAAGGAATGAGGAATGGTTGCTTAATGCATACAGGTGATGAAAATGTTCTGGAATTAGATAGGAGTGATGATTATGCAACATTGTAAATACACTTAAAATGAATTTTATGATTTAAATTGGTTAATGGTTAAAATTGTGGATTTTATCTCATGTAAACATTATCTAAAATAATTAGACCTACTTAAATAGAAATATCTAATAAGTTTATGAATTAAAGACAATGTTTTAAATGTATTACTCCTCCCCAAATCAAAATATAAATTCAATGCAATCTCAATCAGAATTCCAACACGGTGAGTGGTATGTATGTGTGTTTGTATGTGCAAATTAACAAATTTATTCTTTGAAGAAGTGCAAATGTCAAAGAATGGCAAAGACAAGCAGAGGGACAAAGTTGGAAGACTTTACAATCTCTGATTTCAAGTCTATTACAGAGATACGATAATTAATCCAATGTAGTATTAGTGCAAGGATACACAAATTGACCAAAGGAACAAAATAGGAATCTGCAAACAGATTCACACATATGTACTCACCTGATTTACCACAAAAGAGACACCATGTTATGATGGAAAAATAATTTTATCAAATTATGATCAATCTATTGCATATCCACATAGGAAAATAATGACTCATGATCCCCATCTCATACCATACAAAATCATCATTTTCATAAGGATTGTAGACCTAAATGTGAAAAACAAAAAATTACAGCATCTAGAATGTAGAATACTTTCTTATCCTTCATGTAGAAAGGACATTAAACTCAGGCTAGGGTGTTAATTATACCTCATGAAAATTAACAACTCTGTTAATCCTAGGACAATGTTAGAAAGCCAGCTACAGTAACTAAGAACTTCATAGTACAAATATCACAAAAAGGACCTGCATCCATAATACATAAAAAACTCATACAAATTAATACAAAAAGACAGAAAGTCCAATAAATCACGGGCAAAAGTCCTGAACAGGCTCTTCACAAAATGTTGAATAAGACGGAAAGCTGTCCAGTGTTACTGGCCATCATAAATATGCAAATTTGAATTACAATTCTGTGCTATTACACAGCTACCAGAATGGCTAAAGTGAAAGTAAAAGAAAGTGTCAAGTATTGGTAAGAATGCGTAGTAAGCCGCACTTTCATACACTGCTTGTGGAAAAGTAAACTGGTCCATCCACTCTGGAAAACATTTTGGAAAACTGAACAGGTACACATACATACCCAACAAGCATGTCAGTTCCTCTCCTGGATATATATCTAACAAACATGTACATCAGTGCACTAAAAGATATGGACCAGATTTTCACAGAAGTATAATTTTTAACATCCAAGCAAGAAAAAAGACCATCAAATGTAGAATAAATAAATTGCAGTGGTTTGAAATAATTTTTCATAGCAGTAACAAGAGTGAGCCCCTGATATACATGGTAATGCCAAAGAATCTCACAGACGCAATATTGAGTGACAGAAGACAGATGTATAAGAACACATCCCGCATAAACTCATTCATACAACTTAAAAACAGGCAAACTAAACTATAGTGATGGAAATGAGAATCATGAGTGCCTTTGGTGGTCAGGAATGGTGACTAGCAGAAGTGTGAGGAGGGCTTTTGGGGGCTGGTAATCCCAATCTTGGCTCTGGCATATGGGTATGGTCACTTTGTAAAAAAATTAATTGGGCTGTATAGCTAAAGTTTATGCACTTCACTGATTGCGTATTTTATTTTTAAATCTTCACCATGTAAATATTTTGGAGGAAGAAAACTGTCACTGGGGAAAAAATAAATGCCTACTACAAAAATAGTCCCTGCCTTCATCCATTCAGGCTACCATACAAACTCCCATAGACTGGGTGGCTTACAAACCACAGAAATGGATTCCTCACAGTTCTGGAGGTTGGAAGTCCAAGCTCCAGGCATGATAAAATGTAGTCGTTCTGAGGCCACTTCCTGGCATATATTAGGTTGGTGCAAAATAATTGCAAAAACCACAATTACTTTTGCATCAACGTAATAGATGGCACCTTCTCACTGTGATCTCAAATGGTCAAAGGAGCAAGGCAGCAACCAAGTTCCCTTTCACAAGGGCACAAACCTCATCTTATGGGCTCTGCCCTCATGACCTCATCACCTTCCAAAGGCCTCACCTCCTAATGCCATTACCTTGGGGGTTAAGATTCCAACATAGGAACTTGGAGGAACACAGACATTCAGACCACAGGATGTCCTTTCCAACTGACGGATGAAAAGTGACCATCACAATGTAGGTAATTGCTGAAGCTGAGTTTGATATATGGGCTATTTGTTATTAATTATTTAATTTCTTTACTTTTGTGCCCATTTAATTGTTTCACAGTAAAAGGTTTTTTAAAGTTATAGCAATTATTTGGAAAGCAAAATTTAAAACTCCCTTCCTAATAATTAAAAAGTCCAAAGTAATTTGGATCTTCAGACACCAACCTTTAATATCTTCATTTGAAACCTCGCAGAAGAAACTGAATGTGAAAAACCTGCCAACGCCAAATCCACTTATGAACCATCTGATCTCCCCAAGTCCAGAGCTAGCAAGTCTGGAGTGGTATTTCTGGAAACATATGGCCCTGTTCCCCAACCGAGTCTCTCGCAGCAGTCCCACTGATTGCTGAGTGTGGATGGCTAGACACATAATGGCAAGGAGATTCAGAAATAGCGTGACACAGTCCCGAGAAAGCACCACAAATCATTCGCACAGTGGGGCAGAGATTCCCAGGCTCCGAGTCCTGATTTCCAGTGTCTCCTGGAGTCTTCCAAGAGCTGTGAATACAGGCTGGCCTCAAATGGAATCTGCTGAGGGCTTTGTGCAAGGTTACTTATGCCCTTGTGAATTTCAGATGCCTTGACAGTGAAGGAAAGGGCAGAAAGGTGTGTTCGTTCATCAACGTCAGGTGAAGGCCATTACTGCTTTATTGAGTGGAGAGGAAAATCATCCAAAGGCTGGAATTTGAAAAATGTGCTAATGTAACTAGAACACAGTGATGATTAGCCAGCTCTCTAACATCTGTGTGTCGGCAGCTTTCCTGTGGGCGGCAGGGGGAGAATCAGTGCTTCTGTGGGACAAAGGCACAAGGCAGCAGAGAGAAAGCCTCACAGCCCCTCACAGGGCACCTCTCTTTTTAGTCATCATCGACCTGACGGAAGAAGATGAGTTTCCCACATGTGAAAGTGTGGCCAAAAAATAAACAAATAACTCTTGCAGAACGAGTGGCTGGTTTTGTGTGTCTTGTGTGAATTAGAGCTTTGCTGCTCTGTCACTGACTGTGACTCTGTGGGATCATGGGGACCGGCAATTTGGTCCAAGCTGTCCTCTGGTTGCTTTGAGCTGTCAGGGAGGGTCACCCTGGATCGATGTCCCTCCTGTAATTACTGGGTACATCACATGCCTGCCAGTGCCACTTCAGAGCATCCTAAGCAAGGGTCTCATTTTCAAATCATTCACTTCCCTGTTTTACTCAATAATCGTTCTTTCTCTCAAAGTCCCAGACCAGAAACAATTCAGATGCAATAAAACAAAGACAAGCCCATAATCGCCTCTTGCCATTTGACATGAAGTTGGACCCAAATGCCCAAAGCTTAAATGTGATCGTACGTGAATATTTGTCAAAAATACAAACCTGCCCTTTTTTGGGAGAACTTGTTGATTTTGTAGGCCGTAGCTCTAACTTAGATAATGCTGTGGGCACCAAACTTCATTAACAAATTTTCCAGCTGATTGTTTAATGTGACAAACCTTCTCCAAGCCCTACTGTGTGGTAATGAAAATAGCTGATGAAACACATTGCCCTGTTGATCCTGGGGGTTCAAAGTCTAGTGGGAGGAACAGGCCTTTAAATAGCCCGGTTCAATGAAGTAAGCCGTTGAACGAGCAGCGACAAAGGACCATGTGTGGAGTGCTGTTTCCAACCTCCTTGCACATTAGCGCAGTCTTTTACCAAGTACCACTGGGAGAGTCTGCATCCAGGACAACTTATCCCTTCATTTTGACCAGGGAAAATTGCTGGTAAGGCATGAAATGTGATCCCACTCCCACCCAAGGGGCGGCCTTTAATCTTTTGGATTTTGCATGCTGCACCAAAATAAGTATCATTTGGACTCTCTGTGTAATTTCAAGTATTTCTGACTGCTTAGCACTAAGAACCCCCCAAAAAAGAGCGAGTATGAAGCATCTCATTTAAGATCTTGACTGAGCAGCAGGAGACCGCTCCCACCGTATCATCACCGAACACATGCTGCTCCCTAACTTCAGATATGCAACCCAAGTCTATTCCCATTAAACCCACTGGGGAGTCAAGGACAAGTTCAAACTAAGGAGTAGAGGTTTTAAAATTAAAATATAACTGTATGCTGGGCACGGTGGCTCATGCCTATAACCCCAGCACTTTGGGAGGCCAAGATGGGCAGATCACCTGAGGTCAGGAGTTGGAGACCAGCCTGGCCAATGTGGTAAAACCCTGTCTCTAATAAGAATACAAAAATTAGCCAGCTGTGATGGCTGGCACCTGTAATCCCAGCTACTCAGGAGGCTGAGGCAGGAGAATTGCTTGAACCCAGGAGGCAGAGGTTGCAGTGAGCCGAGATCACGCCATTATACTCAAGGCTGGGCAACAAGAGCAAAACTCCATCTTTCTCTACAGACACACACACACACACACACACACACAGATATAAAATTGTAAAATATATACAAATAATTGTGATATCGATATCAGAATTATTTATATATATTTTACAATTATATATATTGCCTATATATATAATTTTACAATTATTTACATATATAGGCAAAAAACTTGACAATAGTCATGGGCTTGCATAGGGAGTCCAAGTGAAGAGGAGAAGTACATACTTCCATGTCAGGCTGGATTTATTGTTCTGGGTACAAGAAGCAGAGACTCTTGACTCAGTAAACTGTCCCAAGGAACAGGGTGATTTTAATAATTTCATCAGCAGTTGATTGAAACATGCACTTAATTATGGTCCTTATTTTTCTTTTAAGTTGAAATCCCAAGGATGTCTTGGAGTAAGTAGAATACTTAGAATGAGGAACTCAAAGACTTTGAGGGCTACAGTCTCATCCTGAATGACTGGGTCACTGTCTCACAGTCATCCCCTTTCTCGCGTTATTTTGTGTAAGATGCACTGGTTTTGGTTAACTTTACAATTTTGTCCTAAATTAAAGATATTATAAGGGGATCTTAACTAGAAAAATAGGCATCCCTAGATTACATACTTAAAGCTGATGAGGTAACTGACAAGGCCTGGGTGCCAGTGTTTCCTTGAAGGACAGTTAAAACATATTAGGCAAGAGGAAGAAGGGCTTCTGCACATCTAAAAGGGTTGACTTTGATGGGCATGGGCTTTCTTTTGCTTTCTGCTGTCCAACATCCAATCCTCTCTCCCTGTGGGTAATAGTCCCACATGTAATATACTAATGTCTAATTGAGATATATATTCGTGATACAATTTTATCAATACACACAATTATACAATTGTATAATAATCATATAAAATAGGATTAGGCATTAATATACATATCTATGCTCCCTACATCTTACACTGATGAGAAGATGCCCCTTTCCTGACCTTGGCAGCCAGGCTTCAATCAGTGGCTGAGGTTCCTGCATTGGATACCTCTTCCTGGTACTTTGAACCTGGAGAGAAGGCACAGTTGGGATTTGTTCAGGGCAGGTGTTAGCATCCCCACTGGCCTGGCCCAGCCGTGCGGCTTCCAGCCCTTCCTGAGGTCAGTTGTCTCCACGAGTTTCCTGTTCGTTCTGTGAGTCACTTGCAGCATTGTCATAACTTCCTCTTTAAGTTATACAGTTTTTTTTTCATTTCCTGCAATCAGGAAACTTTGTTTCTGCTGTGAGAACTCAGAGAAAACAAGAAATAAATGAAAAAAAAACATTCCATGCTCATGGATTGGAAGAATCGATATTGTAAAAATGGCCACACTGCCCAAAGCAATTTACGGATTCAATGATATTCTATCAAACTACCAGTGTCATTCTTCACAGAATTAGAAAAAAACTATTCTATGATTCTTGTGGAACCAAAACAGAGCTCAAACAGCCAAAGCCATGCTAAGCAAAAAGAACAAAGCTGGAGGCATTACACTACCCAATTTTAAACTACATTATAAAGCCACAGTAACCAAAACAGTGTGGTGCTGGTACAAAACCAGACACATAGACCAATGGAAAAGAATAGAAAACTCAGAAATAAAGCCACACACCTACAACCATCTGATCTTTGACAAGGCCAACAAAAACAAAAAGTGGGGAAAGAACTCTCTATTCAATAAATGGTGCTGGGATAGCTGACTAGTCATATGCAAAAGATTAAAGCTGGACCCCTACACTTCACCACACACAAAAATTAACTCAAAATATATTAAAGATGTAAATGTAAACCTAAAACTATAAAAATCCCAGAAGACAATCTAAGAAATGCTCTTCTCAACATTGGCCTTGCCAAACAATCTTGACTAAGTCCCCAAAAGCAATTGAAACAAAAATAAAAATAGACAAGAGGGA
>NW_016107454.1:125516-148613 GCF_001604975.1 Cebus imitator
AAAAAAAAAAAAAAAACTAACACAGCAGACAACCTATAGAATAGGAGAAGATATTCACAAATTATGCATCTGACAGAGGCCTAATATCCAGAATCTACAGGGAACGTAAATCAACAAGCAAAAAACAAATAACCTCAGTAAAACACGGGCAAAGGACATAAACAGACACTTTGCGGAAGAAGATATACAAGCGGTCAACAAACATATGAAGAAACCCTCGACATAACTAATCATCAGAAAACTGCAAATCAATCAAAACCACAATGAGATACAATCTTATACCAATCTAAGGCTGTTACTAAAAAGTCAAAAATAGATGCTGGTAGGCCTCCAGAGAAAAGAAAATGCTTATACACTCTTGGTGGAAATGCAAATTGGCCTAACCACCGTGGAATGCAGTTTGGGGATTCCTCAAAGAACTGAAAACAGAGCTACCATTTGGCCCAGCAATCCCATTACTGGGTATGTACCCAAAAGAAAATAAATTATTCTATCAAAAAGACACATGAACTCATACATTCATTGCTGCACTATTCACAACAGCAAAGACATGGAATCAACTCAGGTGCCCATCGATGGCAGACTGGATAAAGAAAATCACCATGGAATAATATGCAGCCATAAAGAAGAATGAAATCGTGTTCTTTGTAGTAACATGAACGGAGCTGGAGGTCATAATCCTAAGCAAATTAACGCAGGAATGGAAAATCAAATACTACATGTTCTCACATGGGAGCTAAGCACTGAGCACATATGAACATAAACAAGGGAACAATAGACATTGTAGACAACTGAGGTGGGGGGTAAAAAACTTCCTATTGGGTATGATGCTCACTACCAGGGTGATGGGATCCATATCCCAAATCTCAACATCACACAATATTTTCATGTAACAAATCTGTACATGCACCCCTGTAAATAAAAGTTGAAAAAGAAGAAAATAATAACAGACTTTGGAAGAACCTTCAGAGGAATCAGGCTCTCTCACTTACTTGCTGTGTGTCCTTGGACAATTCACTTAGCCTCTCTGGGTCCCAGGTTCTCCGGCTTTAGTAAAAGAAATGGAATTGATCTCTCTAGTTCTTTAGCATCTCTAAAATTATGTGAGCCTATATTCTAAAGTGCCAAACTGTATAATAAAAGTTTCAAATATATAATCTAAAGAAGAGAAAATACAGAACAATGATTTTTATGGAGAATCATCGGTGTAGTCTTCATTACTTCTGACATCAGGAGAAACTTTTCTACATGCCTAGATTCTACAAGACTCACCAGGAGTTACAAGATGCTCTCAATGACTGAAAAATGCATGCAAGGGTAATCATTGCGCCTGTGAAGGGGGAGTGTGTGTTGATGTTACAGATGTGGAGTTGTTCTTAAAAATACAATAATCAAAACAGTAGTATTCCCTTATGTTTCTACAATGCTTTCAGTTTCCAAAACCATTTCACAACCAGTATCTCATTTGATTTTCACAACAACCCTGTGAGTCATTATCCCCATTTCACAGCTGAGAAACCAAGACTCCAAAAGTTTAATTCACTTGTCCAGGGTCACCTAACTAGTAATTGGCAGACCCTCAACCAGGATCTAAATCTTCTGCTTCCAACCATAGTGGCCCTTGTGGCCTTTGTAGACAGAGTGCCTGCGGATCTATTCTTTCTCCTTTCTCATCACTGCAGAGTAGGTGTTGAATTCCTTCATATTTTGCTCTTTGTGACATTCTCATGATACAGACTATCATGATTTGCATTGTTTTCCTTTCCAAATATAGTCCAGTCCCTTTCCAACAATGCTTTGCTTAATCTACCTGGATTACACAAGGAACTAAAACCAATATTTCCTTTCTGATTTAATATAATCTATTTTACCCATTTTTAAAAAGAGATTATTTTGTAGAAACGGCATGTAAATCCACAAAATAAACAAAGCCACTTTCCTCTGGACTCTGGACAAATAACCTGAAAATAATCCTGGCAAGATTGTGTTTGCAGAGCCAAAAAGCTCTGAAAATAAATAAATAAATAAATAAATAAATAAATAAATAAATAACTCGCTCACAGTCTCCATAGCAGTTCATCTTCTTCTCCTCCTGGTTCATGGATATGAATTTACGATTTTTCTTCCCAGGTCAAAGTAAAATGAATTCATCAGTGGAACCTATAATTAACATGAGTGGTTAATTCTAAGGCTTTCACAGCACAATCTCAGTGACGTTTTGCAGCACTGAGGGTGGCCATTAGGAGAAACTGTGCTCACCAGTGAGCGCATACTGAAATTAGTAATAAAGCATTTGTCTCTCCATTTCACATAGAATTTGGCCTGAGAAGGATAAGACAGTCAGATCCTCTATGGCAGGGGAATCCCTGAGAATTCCTCTACAACACAAGAGTATCCAGGCTTTGAAGACTGTACATGCTTCACCTCTCTTTTTAAAAATTCAATACATGAATTATCCCCAAATAGAGAAATTAAGGATGCAGGGTTCATATGACAATGAATTTCATTATGCAAATATTCCAAACAGCACATTACATTAAAATTTCCAAATTAAAAAAAAAGTCACTCTAATATATATATATATATATGAATGAATATGTATATATACATATATACATATATATATAAATGTAGATTTTGTACAAAAAGGGACACACCTAGATTTATGTGGCCATGCATGTGATAAAAACATAGACTATGCTATGAATATATATTCCTTTACTTTTTACACACTGAATTGTGTGTACTGACAAAATGTTTACATTTCAAGGGTTGCATTACATAACCATACAGACTAGACCTCAGTGCATATTTTTTTAAGTTTCTAAATCAAAAATCAAAAATGTTTTCTGATCTACCCCTCAATGTCATCAAAGTGTTGAGCCAATGACTGACTCAACGTTCAAATGCAGATAATATTCTATGTATATAAAGTATATTTAGAAAAATAATTACTTCATTTATTCATGATTCCATCCTATATTATAAAGCCCCATTAAACCTCTATGCCAGTTGCGAAGTTTACAACTTTGTCAGGAGAAGAATTCTGTGATGGGATGTCTGGAAAGTTTTGGTCAAATGCTCATATAAGAAAGATCACTTTGGTGACAGGCTGATGGGTGGCTTGGGGAGTGGGAAGACTGGAAAGAAGGTTGCTGATTGGAAGGCAGTATCTGGAACCCACAAAATACATAACTCAGCCTTTAATTCAAGTAATGTTGTGAGTTTAAAGAGAAATGAATTGATGCGGGAGATACCAGGACTCTAGAATGAATGAGGCCTGTGATTGAATTTTGGAAGTGAAGGAGGCGATCTCAGATGAAAGATGGTTTTGGAGTTCAGGATGGCCTAGACAGTTGTGGGGATGGTGCCATTCTTTAGGAAGGAAACACAGAAAGACTAGAGGGTTTGAGTGAGTTCAATTTAGGACACATTGAGCTTCAGAAGCCTGGAAACAGGATAGGATGTTAAAGATCTTCAGTCTAATATAATAAATAGCTCAGGAGTTCAAGACCATCCTAAGCAGCCCAGTGAGCCCCACCCCACCCCCACCATCTGTAAAACTACTTAACCAGGTGCAGTGGCACACACCTATAGCCCCAGCTACTAAGAACGCTGAGGTGGCAGGATCACTGGAGCCCAGAAGTTTGAGGCTGCAGTGAACTATGATTGTGTCACTGCACTTCAGCCTGGGCAAAAGAGCAAGACTCTATTTTTTAAAAAGATAACAAGTATAGAAGAAGATGTGGAGGAAACAGAACACTTGCACTTCATTGATGAAAATATAAGTAAGTACAGATATTATGAAAAACAGTTTGGAAGTCCCTCAAAAATTAAAAATAGGCTGACGAAGGTGGTTCACGCCTGTAATCCCTGCACTTTGGGAGACCAAGGTGGGTGGATCACTTGAGGTCAGGTTTTTGAGACCAGCTTGACCAACATGGTGAGATGCCGTCTCTACTAAAAATACAAAAATTAGTCAGGCATGGTGGTACATGCCTGTATCCCAGCTACTTGGGAGGCTGAGGCAGGAGTATCACTTGAACCAGGGAGGCAGAGGTTGCAGTGAGCCAAGATTGCACCACTGCACTGTAGCCTGGGAAACACAGTAAGACGCCATCTCAAACAAGAAAAATTAAAAATTCAGATACCGTATGATTTGGGAATCTCACTGCTTGTTTCATATCCAAAGGAATTGAAATCAGCATATCAAAAAGATACCTGCACTCTCTGATATTCACTTGGATATCCACAATATCCAAGATGTGGAATCCACCCAGGTGTCCACCAATGAGTAAACAAATAAGGCAAGTATGGTGCAGATATACAATGTAAACTCTTCAGTCTTAAAAAAAGAAGAAAATCCTGACATTTGTGACAACATGGATAAATTTGGAGGACATTGGTGTAAGAGAAATAGGCCAGGCACAGAAAGACAAAGACTTCATGATTTCACTTACATCTGGAATCTAAGAAAGCTTAACTTTTGAAAGCAGAGAGCAGATGGTTACCACAGGATGGGGTAGGGGGGAAGTGGGGAGAAATGGAAGTGGGAAGATATGGGTCAAAACAATGTTTTAGTTAGACAGAAGGAATAGGTTGTAGTGATCTATTGCACAGCATGGTGACTACAGTTAAAAATAATGTAGTGTAAGTTTCAAAATTGTTAAAATAGTAGATTTTAAATGTTCTCACCACCAAAAAAAAATTATAAGTAAGGTGAGGATAAGTTAGTTAGCTTGGTTTAATTATTCCACAATTTATACATATATAGAAATATCACATTTTTCCCCATAAATATATACAATTATTTGTCATTTAATTCTTTTTAAAAAGCAGAAGTCTCTTTGCACTTCACTGTCAACTCCTTCTGGTATAAAATAACCCAAAGAGTACAATACATGGGGAAATTGGAGAGAGAGCAGAAGAAAAAAATTCTGCCCAGGCACAGATAAATCAAAGGTTCCTTTCTTTTTTGTTTTGTTTTATTTTCTTTTATTGTGGTAAGAACACTTAACATGAGATTTTCCCTCTTAAATTGTTGTGTGCAAAACATTAATTTTGTTTTTGTTTTTTTAAAATTATATTGTATTTTTATTTCCATAGGCTTTGGGAGGACAGGTGGTGCTTTGTTACATAAGTAAGTGCTGTAGAGGTGATTTATGAGATTTTGGTGCAGCCATCACCCGAGCAGTATACACTGTACCCAATATGCAGTCTTCCATCCCTCACCCCCCTCTCACCCTTTCCCCCAAGTCCCCAAAGCCCACTGTAGCATTCTTATGCCTTTGCATCCTCATAGCTTAGCTCCCATTTATGAGTGAGAACATGCAGTGCTTGGTTTTCCATTCCTGAGTTACTTCACTCAGAATAATGGTCTCCAATTCCATCCATGTTGCTGCAAATGCCATTATTTCATTGCTTTTTATGGCTGAGTAGTATTCCGTGGTATGTCTATATGTGTGTGTGTGTGTGTGTGTGTGTGTATGTGTATACACACATACAGAACCCCAGTCCTGACCTGGGAGGAGCCACAGGAGGAGGATCCTGGCTCTTCGGGAAATGTGGAGCATTTTGCTGACTTTCAGAACTAGAACTAGGGCTCAATGTTTTCCTTGTCTATGTCCCTTTTCTTTGGTTAATTGGAGCTCTGCTTTCTAAGGACCGGGAATATAAGTGTCCTTATCTTTAATAGGGTTTGGGAGCTGAAGGAGGGGCCAGTTTCCATATTAAGACTGGACTGTCTGAGGATATTGTTTGGCTTCTCAATCTCAGCCTGACCAATCTGTTCCACCAAAAGCAGCAATTGGGCCAACCTGAGGGGAAACAAAAGAATAATCGTCTAATCCAAACTGATAATTTCCCATCAGTTCAATTGTGATAATACCTTCACTGGGTCTCCTTCCTCCAATTTCTCCTGGCTCTGCAACAGGGATGAGGTTGCCTGCACAAAACACAGATCAGTGCATGGGCTTCTCTTCCAAAATCCTGCAATAATTTCCTACTACCACCACTGGAAAACAAACTGGCAAAGCCATGTGCGCCCAGCCCCGTGCAATCTGGCCATTCCATCTTTGCAGCCACCTCCCCACTGAATCCTTTCTCAACTCCTACCCTCCAGGACACTGGCCACACAGCTGTGGTCCAAACTCACCGTGAAGCTTCTTCACAGCCAGGCCAGTGTTCAGCCTGGATGCCACTTACCCCCATTCTTCCCTTATCGAAATTATTCTCGAGCATCAGAGACCAGCTCAATGGTCCCTCCTCTTGAAATCCCCCGGTTTTCCCAACAGGATGACCACTCCTTCCCCTCCGCTGGCCGGTGTCTCACCTAGCCCTCCATTAGTGCCAGTGCCCGTACACCTTGGGCTTCTTCACCAGTGCCTTTCCACGCCTCCTTAGGTAAAAGGCAGTGTGTTCTTTGTCTTTGTAGCTCCCGACATTACCACAGTCCCTGGCACAGAGTAGGTAATCAAAGAATTTTGATCTGCTAAATTTGATTCTCAAGAAAAGGCTTCTATTTGGTCTATGAGCATCTATATAAATTACCTAAAAATCTAACTTGTATCCTTATTCCTGTCACTTTAATTGTGCAAATTCACACGTGGCATTTACTAGTTTGTTTTAAGATAAATATAAATAAGGGCCCTCCTGTCAATATACTTCATAAATATGAGGAGAAAAATCTATTACATTTAACATAATAACCTTTGAAGTTCCCAAAATTCCCTTAATAAAGCAATAGCTACACAAGCAAAGGATAATGTACATTTCTTTTTTATTCTAGCAAAAGTTATAAATTCAATTTGGGAGTGTGGGGAAGGTTGGATGAGGCAATCAGGCATCTCCCTTCACACATTACCTCCCAGCTATGGAGACAGAACGCAGCTCTGTTCTGCAGAAGGCCCGTGACGCCTGCTCCTCACTCTCTCCACTTCAGTGTGCTGAGAGGGAGCTGAGCTCTAATTGCAGCCATATCAATCAAAGGGATTTCAGATTGCAGCACAACCTTCTCTGGCTGGAGTTAATTAGAACGCTGACATTTCCCAGACTGTCAGCTAAATGAATGCTTAGGAAGATGTGCATATACATCCAATGGGTAAATACAGGCTGTCAGAAACTCCTCCACAAAACACACCCCAGCCCTTTCTGGTTCTGTCACCCTATACTACGAATAAGTGACTCACAACCTCCAGATATGCAAACCTGGGCATCTGGGGTATTCTGTGAATCACCCAGAAATCCATTTGAAATATAGTCAAATGGTAGACTCACCTTCAGAATATTAAGTCATGTTTTACTCAGCCATAGTCTTTGCAATCCAGTGAAAAAATGTGGGCTAATTTTCATTAATGTGTATGCTTTCAGCACAATAACCAGAATACAATCATTACCAGATAACTAAATTAATATTCATTCCTGTTTGTTAAAATCCCATCACTGGGAGATAGTGAAATGATTGGCATCCCATTAGCTGCAGCAGGAAAAGAGGAAAGAACTCATCTTGAGGTGTACAAACGCAGACAGAGTTTAAATATCATAGCTAATCTTACCAGATGAGAACTGAGGACCAGACTCCAGACTTCTAATTTTTCAACCTCTCACTTGAGGAAAACACTTGAGAGGGAAATTTTCATAACAAATGAGAACCAGGTTATGAAAGAATGAAATGTCTTATATTGTAGAAGAAAGAAATGAAAGCTTATTTCAGTTTGTATTAAAAGGCATGAATAACCGAACATGTTTTGCTAGAAATAAAAATCCTCCTTTCAAGTTCGAAAGAGACCATAAGCACACATGACAGATGACCACCCAAACAATGGGCTGCTCTCATAGTGGACGGTCCTGCGCACACACAGCATGACCCGGGCACTGGGCATGCACAACCGTGCCCTGCTCAGGGGGCTGGGCAGAGTCGCAGGGCCCCTCCCCAAGGTTGACTGGCTCCACTGGAGGGCAAGAAAAGTGGTACAGCCTGTGGGGAAGTGTGAGGAAGGTGGTGATGGGAAGGCCAAAAGAAGCGCAGGTCTGAAGATGAGGTAATCAAGATGGGGCAGAGGGCAGGAAAAGGAGACGGGGAAGGGACTATTCTAAGCAAAGAAAATCGCACATGAGAAAGTATCTGGGCACAAGAGACCAACCACCTTGGAGAGGCACAGAGGGACTCACAGGAGGTGAACTGCCCCGGAGAGGCACAGAGGTGCTCACAGGAGGCGAACTGCCCCGGAGAGGCACAGAGGTGCTCGCAGGAGGCGAACTGCCCCGGAGAGGCACAGAGGGGCTCACTAACGCTGGAGGGAAGAGCGGGAGTTGGGGGTAGAAGAAATGACGTTGTGGAAGAAGGCAGCACGAGGTCAAGCAAGCCGATGAGGAAGACGCGAGGAGCTGGAGACTGAAAGGTTGTACATGCAGGAGACTGTAGCATCAAACTCACTTTTCATAAATCTTGCAGAATAAACTGAACATATCTTTTTTTCACTCCTTCCCATCTCTAGTTTTGTGGGTCAGGTTGGTTTTATTTGGATTTTTTGAGACAGTCTCACTCTGTCACCCAGGCTAGAGTGCAATGGCACCATCTCAGCTCGCTACCACCTCCGCCTCCTGGGTTCAAGTGACTTTCTTGCCTCAGCCTTCCAACTAGCTTGGATTACAGGCCTGTGGCACCATGCCCAGCTAATTTTTGTGTTTTTAGTAGATACAGGGTTTCACCATGTTGGCCAGGCTGGTCTCAAACTCCTGACCTCAAGCGATCAACCTGCCTCAGCCTCCCAGAGTGCTGGAATTACAGGCATGAGCCACCATGCCCAGCCAGATTGCTTTCATATTTATTTAAGTAGAATGTATTGATGTATAATATACATACCACACGATTTATCCATCAAAAGTATACAGTATCATAATCAATGGCAAAAATCTGAAAGCATTTTCTTTAAGATCTGGTACAAGGCAAAGATATCTGTTCTCACCACTTCTGTTTAACACAGAATTAAAAGTACTAGCAAGAGAATCAGACAAGGAAATAAAAGGTATCCAAATAAGCAAAAGTAAAATTATTTCTGGTGTAGATGACACAATCCTACATGTAAAAACCCCTTAAGACTCCACAAAATATCTGACAAAATTAATAAATTTAGTAAAGTTGCAGTATACAAAATTAACATATATTAACATACAAAAATCAGTTTCATTTCTTATATCAATCTATTCAAAAAAGAAATTTAAAAACATCATTTATAATAGCATCAAAAAGAATAGAATATCTAGGAAAAAATTAATCAATGGAATGAAAGATCTATACACTGAAAATTCTAAATCATTGTTGAAAGAAATTGGATATGCAATAAATGTGATGACATTTCATGTTCATTAATTGGAAGAATTGATATCATTAAAATGTCCACACTACCAAAGCAATATAGTAATTCAATGTAATTCTTAGAAAGATTCCAATGAAATTTTTCACAGAACTAGGAAAACATATCTTAAATTTATATGGAATGAAAAAAACCCTGAGCAGTCAAAACAAACTTGAGAAAGAAAAGCAAATTAGAGGCATCACACTTTCAGATTTCAAATTATATTACAAAGCTACAGTAATCAAAACAGTTTGGAAGTGGCATAAAAGCAGATACATAGACCAGTGGAACAGAATAAAGAGCCCAGAAATAAACCTATACATATATTAGCAGTGTATATCTTGACAAGGCCACCAAGAAAACAGAATGGGGAAAGGATAGTCTCTTCAATAAGTGATGGTGAGAAAGTTGACTATCCATATGCAGAAAACAAAACTGGATCCTTATCTTACAATATATACAAAACTTAATTCATAATTGATTAAAGACCTACACCTAAGACTTGGAATTATAAACCTACTAGAAGAAAACTCCTTGATACTGGCTTTGGCAATTTTTTAAAAATATCACACCAAAAGCTCAGGCAACAAAAGCAAAAAAAAAGTGAACTGCATTAAATTAAAAATCTTCTGTACAGAAAATGAAACAAACAACAAAATAGGAAAGTAGTCAGCATGGTGAGAGAAAATATTTCTGAACCCTGTACTAGACAAGGGGTTAGTATTATAAATATGTAAGGAACTCACACTACTCAATAGCAAAACTTCAAATAGCTCAATTTTTAAATGGGAAAATAAGCTGAATAAACATTTATCCAAGAAAATCACAAGTAAGTGGCCAATGGGTATATGAAAAAGTGCTCAACATCACTAATCATCAGAGAAATGTGAATTAAAAGCATAATGAGATAATATCACACACCTGTTAGAATAGCTTTGTGAAAAGGAAAATAAATAACAAATGTTGGTGAGGATGTAGAGAGGAAACCCTTGTATCCCATTAGTGTAAATGTAGATGAGTGCAACCATTGTGGAAAACATTGTAGACGTTACCAAAGAAATTTAAAATATAAATACCATAAGACCCAGGAATCCCTCTCCTGGGTATATACTCAAAGGAGATAAAACCACCATCTTGTAAAGATATCTGTACACACATGTTCATTGCAGCAGTATTCACAATAGCCTAGATGCAGAAACAATCCAAGTATAATCTAAGGAATGGATAATGAAGTTGTGGTGCATGTTCTAAAAACACAGACAGACTGAAAGTAAAGGGGTGGTAAAAGATATTTCATGCAAACAGAAATTGAAAGCAAACAGTAATAGCTATATTTATATCAGATAAAAGAGACTTTAAATCAAAAACATTTAAAAAATGGTAATTATATTATGATAAAGGGATCAATCCAGCAAAAGGATATGACAATCCTAAACATATATGCAACCAGTATTAGAGTACACAAATTCACAAAACTAATATTACTAGACCTAAAGAAAGAGATAGACCAGAATCAAATAATACCAGGGGACTTCAATACCCCCCACACAGCACTAGAAAGATCATTGAGAGAGAAAATTGACAAAGAAACCACAATGGGACTTAAATTGGACTTCAGACAGACATTTACAGAACATTCTACCAAACAACTGCAGATTACACATTCTTTTCAGAAGCACATGGAACATTCTCCACCACAGGCCACACTTTAGGACTCAAAACAAATCTTTACAAATTGCTAAATATCAAAATCATATCAAGTGCCTTCTTAGACCACAGTGGAAGAAAACTGGAAATCAATACCAAGAGAAACTTTAGAAAATATACAAAAACATGAAGATTAATCGGCATCCTCCTGAGCAATCACAGGATCAATGAAGAAATTAGGGTGGAAATTTAAAAATTGTTTGAAGCCACTGAAAATAAAAAGACAATACACCAAACCTGTGGTATACAGCAAAAGAAGTGTTAAGAGGTAAGTTTATAGCATTAAAAGCCTACATGAAAAAAGTAGAAAAACCACAAATTAACAACCTAATGTTGCACTTCAAGGAACCAGAAAAACAAGAACAAACCAAATCCACAAAGTTAGCAGAAGAAAAGAAGTAACAAAAATCAGAGGAAAACTAAGTGAAACAGAGACAGAAAAGACAATGGAAATAATCCACAAGATGAAAAATTGGTTCTTTGAGGAGATAAAGAAAATTGATAAAACACTAGCTAGACTGATCAAGAAAAAAAAGAGAAAATGCAAATAAACACAATCATAAATGAAAAAGAAGACATAACAATTGATACCACAGAAATATAAAAGATATCAGAGAATATTATACACAACTATACACTCACAAACTAGAAAATGTAAAGGAAATTTATAAGTTCCTGGAAATACACAATCTCCTGAGATTGAACCAGGAAGAAATAGAAACTCCTAAACAGATGAATAACGAGTAGATTTAATTAGTAACAAAAAAAATCTCCCAAGGGAAAAGAAAAAAATCCCAAGATGAGATGGAGTTATAGCCAAGTACTACCAAACATACAAAGAAGAACTAACACCAGTACTCCCGAAATTACTCCATAAAATCAAGGAAGAAAGAATTCTTCTTAACTCTTTCTACAAAGCCAGAGCCATGCTGAAACTGAAATAAGACAAGGACACAACAAATAAAGAAAACTACAGGCGAATATCTCTGATGAGCATAGATGCAAAATTTCCCAACAAAACAGAAGTGTATCAAATCCAACAGCACATCAGAAAGATAATATGCTATGATCAGATAGGATTTATCCTAGAGATGCAAGGATGTTTCAACATCACAAATCAATAAATGTGATACATCACATAAATATAATTAAGGTCAAAACCCATATGATCATCTCAATGGATGCAGAATAAGCACATAAAATTTAATCCTTCATGATAAAAATCCTCAACAAACTAGGCATCAAAGGAACATAACTCAACATAGTGAAGACCACATAGAGCAAACCCACAACCAACATCATACTTAATGGGTAAAAGTTGAAAGCATTTCCTCTAAAAACTCAGAAAAACAAGGATGCTCACTTTCACCACTCTCATTCAACACAGTGCTGAAAGTCCTTGCTAGAGCAATCAAGCCAGATAACGAAACAAAAGACATCCAAATTGGAAAGGAGGAAGTCATATTATCTCTGTTTGCTAACAATACAATATCTAAAAAAGCTTAAAGACTCCACCAAGAAAGTCTTACATTTCATAATTCAGTAAAGTTTCAGGATACAAAATTAACATACAGAAATCAGTAGCATTTTATACACCAGTAATGATGTAGCCAAGGACCAAATGAAGACAGCAATCTCATTTACAATAGCTACCAAAAATAAAACAAAATACCTGGAACATATTTAACCAGGGTGGTGAAAGATCTCTATAAGGGGAAATACAAAATCATAGATGACACACACAAAAAATGGTAAAACATCCCATGCTTATAGATTAGGAGAATCAATACTATTTGTCAGGGTAACCACTTGCAGGGGTCTGTCCTGAAGACCCTGACTCGACGATGGATGAATAAAGTACACTGACACACAGATATTATGCTTTGCCAGTTTGACTGAGTGTCTGGGCCACTTACAGACTCCCTGGAGAGTGCTGTAAACAGTTGCAACCCCCAGCCAATGTGCTGGCCTCACTGGCCTTTATTCAGCACACATTAAATGACAAAAACTCTGAGTGAACACACTAGAGGTTAAAAATTAAAGGACAGGTTCTGAGGCCCAAAGCAAATACCATTAGTGGGTAATATCTCTAGTCAGCCTCCCAAAGAGAGCCATCTGGAATGATGCAAAGGTTAATTTTAGAACCACATGAGTAAACAAGTTAGTAAGGTAAACTCCCCACATTCCTTTGTTTCTACTCTAATTTATTTAACTAAGGGGACAAGGCTGCCTTCAGCCAAGAACTACAGAAAAAAACCTTAGGCCTTCCAAATATTCTACAACTTTTTCTAATATTTTTTCTTAATATTTTTGCCACCACCATGACTGAACTCCCGCAACTGCTAAAATGACTGTACTGCCCAAATCAATTTACAAATTCAATGCACTCCCTATTAAATTACCGATGTCATTTTTCACAGAATTAGAAAAGACAATCCTAAAATTCATATGGAATAAAAAGAAAAAAAAGAGTGCAGATAGCCAAAGTAATCCTAAGCAAGAAAACAAAACTGGAAGCATCACATTATCTGACTGCAAATTACATTATTAGGGTGGTGCAAAAGTAATTGCAATTTTGCCATTACTGTAGGATATAGTAACCAAAATACAAGGCTATAGTAACCAAAATAGCATGGTACTGGTAGAAAAATAGATACATAGATCAATGAAACAAAGCAGAGAATCCAGAAATAAAGGCTAAAGGCACATACCTACAACCAACTCCCACAAAGTCACAAAAATATACACTGAGGAAATGACACTTTATTTACTAAATAGTACAGAGAAAACTGGATAGCCATATGCAGAAGAATAAAGCCAGACCCATGCCTCTCATTATATACAAAAGTTAACTCAAGATGGATTAAAAATGTAAATGTGAGACCTGAAACTATTTTTTTTAAATCCTAGATGAAACCCTAGGAAAAACTCTTCTGGACTTTAACCGAAGAATTTATGACCAAGCCCTCAAAAGCAAATGCAACAAAAACAAAAATAAGAAAATGGGACTTAATTAAACTAAAATGCTTCTGCACAGCAACAGAAACAATCAACATAATAAATAGACAACCTACAGAATGGGAAAAAATATTTGCAAACTATGTGTCTCACAAAGGGCTGATAGCCAAACTCTATAAGAAACTCAAACAACTTAGCAAGATAAAATCAACTCCATTAAAAGTGGACAAAGGACATGAAGAGCCATTTTCAAAAGAAAACCTAAAAGTGGCTAAGAAACACACACACAAAAAAATGCTCAGCATCACTAATCATCAGGAAAAAAATTAAAATCACAGTGAAATACCACCTTACACCAGTCAGAATCACTATTATTTAAAATCTCTAAAAGTAGCAGATGTCAGTGAGGATGCAGAGAAAAATGAATGCTTATACACTGTTGGTGGGAATGTAAATTGGTACAAACTTTATAGAAAACAATATGAAGACTTTTCAAAGAACTAAAAATAGAACTACCATTTGATCCAGCAATCCCACTACTGAATATATACCCCAAAGGAAAGAAGTCATTATATCAAAAAGATACTTGCACTCATATGTTTATGGCAGCACTATTCACAACAGCAAAGATGTGTAATCAACTTAAGTGTCCATCAATGGAGGATTGGATAAGAAAAATATCTATATACTATGGAATACTACTCAGCCATAAAAAAGAATGAAATCATGTTATTTTCAGCAACATGGATGGAACTGGAGGCCATCATCCTCAGTGAAATATTACTTTTAATGGCAAAACCACAATTACTTTTGCACTGACCTAATATTAACAGCTCAGAAACAGATAAATTCTGCTTGTTCTCATTTATAAGTGGGGAGCTATAAACAACAGGTATACATGGATTTACAGAGTAAAATAATAGACACTGGAAGCTACAAAACGTGGAAGGGTGAGAAGGGTTGAAAAATTGCCTATTGGATACAATGTTTACTGCTTGTGTGATGGGTTCACTAAAAGCTCAGACTTTACCACGACACAGTATATGCATGTAAGAAATCTATACTTGTACCCCTCACTACATAAAAATTTTAAAATGTATACATTTTATATAGACATTTTAAATGCATTTATATAATATAAAGCCACACACCTGCAACAACCTGATCTTTGACAAAGTTGACAGTAATGAGCAATAGGGAAAGAACTTCCTATAAAATAAATGGTGCTGGGATAACTGGCTAGCCATATGCAGAAGATTGAAACTAGACCCCTTCCTTCACCATATACAAAAATCAACTCAGGATGGATTAAGACTTAAATGTAAACCTAAAACTATACTATAACCCTAAAGGAAAACCTAGTAAATACCATTCTGGACACAGGACTTGGCAAAGATTTTCATGACAAAGTCTCCAAAAGCAAATGCAACAATACCACAAATAGACAAGTGGAACTTCATTAAACTAAAGAGCTTCTGCATAACAAAATAAACTATCAACAGAGTAAACAGACAACTTACAGAATGGGAGAAAATATTTCCAACTATGCATTCAACTAAGGTGTAATATCCAGAATCTATAAGGAACATGAAGAAATCAAGAAAATAAAACCTATTAAAAATGGGCAAAGGACATGAACAGACACTTCTCAAAAAAAGACATACACATGGCCAGCAAGCATATGAAAAAATGCTCAACATCACTAATTATTAGGGAAATACAAACCAAAACTGCAATGAGATACTATCTCACACCAGTCAGAATGGCTATTCTTTAAATGTCAAAAAATAACAGATGTTGATGAGGTTGCAGAGAAATGGGCATACTTACACACTGCTGGTGGGAATGTAGATTAGTACAGCCACTGTGGAAAGCAATTTGGAGATTTTTCAAAAACTGAAAACAGAGCTACCATTTGATTCAGCAATCCCACTACTGGGTATTTACTTATAGGAATATAAATTAATCTGCCATAAAGACAGACATATGCTTCAGCTGGGCATGGTGGCCCATGCCTGTAATGCCAGCATTTTGGGAGGCTGAGGTGGGTGGATGGCTTGAGTGTGGGAGTTTGAGACCAGCCTGGGCAACGTGGTGAAACCCTAAAATTTTACTACAATAAACGTATTTCAGTCTCTACTAAAAATGCAAACGTTGGCAAAGTAGGGTAGCACATGCTGTAGTCCCAGCTACTTGGATGGCTGAGGTGGGAGGACTGTTTGAGCTCAGGAGGCACTGCATTCCAGCCTAGGTGACAGAGGAAGACCCTGTCTTAAAAAAAAGACACAAGCACGCTTCACATGTTCATCACAGCATTATCCACAATAGCAAAATCATGGAATTAACCTGGATGCCTGTCAACAGTGGACTGGATAAAGAAAATGTGGTATGTAAACACCATGGAATGCTACATGGCCATAAAAAAGGATGAAATTGTGTCCTTGGTAGCAACATGAATGCAGCTGGGGGGCATTATCCTAGGCAAATTAAACAGAAAACCAAATACCACATATTCTCACTTACAGTGAGAGCTAAACATTGAGTATACGTGGACACAAAGACAAGAATAATAGGCACAAGGGGCTACTAGAGGAGGGAGGGTGGGAGAAGGCTGAGGGTCCTAAAACTACCTATTAGGTGCTATACTCACTGCCTGGTGATAACATCATTTGTACACTAAACTCTAACAGCATACAGTTTACCCGTGTAACAAACCTGCACATCTGCCCTTTGAATCTAAAGCAATAGTTGGAAAACACTGGAATACATGGTAACAGAGAGTAGAAGGTGCTTCCCAAGGCTGAAGCAAGTGGGTATATGTAGGTCAAAGACTACAAAGATGTAGTTATCTTGGAAAACTAAGTCTGGAGACGTAATGTACAGTATGAGGACTACGGTTAATAAAATTACAGGGTATACTGGAAATCTGCTAAGAAAGTAGATTTTATATACTCTTACCACACACACACACACAGTGTAAGACAATGAATATGTTAATATACTTGACTATAATAATCACTTTACTATTTATATATGTATCAAAATATCATGTTGTATCCCTTAAATCCACACAATGAAAACTACAGAGGAAAACTATGCAATTCAATGTGTATTACTATATTCATAGGGTTTTGTCACCATCACTAATGTTTAATTTTAAAACATTCTCATCTCTCCACAAAGAAATCTCTGCACCTCTTAGCAGTCATTCTTCATTCCTTCCCCAAACTTTCCCCAGCCACTGGCACCATCAAACTACTGTCTGTTTTCATAATTTACCTGTTCTTGACATTTCATATAAATGGTTTCACACAATATGTATCCTTTTATAACTGGCTTTTTCCCCTCAGCATAAAGTTGTGAAGGTTCACTCATATTACAGCATGCATTGGCACTACATTCCTTTTCATTGTAAAATAATATTTCATTGCAAACATATACCTTATTTATTCATCCACTCATCAATGAGCATTAAGGTTGTTTCCACATTTTGGCTATTATAAATACTACTTCTATGAACAGTCACATACTAGTTTTTGTGTGGATATGTTTGTATTTTTCTTGGGTGTACATCGAGGAGTAAAATTACTAAGTCATCTGGTAACTTGAACATTTTGAGGAACTGCCAAACTAGATTCCTAAGTGGCTGCACAATTTTATCACCAGCACTGCATGAGGGCTCCACCTTCTGCACATCCTTGCTAACACTTGTTACTGCCCATTTTGTCATAGCCATCTTAGCAAGTGTGAAGTGGTAATTCATTGTGGTTTTGATTTGTATTTTCCTGATTACTAGTGATGCTGAGCACCTTTCATGTGTTCATTGGCCATTGTATATCTTCTTTGGATAAATTTCTGTTCAAATCTCTGCCCCTTTTTTAAATTTGTCTTTTTATTATTGAGTTTTGAAAGTTTTTTTATGTAATCTGAATACAAGTCTCTGATCAGATATATGATATGAAAGTATATTCTTCCATTCAGTGGGTGGTCTTTCTTGTGTCTTGATAAAATCATTTTTAGCACAAATTTTTTGTTTCATTTTGGTATCACAAATGTATTTATGTTTTTCTTTTGTTGCTTGTTTTATAGTTTTTGGTGTATAAGCCTTGCCCTTTTGATAAATTTATGATTAAGGGTTTTATTATTATAAATATTATAAATAATAAAATACTTAATTTATGATTATTTCATTTATTATTGTATTATTTGAGAAATGTCTGCTTGTGTCCTTTGCCCACTTTTTAATGGTGTTGTTTTTTTCTTGTAAATTTAAGTTCCATATAGATGTTAGATATTAGACCTTTGTCAGAAGCATAGTTTGCAAACATTTTCTCCCATTCTGTAGGTTGTCTGTTTCTTCTGTTGATAGTTTATTTTGCTGTGCAGAAGCTCTTTAATTAGATCCCATTTGTCAATATTTGATTTCATTGCAATTGCTTTTGGCATCTTTATCATGAAATCTTTTCCCATGCCTATGTCCTGAACGATATTGCCCAGGTTGTCTTACAGGGTTTTTATACTTTTGGGTTTTACATTTAAGTCTTTAATCTATTTTAATTTTTGTGTATGGCATAAGGAAGGAGTCCAGTTTCAATTTTCTGCATATGACTAGCCAGTTATCTCAACATCATTTATTGAATAGGGAGTCCATTCCTCATTGCTTGTATTTATCAGGTTTGTCAAAGATCACATAGTTGTAAATGTACAGTCTTATTTCTGGGTTCTCTCTTCTGTTGCATTGGTCTATGTGTCTGTTTCCGTACTAGTACCATACTGTTTTGATTACTGTACCCTTGTAGTATAGTTTGAAGTTGGGTAGTGTGATGTCTCCAGCTTTGTTCTTTTTCTTAGAATTGCTTTGGTTATTTTGGTACCTTTCTGGTTTTATATGAATTTTAAAATAGTTTTCTCTAGTTCTGTGAAGAATGTCAATGGTTGTTTAATAGGAATAGCATTGAATCTATGGTTTCACTAACTTTCTCTACTGATTTTCTACTCTCCATCTTATTTATTAACTCTCTCATCTTCATCATTGCCTTTCTTCTTGCTCTTGCAAAAGTTAGGCTGTTTATATGCAATCTTTCTCATATCAATAACATAGGTATTTACAGGTATAAATTTCCTCTAAGGACTGCTTTTGCTGAATCTCATAAGTTTTCTTAGGCTGTGTTTTCATTCCTGCTTTTCTCAAATGTTTTCTAATTTTTCTTTTGATGTATTCCCTGATCAATTGATTGTTAACACGTATGTTGCGTAATTTCCACATATTTGTAAATTTCCATGATTTCCATCCATGTTGCTGCTCCAAAAGGACAAGATCTCATTTTTATGGCTGTGTAGTATTCCATGGTGTACATGTACCACATTTTCTTTATCCAGTCTCTCACTGATGGGCATTTAGATTGATTGCATGTCTTTGCTATTGTGAATAGTGTTGCAATGAACATTCATATGCGTGCGTATGAACGAACTCTTTATACTTTGAGGGGTATTTATCCAGTAATGGGATTGCTGGGTTGAATGATGTTTCCCTTTTTAGATCTTTGAGGAATCACCACTGTCTTCCACAATGGTTGGACTAATTTTTATTTGGTTCTTCTTATCAGAAGTTGAGAATACAGAAAGTAAGGAAATCCCATGGTGATTTCCCCCATTTTTTTTTTGTCTTCTAAGATCAATTTATTTAAGACATTGGGTACACCTGCCAGATCCATCTCCATTTTCATTTACTGATGGAAGGGAAGGAGGAGAGAACAAAAGTAAAAGAAAAGCGAGGCCAGGAAAGGCAGTAATGGAATGGGAAGGTTGGGGAGGAAACAGCAGAATCAAGCAGAGCAGGATGCACACAGGTGTGGCTCCACCCCTGAAACCAACCATGGAGCCTGGGAGAGGCCACAGCCCACAATGCCCCCAGAGCCCCGTGGCTCACCTCTGCATGTGCAGGAAGTAGGCATCCAGCCGCCTACTGAACTTCCATTCCTGTAACACTGCCTAGCCCCACCTTCCCCACCAATGTTAAGAATGCTTTCCTGAAGAGGGGCCAATCATCAAATCAGTGTCCAAAGTCCTGAGTTGAAGTAAAACAGGTTACTCTGCTGTGGAACTTCTCAAGGTCTTTGTCCTTATTTACAATGAGAATAGCATAGAGAGAGATGCACATGAAAGTCCTCAATTGACCTGACCATGGAGTCCTTTGTCATGGGACATCTCTTGGTGCACATGTTCTTTGGAGCATCTTGGACATTAATCCCTGTTCCATCAATTATTAGTAGCATGTCCCACGTGTAACATTTGCCATATTTTCACAAATTCTAGGACAACTCACTATTACGAGTGCAAAGAGCTGAGACCATTCCTTACGCTGCCACATCCCTCATGGCACTGGGCCCGGCCTCACAGCCTGGGGTTCAAGAGAGGCAGAGTAACCGAGCACCAGAGACAACTGCACAGCAGGGCCAGGCTATGCTCTTCTCCCAGAAATGCATTTACTCCTCCCACCCTCAGTGAGGTCACTCTGGTCTTGATGGTGATACATTCTCTGATGGAGAAGTAGCCAACCAAGGCCCTGAGGATATAAGAAAATATTCCTCTGCCCATGACAGGGACAGTGACTGCACATTGACATTGGAGGCGGTGTTTGGGCCTCCAGGGAAATCTGAACATCCCATTCGACCTTCACATGCCTTCCAGCATAGTAAAACATCCCCCAAAGTTTGAAACTGAACAGCTGAACAAGAACTCACATCACAGTGACTCAGTAATTCACTATGTCAAATCTGACCCTCTTCAGAGGAAAACGTAAAACAACCTCTTATTGGCCAAATCTGTCACTATTTCCTCAAAGGCAAATTGGTTCAATGTTCATTTGGGTAAGCATCATTCCTGTTACAGGCCTCCTCCCTACTCAGGCCCGTCCTAACAGGCCCTCTTACTCACCATGCACTCACACTCCTTTGTGACTCCAAAAACACCCAGCACACAAGACTTTCCAAAAGAACAAGGCACCCTTCTTCATCAGCACTCTACACAGAAAATGAGAGAACCGTGCTGGACGTACTTCCCTGCCTACCAGCCATTATACCTATCCTCCACCTTTTCGTCTTACCAGCAGTTTCATCCGTGATTGCAATTTGACCTACTGTGATTTATTCCTCTAGAATCCAACTTTTAAAATCTAATTGCTGTCCTGACTTGGTGGTTCACACCTGTAATCCTAGCACTTTGGGAGGCCGATGTGGGTGGATCACCTGAAGTCAGGAATTTGAGACCAGCCTGACCAACATGGCAAACCCCGTCTTTACTAAAAATACAAAAATTAGCCAGACATGGTGGTACATCCCTGTAATCCCAACTATTCAGGAGGCTGAGACAAGAAAATCTCTTGAACCTGGCAGGTGGCGGCGGGGGAGGGCAGGGGTTGCAGTGAGCCAAGATCACACCACTGTACTCAAACCGGAGCAACAGAGTGAGACTCGGTCTCAAAAAACAAAATCTAATTGCCCACAAGATTCCCCTAGCTCTTTTCATGTGCTACCTTTAGCAACAACCATGAGAAGCAGCACCTTCTTTGCAGCAGCAGAATTAGAATTATAGAGAAGAATCGCTCCAGTTCTCACCTCAGATCTTACTTCTTTTGGAGGTGAGCTGGTTTCTGCTCGCTTAAATCTGTAGGCCAATGCTAATGCAATTGTATCCGATTAAGGATAGGATTTACTTTTCTAGCAGAGATAAAAGCTGAAGCCTCCAAACCTCATGCCTAAAGGTGTTCTGTCCTCAATTCCCCATAAGCTCTTTCAACTGAAACCCAATCATTCAACAACCTTTCTGCAAAAAGAAATCTTTTGGACTTCTGTTAAATTTACAGGGCTGAGAACATAAATTTATATCTTCTCCTTCCTGTGACCTCCCTTCAAAAAAAGTTAAAGAAATAAAGAGGCATAAATCTTTGAGTCAAATGGGAAAGGAGAATCAGCAGACAAGCAATTCCAACTGATGTTTGACTGGCAGGTCGCTTGAAGAAGAGCAGTTTAGCAGAAGGGAGAAAGTCACAGAAGGAAATGCTGTGACAGCAGCAGGAAAGGACCTGCTCCTCCCTAGAGACAATGGGGGAGCCGCACGACCTTAAAAGCACACTCACACACCACCGCCTTGTCCTAGGGTAAAAATATGATACTGACCCCCAGCTAAAAGCCTAGATCCTCATTTTCTGAAGAATTTCAATGGGGGATGCATGGCGCTTTGTGAATGGGGTGGGCAGGGCTGAACACTGTAGAATTCATAGTCTGGAGATAAACACCCAGACCTCCCCACATTGGCCCCCAGATTGGTGCTCACATAATTTCCCTCTGGAGAAAGCTAATAATGATAGAGGAGTTAAGAAGAAATCTATTAGGCAGATAGTTAGGGTATGGGAGTCCCTGGTAAGGCTTTTCTCTTTAACGAAGCACAGCCCCAAATGATTTCCTAACAAAGAGCAGCCTGTAAAGTCAAGCTACAGACCTAGACAAGCAAACTGGGAGCTCGCACAGGTGAACGCTGGCAGGAACTAGGAACTAGCCACGTTAAAGACGGTGGCTCCATCTTCCCTTCTCCTTGTCAGCCACATGTAAAGAGCAGAAAAGATGGTGACAATCAACTGGAAAGCCTATTTGCCTGATAACATTAGGGTTGGGCAACCAGCCTTCCCCTTGAGCTATGTAGACATCATACCTATCGAACCAATCTGTGAGCCCTAAGTAAATCAGACACCACCTTTTGCAGCCTGCCTATAAAATTCACTGCAGTCCATTAGCTTCCCCTTTATCGGATAATTCTCTCTGGAAGGGAGCCACTCTCCTCTTTCTTCTATTAAACTTTCCACTGCTTAACCCACCCACATGTGTCTGTGCCCTGAATTCTTTCTCTGCACGAGACAATAAATCCCAGGGTATATACCCCACACAATGGAGCCATTTCAATAGGCTCCAGGGAAAAACAGCCTCCAACTACTGATATTGAGAAGTCTCCTCATGAAACTGGCAACCCAGAGTGATACTCTTAATGTGATGCAACCGCCTGTGTGTGAGAGAGAGAGAGA
>NW_016107454.1:149353-184290 GCF_001604975.1 Cebus imitator
ATATATATATGTACACACACACATAATTGAGGTCAATTATTTAAAAATCAGCTTATGTGATTATGGAGGCTGAGAAGCCTCATGATCTCTCACCTGAACACTGGAGACCAGGAATGTCAGTGGTGCAGTTTGAAGGCCTGAGAGCTGGAGAACCAATGATGTAGATTGCAGACAGGTCTGAAGGGCTGAGAAGAAGGGGAACTGAGGCAGGGGCAGACTGATATTCTAGCTTTGGCAGTCAGGCAGAGAGTCAGAGAATTCTCCCTTTCTCCACTTTTTGTTCTACTTGGTTCCCACTGGATGGGACAATGCCCATCCACGTTGAGGAGGGCCATCTACTTTGCACAGTCTACTAACTCAAATGTGAATCTCTTCTGCAGACACCCTCACAAACACCTCCAGAAATAATGTTTAACCAGATATCTGGACTAGACATTCCATGGCTCCGCCAAGTAGAGCCCTAAAATTAATCATCACAGATGGATAGATGGATGGATGGGGGATGGATGGATGGATATACAGATAGAAATAGCAGACGATGGGTAGATATAGGATTGGCATACAAGAATTTAAGAAAAGTATCTAACACAAAAGACAGAAAACTAGAAAGCCTACGAAAGGAGATACGATGGAGAGAACAGAAGAAAACATCAAAAATATCTTAATTAATGTGTTCAATGTTTTAACTAAATATTTCATCAATAAAACATCCAGTTCAGGAACACTGGAGAACAGAAAAAAATATCATAAATTAAAAATGTGATAGCACAAATGTAAAAATTTAATAAATGATTGGAAGATAAAATTTAAGAAATCTCACAAAGACAAAAAGATGGATTTATGTGAAAACGTATTAGAGATTTAAACAACTAATCCAGGAGGTGTAACATCTTATCTAAAGTTTTCCAGAAAAAGAGGTAGAGAAAACAAGTGGAAGTTATTACAGAAAAGGCAATTCAATAACATTTTCCACATTTTAAGATAAAAACATAAATTATAAGCTAGAAGGGGCTGGCTGGATGCCCAACATAAGGATTGGTAAGAGTCTACCAGGCTGAACATCTTAATAAAATTTCAGAACATTAGAGATAAAGAAAAGAATGTTCAAGATTTCAAAGAGTGGGGGAGGTGAGGGAGTGTCCTTACCACATCTAAAAGAATGAGATCAGAATGAGATAGGATTTCTTAACAACAATTCTGAATGGCAAACTCAAATTAAGATTATACTTCCTAGAAGCAAATGATGATTTTTAAAATTCTAAAGGAATTCTCTACCTAGCCAAGCTCCCAATTGAGTGTGGAAGTTGATTCAAGATATTTTGAGATGTGGGAGAATACCAAAGGCTTTCCTCTGATACACCTTTTCTTTGGAAGCTGCTGGAGGGTGTGATCCAGCAGAACAAGAAAATAACTCAAGGAAGAGCCCCCGGAAACAGATCCAAGGAGGAAGAGTGGAGCACAGAAGTCCTAGAAAGACAGAGAGTGGCAATGATGCCTAGGGGCTCCAGGAAAACAGCCGTGGCCGGAGAGGGTGGATGCCCTTGGGAGATTATGCAACAGCTCATCCAGAAAGAAGCAAGGATATTTGTTTAGAAAATTAAACATGGGGGAGGAAAATGAGCATTTATTAAATCAAGAAGAATAAAAAGGTAACAGAAAGCATATAATCCTGGTTCACTACTTGGTTCTACTAAGACCAATATTCATACATTCAAATAATGTGCTAAGTGATATGATAAAACATCTGGGGAAAAAGGTAGCAAAATTGATTGCATTAACACCAGACAAACCAAAGCAGGATGCAGTCACAGTGCATGACACGCTTCCACAAGGAATAATATTCATGCAGTTTAATGATATAAGCACTGATTACGGATTTAACCACAACAGTGACATAACAATACAGAAAGGAAGGGAGCTGAGAAGGGGTGGAAAATGAAAGCTAAATCCTTACACATAAGAAAAAGGGGCCAGTAACTGATGCCTGAAACTGGTGAATTAATCATGGCAACACACTCGCACCATTTAGTCACGTTTGAAAACTCCCAGGAAAGTTGAAAGTGGTTTCTTCTTGGGAGCCTTACTGGGCAAAGAGCACGGTATGACCAATATCATTGAAGTTGAATTTTGTTATTTGATATTAAAGTCCTATTTTCATTTTCAAACTATGTACATGTATCATTTTAGTAAACATTAAATATAAAAGGAGTGAAGTTGCCATGTTTTGGGAATGCCTTTCCTAACTACGCCAGTGATGTGGTTTGGATTTGTGCCCCCACCCGAATCTCATCTAGAATTGTCATCCCCAGTGTTGGAAGAGGGGTCTGGCGGGAGGTGATTGATCATGGTAGCAGATTTCCCCCTTGCTGCTCTCATGACAGTGAGTGAGTTCTCATGAGGTCTAGTTGTTTAAAAGTGTGTAGCACCTCCCCCTTCACTTCTTCCTCCTGCGCCGGCCATGTAGGACGTACCCGTTTCCCCTTCACTTTCCACCATGATTGTAAGTTTCCTGAGGCTTCCCATCCATGCCTTCTGCATGGCACGTGGAACCATGAGCCAATTAAACCTCTTTTCTTTATAAATTACCCAGTGTCATGTATTTCTTTATAGCAGGACAAGAACAGACTAATACAGCCAGTCATGCCAGCGCCACAGTCGAGCCGAGCGTGTGGCTGCTGTGCAATTGTTTACTCCATTCCAATTTACAAAATACTCTCCTGTTTATGTTATTTAATTTTTGCAACAGTCCTGCAAGATCGGTGGTATTTTCTTATTTACAGATAAGGCAGCAGAGCTCAGAATGCAGGAATGGCACATCCAGAGCGGTATCACAGAGCTGGGGTTTTATCTCGACTCTGCAGCTTTAATCCTGCCTTCCTGGGATTGAAACAGTGCAATTTAATCAGTGGGAGCCACAGTCCTGGAGAGGAAACATTTTGCTATTCCAAGAAACAGGTGCTAAGAAAATTTCCTAATTTTAATTGTCTAGCCCGGCCATATTTCATGTCACTGGGTCTTCATCCATCCATTCTTCAGAGCTTGGTTCTACCATGATTGACCCTCCAGAACCTCTGCATGACCCCATGCAAGTCACAGCCAAGGAAAGCCAAGACTTTCCTACTGCTGCCTCTAAGTGAGCTCTCGCCATGGTCACCAACCAGTCCTTTCCTTTACTGTATTCTCAAATGAATCTCACTTCCTTTCATAAGATTTGACCCCAGATTCCACTTTCTCTGGAGCCACTTGCCTTTCTAATATTCAGAATTAACAGAATTAAACATACAACCTGCTCCCCAAGCTGCCTCCTATTTTATCCGACATCACCCCATGGGTGGCTCAACTCCGATACTAAGTGACAATGAAGCTTTCCAGGCTGTGGCCATTTTATGCCCTGAAAATTCTGTCTCAGCCTCACAGTGCTTAAAAGGTATTGTTCATAATTTTGTAAAAAATAACAATAATAATAATAAAAGCAAAAACCTGGAGCTGGTGATGAGCAGGGATTTGGAGTCCTTTGTGGAGACGCAGAGCGTAATGAAAGCCACAGCAAGCAATTGATGGCAGCCAAGGTCTCTGGAAATTTTTTATAGCTCTAGTACCCTTGAGTGACTGCGCTGGGAAATTGGTCATTCTGTGGGGATTAATGAACAATTTCTGTCAGAGTGCAAGGTGCACTCTTGAAGAAAAGAATGACAAAAAGAATTCAATTCCCAGTGGATTCCATTTAACAATCCATTTCATTCTGCATATTGAGAAGGAAATTTGGGAATATCATCATCTGCCAAGAAGAACACTCTCATTTATATTCTCCCAAAATAGGAAAAGCCAGCCAGTGACCCATGAACAGCTGGGTGCCCAGGCTCCAAATGACCAATCACAGCAGCCCCAGAGACACAGTGTAAAACACCCTGGGGGGGGCTGCAGGCCACTGGCCTCATTCAGGTTTGTTAGACAAACAAGCACCCGCAATAAGGCAATTAAGCTTTGTTTAAGTCAGCCACAACTGATTAATTCAAATTGTCTCTGAGTTAGGTATTCCCTTAAAAAGCATAAAGATTCAGAAACAAGTGTCAGTTTTGATCTAATTATGGGCATGAATGGTATGTCACACTAGAAAACCAAAATGAAGGTTTCGTGATATAAAATTGTTCACTGCAAAGAAAATTTGTAATTTTATTTATAATTAAAATATATTACCTAAAACAATTATCTTAAAAATATTCTCCACTCTTTCCAATGCTAATATATTTACCAGAGATAAAATGTAACGTAGTAAAATTATTTTAATTAATATTTTATTTTATAATTATATAATAATTTTATTAAATAGAAACTTGGTCTGAATTTCAAATGGATAAGATGTAGTCCTTCAGTACACAAAGGAAGAAAATTCCAAATTTTTGCTAAGAATTAATTTTCTTCTTGAATGGTAATTTTCTTTTACACAAGTATTTATCCTAAGACACACCTATAAAATAGGAAACAATGAGAGTGGAATTCAACCCAAGAAAAATGGACAAAACCTACGAATAGGCAATTCAAGAGGGAGGAAATTCAACTGACAGATATGATCCCATGAAAATACATCTAACTGCCCCAGGAATCCAAAAAGAAGATCAGATGAATCCATATCTTTAAAATCTTGACTGATTCCAGGACTGACGCAATTGCAGGCAAATGAACACAACCAGATTTGCTGATCAGAGGACAGCCTTGGAGATTGATCTGCCAACATTCATTCACCTCAACATTGCATGCAGCCTTTCACCTGCCCATATGCCTAATGGGATCTTTTTTTTTTTTTTCTTTGACAGAGTCTCACTCTTTCATCCAGGCTGGAGTGAAGTGGCACAATCTCTGCTCACTGCAACCTCCACCCCCAGGTTCAAGCGATTCTCCTGCCTCAGCCTCCCAAGTAGCTGGGCTTACAGGCACCTGCCACCATGCCCAGCTAGTGAGATCTTTTTCAAAGCCCCGACATGTGTATGCAGAGAGGCATGTACACACCTATGTATAGATATATGTGAATGTGTGTCTATGCATGGTATGTATATATATACACACACACACACACGGAGAAATCAAATGTGAAATTGTTCATGAGGAAAAAATTAAAATCTAAAAACAATCTGAATGCTGAATAAATTATATGACCTCTATACATATTAAGTTGTATATTTCAGGCTGTAAAAACTCAAACAACTCAAAACAGCTTAGGAATAGAAATGCGTTATCTTACAAAACACGATTTTAAGAGCAACAAAACTCTCCCAGAAGTATGCCAGCATCTCTGCCCTCAAACTTCAGTGGTCAGAGGTGACACTGCTGGAAACTAAGCCAGAGGCAGTACCCGCGGAGAAAAAAGCATCTCTCAAACCACAGTCTGGAGGATCGAGCCGTTATGTTTATGAGCCACGCCTTTGTCTGCACGTAACATTGCTATCAGCGCAAACATATTGTCATATCTTTAAATGAGAATTTGATACCATTTTTTGTCAGGAGAGGTTTTTTCTTTCAACGAACACAAGGTTCTTTATGAAAGCCCAGCCTGGTTTGGGGACTGATATCATGAGAACCATGCCTGGTCTGAAAGAAGATAGCAACAGCAATGCCAAGGAATGGTGTACTTTCAGTCAAGTCGAATTTCTTTACTATTGGTGTTTTTGAAACAACAAAAAAAATCTCTGTGAAGTAACTGAAAAAGACATGGTGTAAATCAGAGAAGACGCTGTACACTCACCCACCTGCTGATGTAAATGTGTAAATTTCCTCTGGAGTTTGGACTCAATGGAGCCTGGAGTATTAGAACAGCCCCTCTGCTCCAGCTGGGAGCTTTGGGAGATGGAAGAGGAAGAAAAAGCAATGGGGCAAAAACCCACTTAAAAAAAAAAAAACTAAGTATATTTGAAAAATAAACTGTCAGAAATTTGTGACCAACGTTTTGCCTGAATATGGTCATGGATTTCTTAATTCAGATTTTTCTACATATTAATAATGTAATTCATAACTTGAATCATCATTTTAGACCAAAAAAGTTTTTCCTCTCTGGAAACCTTGTAAGTGAACACGACTTCCCACAGAACCAGAGGGATGCTGCGAGCTGCCTCCACTCTTCTCCCTGCCAGCAGGTGGTGAGGTTTTCTCAGATACTGACCACATTCTGCCCCACCTCCCTGCCCAGACACACTGGGTTCACTCTCAGTTCCTTATGTTTTTGCATCAAATTAAATTAACCGGTTGGATGCTGACAGGCCACAAATCAATAGTAGACGGAAATGCTTGAAAGATTCATGGGCGAGTTCTCTCTCTGGAAAGCATTCCTGAGGATGCACAAGCCTGCCTGCCAGGATGCATGGAGATGGGTTTGTTCTGGTTCCTGATTTCCACCACCCCAACACCACTCCCTGCGTGACTTCTTCGGATGTTAGCCATGCTCACCAATTCAGGCTCAAAAGACAATGGAGGAAGGGCATCTGAATAATGTGATTTAGCAACAGGGATGACAGAGAAAGGAAGAGACTGTGATCAATTCCAGCTTTACGCTGATCAAATACCCCGACATGAACACACAAACTAGAGTGACAATTGTGTCGGCAAACTCTCTCTCAGGTCACCCAGCAGTTCTCCCTACACCCTCTAAAATTTCACACAGGATGGAGGAACCCAATATGAATTAAAATGTCCTTGACTCAGACAAGTAGGCAAATAAAAGCCACTGTCCACCACATCCCATGAGGGTTGGTATTTGTTGTGTGTCTGTGGGAACAGATGCTACCGAGCCAACCACGTTAATGAATTCCTGCCTGTGGGGGCCACACAAAGCGAGGCGCGCCTGTATTCTCTCTTTCTTGTTCACTTCCATCTAATTTGCAGTTCTATCCTGTGTGTGTCATGTGTTTCTCATACTGCCTGCAGTTTCTCTTTTAATTTAAATCAACGTTTTTATTTTTATTTTAGGAAAAACCACTTTTTAAGCCATCTCTAGTGATTCGTTATTTTCTATTGTATTCCTCCTGCTTTTGTATTTGTTTTGTTCCCCTTTGTGATTTGAAATTATTCAATTGTTTGTTTTCTTTAAATGAAGTCTATTAATTCATAATTTTAAATATTTGTCTTTAAAACTAAGAACTTTCCTTTGCTATTTAGATGCATAGTGCATTTGTTATTGTTCAACACAATGAATTTCACTTTTTATTCAATTTTATTTTTAAAATTTAGAATTATATTCACAATAAAAATTATATTTATTTGTAATAGATATAAATTTAAATATAAATAGATACATGTCAATCTATATCTATATCTGCAATAGACATAAACCATGTTCCATAGAAAAACAATGATTAAATACTAAATAAAAGCATAATGGATATTTTTTAAAGTACCTAAATGTCACCACTCTGAAATGACTATCTTGTGTCGACAATTATCCTACATATACCACATTCCCGTGTTCTTATGCACATGCAGTCATGTACATGTGTGCACACACAGGCAAATGGAATCATAAGCATTAGGATTTTTAATAATTATAAGGTTGGTTTTCAAATGTTTGACTTGGGGGACAGAATAGCATTTCACCTTTTATCTCTAATTGCATTGTGCCACCATCAGTGATGATGATCTTTATTATATAAATCTCTTGGGTTTATTGAGAATTCTTTTGTGACCCACTTATGAATTTTTTAATCTTCTATTGATTGATGAATACATGTATTATTTGTTGTTTGCAAATGTGTGTATACAATCAATATTAGTTGTATTAAATAATCTACAGTTTCATCACTTTTTGTCACCCTCTCTATCAATAAGCCTTTGTAATTACTCCCACTATGATTACTGATTTTTCAACTTGTACATGCAATTCTGTTGTGTTATGTCACATAGTTCGCAAGACTACAAAGTTAGGCACATACAAGGTTGTAATCGCAGTAAGTTACTGACAGGTTATTGCTTTCAGCATCTATTACATGCATAACTTTTCCTAAAAATATGCTTCATTCTGTGACATAGCTATATTAATTTTGTTTCAGCCGATATTTTTCTGTATGTATTTTCCTAAGATTTTATCCTCAACCTTCAAATGTAACTGTGTTCTAAGCATGCCTTACAAATTGCATGTAGAAGGATTTTTTCAATATCAAGTCTCTGTCTTTTAAGAAGTGAATTTTATCTGTTTTCAGTTACCGTGGTTACTGATAAATTTCTACCACCTTATTCTCTGTTCTCCATGCACTATTTTTAATTTTTCTACTGCATTTCTTCTTTCCTGCCTGTTAGGTAATTCATTATCAATCCCTATTTTTCATCCACCTCCCTAAAAGTATTATATTCCATTCTATTATTTTAGTGGTTACTTTTCCAACTTGCATTTTTTTTGCATTTTCTAACAAAATATAGTCGATTTTCATACACTCTCACCAAACAAAAACTTATGAACCCATTATTTTCCTACAAAATCCCACTCCCAAATTTCACATTACTATTATCTAATATGTATTTTCAATCCATCTTGCTTTAAAATTATGAAAAAAGACCTATGACATTTTCACAGCAACACCATTTTACTCATGTTGACCCAAGAGGAAGAAGTGGAGGCAACATGAATGTCAGTAAACGGTTGACATGGGACAAGCTTGAGGGCTGCACCCAGGAGCAGGGACTCAGGTTGCCTAAGTCTACGCTCGGATTCGCGCAGTTACAGACTTTTGAAGGCAAAAGGGAATAGGGAATGGAATGATGCCAAGTTGTTTGTCAGGAATCTAACTGGTTTACAGGAATGGTACTAACTAGTGATTGCCTACACATCGGTAGTCCACAGGAGATGGGTCATAATGTCCAGCAGGGTATTATTAGGTTAATTCATAGCAACCTGTAGCAAAAGCACGCAGTTTTGAAAGACAAGCGCACAGTTCAAGGGAGGAAGAAGCAGGGCCTGGCTCCCGCCTCATTTTAAAGTCTCTCTGGGGCTGGTAATGAAAAGGACTCACATTCCTCACGTAAAACTTCTTTTCTTTTCTCATTTATTTAGTTGCTATTTCTTCTTTCTGACACTTATTCCCATCTACGTGTGCTTTTCTTCTTGCTGAAGTGTATCCTTTAGTTGTTCTTTTTTATTAGCAAGGACATTTAATGTGTCTGAAAATGCTGTTCATGTTGCCCTCACTTTGAATGGCAGTCAGCCGGTACAGCATTGCCAGTCTGTTCTTCACCCACTGAAGACAGTCCACTGTCCTCCACCATCAGCTGCCCTGTGGTTGGCAATGGGGAAGTCGCTTTGCTTTTATTCCTTTGTAGGTTATCTGGGGTTCTTTCTCTCTTTCTGTCTCCGATTCTCTGTCTCTCACTCGCTCTGTCTCTCCGTTTTCACGATTCTTTTTGTCCTCACTTGCTGTAGCATTCTTAGGTACATTTGTCTTTATTCATCCTGCTTAGGATTCAAAATGCCTTCTCAGTGTGAGGATGTGTGAAATTTATCGACTGTTACCCCTTTAATTTTTCTGGGGTTCTGCACCAATATTCACATGAGTCCTAGAACAAACTGCCGACTCACCTGCACAGTTGGCTTCCCTCCAAATTAAGGATGTGGTGAAATTCTAACATTTTATTTAGTCACCTTTAATTGCTCTACTTCAGGATGGGAGGGGGCAGGAACAGGGGAGCCATGACAGAGCTGTGCTGAGCTCTGCCCCTTTACTGAGCCTCCCAGCTTAAAATGTCTGAGGAAGGCTGAATGTCTGATTGCTGCTAGTGAATGTGTTTGCTGTTTTCTACTTGTATTTTCTGTGGTATTGGGACAATCATTCTAAGGTTTGGCTTCTCTCCATCACCTTCAACTTGAATTCTCCTGTGTTACTTTTATAGTTTAAAGGAAAAGTATGTATGTCCTGTCTCCGGCTCCTGCTGAGTTCCTTGAGGAAGAGCTGCCGTAACCCATTATCTTTGAATGTTTCCCTACTGACCCTAGTACAGGACGCATATAGGTCGGAAACTTGGAGAATGTGATTATCCAACTGGTGGCATTCCTAGAACTGGACATGCCTGAATTCCTACCTGGGTCAGCGATGGGCGAGGTGGAGGACAAAGGCGGGCAGCTGGCTCCTGTGCACAGGAATGTGTGACATGAAAACCTGCCCAGAAAGAAGAGGATGGGCTCCCTGCACCGCTCACTCCAAGGCCTTTCTCCTGAGAACTCTAAGCGGCGGTCCGTTCCGGTCACAGGAGTCTCTTCCCCACAGGAAGCAAAAAGAGGTCGGCATGATTGATGTCACTTGATGTATAACTCAACAGTGACTTCTGGCTCCCGTCAAGCTGTGCTGGGTCCAGTGATGTGATTTAAAATGCATCTGGGCAGCATAAGGAGAGGCCCGCCAAGGGTGTGAGTGTCTTGATCAGAAATGGAAGGCGAATCACTTTATATTGAAAAGATACATGAGTGTTCATAGCATGTTTGATTCACTGTGAAGGCGGTGTATAAACACACACACACACACACCACATTCTCTAGGAAATTTGAGTCTAGTCAGGAGTTTCATGGCTCAGAAATGGACTGGAATAATTTCTTCTGCTGAGTTGTATGAGTTATACTTCAGGTAGTGTTCCCTGACTCTTGTCTTCTCTGCATGCTAAGTGCAAAAGGAAAAATTTTAATCAATGTTTCTTCAAGTTATTTCCCCAAACAGAAAGGCACTGAGTGCTTGGCATTAACATCCCATCACCATAATCCATTATATTAGGCTACAACTAACTCTATCTTTTTATTGGAGAGTTTTAGCAGGAAATGTACCTTTTCAGAAGTCAGAAGGTCTGAGCTCCTCATCCTATCTCTAGGCTATAGTTTCCTTATCAGAAAATGGGGTCTTTGGACTGAGAGACTCCTCTGGCTCCCCGTTGCTATGCTCCGAGAGTCTGCTGATGTGCTCTCGTGGACATCAAGTGATCAGTCAGTTCTCATTTCCACTGTCCAAGATGTTGAAATGAAAATCCCCTTATTATGGAAAATGCCATCTCCCTGTTGACTGCGGGTATCTCGTGTTTCTTTAACAGCTGAAAACAACAATAATTGCAATGAGGCATGCTCCCCTTATGGGCATGGACAATGCACCATGCACACTAGGCACAAGTGGAATAAAAATGCATCCTCCACGTAATGGCAGCATGCTCCTTCTTCTCTGTATTCAGTGCTTGTGTTATAATTACAGTATTTTCAGCTGTGTTCTAAGTGCCATGGCGGGTACAGAGATGCCCTGGCATGCCCCATGTCCTTCCCTTAATTTGGGTATCTAGACAGCATGGCTTGCCTAGGACAGTCCCAGACTCCACCTGCTGCTCAGAAGCACTTATCAATAGCACTCTCGTTTCCCCCCTCAAAAGGGTCTCCATTCGGACAATCATTTAGATTTGTCCCTTACCTTGAAGAAACTGACAATCTAGGATGGGAGCCAACAGACCTATGAGAATGATTCTGATACAAAGCCTGAAGCACAAACTGCTCCAGGAGAATGGAGAGTGGCACTGGGCATGCAGGGAAGGCAAGATGTTTCCAGCTCAGGATGCAAGCAGGAAGGTCTTGTGGCCTGCAGATGGTGGACCCTGAGGATGTCCACAGCGGAAAGAAGACCATTCGGCAGAGGCAGGGATGGAATCGAGTGTCAGTTCCAAGGTCCGGCTCGGCTTAAGTTACACAAGGAAATGTGACCTGTAGCTGTGGGGAGGTGTGGACCGTTGTCCATGCCAAGTCAGAGGCTCGGGCGGAAGCAGCTGGGATCCATGAAACTCCTCTGTGCCTCACTCTCCTCTCCCAGCAAGTGGGAACAATAGCTGTCCCCATGCCTCCATGGGTCCTCATGAGGAAATGAAGCAAACAGCATGCTTAGAGGGGAACCGATGGCAGCTGTGAGTTTAGAGAGACATTTCTCAGGCACCTGGCGCCTGGGAGCTGGTAGGCAAGAATATGAGAAAAGTGGTTCTGCCAGAAAAAGAAAATGAGCAAAGAAGCAGGCAGCTGTCTCTGCGTTCTTAGGTGTCACATAAACTATCCATCCTATCAGTGCTTCCGGAAACCTGGCATACTGCAGGTACCAGGTAAATGCAAACAGGATTGAATACCACCATTACAATATGCAAATCTAAACCAATAGTGCAACATGGGAGTTCGGAGCCAGAAGAACCTGAGAGTCAGGGAAGCCCAGGCTCAGGAAGGCTGCCCAAGGCTCTCAACACTGGAGGGTGTCAGAGGCAGCCCCATGCCCTGAGGTCTTCACCACAGCACACAGGCTTATTTGACTTTCAAGTGTGTAAAGTCATATTATTTCAGGAGCCTTTTTTTTTCCTTTTTTAGAGAAGAATAATTCAATTGCCCTGTATCCCAATCTTCCTAGAGTTCTGACACTTCGATTTTCGCAACATTTATCTTAGACTCAAAGTGTTGTGTAGCATTAAATGTGTGTGTGATTACCACGAATTGCAATTAACTTTGTTTTGAAAACTCCCAACCTCCTTTGGGATGATTCAGGGCATGGTAGGGGTTAGGAGTCATTTCTCTAGCCCTCCACTAATTCTCCCAGAAGGTGTGACATGCATGAGAATGCAGCTAAAGTCACTTTAGCATCAGGATCTGGGCATCACGTAAAACCCTGCCCAGGGTTTGTGAATGATCCTGTGTGTGCATTCAGCTGAAGGAGGCAGGAATGGTGCAGAAGCCCATGTCAGAGCTGCAGAGCGGGGGTGGGAGGTGAGGGATGCCCGCTCAAGTCAGGGAGACAGAAAGATGGATGATGAAAGGGATGTGGGATGGGATGATTTTAGCCTCAGGGCATAGGCAGAAAGCGCCAATTTCTCACCAAGATTGTATCATTTATCCCTGAATTGAAAATTTTCACTAAACATACCAAAAAGGAGAGGCAGGAATTATCCAATTTTATTAAATAATTATTGAGCACCTTCTTTGTGCCAGACACTGTCTTCAGTGCTGGGGCGGAGAACAGTACTGGGGGAAATAGAAAGATAAATAAGTCATATTCCATATCCTACAGGAGGCTCTGCTGCTCACATGTATAATTCAAGTCAGATGTGCTAAGTCTAAAAGAGGAGGAAATGTTTATCCCCGACTGAGCTATGTCAAGGAGAACAAGGCATTTCATCTGGATACTGAAGAAAAGGAGATTCGACTCATAGCTGGGCGAGGACAGTAGATACTTTGCAGACACAAAGAGCAGCAGAAACAGAGGCGAGAATCCAGGAGAGGGAGGGCGGGTTCCCAGGACAATTGGTGACCTGGTTAGTGAGGCAGAAGCTTGTGAAAGGGTGTAGTGAGGGACAAACTCACCAAGCAGGGCTCGCCTCTAACTCTCCTGCCACAGCCACAGGCACACTCACACACACACTCACAAATCCACTCACACATATATATACTCGCAAATGCACACTCACACTTACACACAAATGAACTCACACACCCTCACATATCACACATGTACACATTCACAAATGCATACTCACACAAATGCACACTCAAACACACACATGCACACTCACAAGCACACACACAAATGCACTTACACATACACACAAATGCACACACACTCACAAATGCACACTCACATGCACTCAAATGAATTCACATGATGAAAGGTATGTGGGATGATTTTAGCCTCAGGGCAGAGGCAGAAAGCACGAATTTCTCACCAAGATTGTACAATTTATCCCTGAATTGAAAATTTTCGCTAAATTTTCATTTCGTATATCACATGTGCACAGACTCACGAATACCTATTCACACAAAAATGCACACTTACACATACAAATGCACATTCACACATACAAATGCACTCACATGCACTCAAATGAACTTATCCCCACTCATATCACATGTGCGCACCATCACAAATGCACACAGTTGCACATGTGCACACATACCCTTCCACATGCACACATGAGAATGCCCACATGCTCACACGTGTACACACACGCATACACAAATATATACATAGATGTGTGCACATGCACATATACTTGCACACTCACATACTGATTCTTACACATGCACACAGTCCCATACTTGCACTCTCTCACATGCTCACATGCACACACCCACTCTCTCTCACATGCTGACATGCACACACACTCACATGCTCACATGCACACACACTCTCACATGCACATATGCACATACCCACACTCTCTCACATGCTCACATGCACATACACAGTTTCCCACATGCTCACTTGCACACACACAGTCACATGCTCATGTGCCCACACACTCACACACTCACATGCACACAATCACATGCTCACATGCACACAGTCTCACATGCTCACATGTGCACACACTCTTATGCATACAGTATCTCACATGCTCACATGCACACACACAGGCTCACATGCACACACACACACTGTCTCACATGCTCGCATGCACACACACATGCTCACAGGCCCACATGCACACAGACTCATGCACACACACTCTCACATGCTCACACGCACACACACACATGCTCACACAAACTCATGCTTTCACACATGCACACACCTAATACAGTGGGGAAGGCTACAGCATCCTGAGGAGTAAGGCTCATCCCCCTCCCTTGTCAGCACCAGCAAGCTCGTAATATAGGCTGGGACAGAGAAAGCAAGATTTCTGTGAGCATAATAAGGAAATGCTGGCTGACAAGAGTTGAAATGAAAATCTTAGGCAGTCCTAAAGACAGTCCTGGGCAGGAGGTTAATCCTCACAGTGCCAGATGTGCCCACTTCATAGAGACCAAAGGGAAGCAAACAGCAACCAGCATGAAAAAGCCCCTCCACACATCTTTTCCACCCCAATTAGAGACCTCAGAACTCACCAGTCCCTCCTCAGCACTGAGTACCTGCTCACAGCTTGCAAAGAAACTGTGAGCGATGGGGAACATGAGGAGAAGTGATGACACTGAGGCAGGAATACACAGCCAAGACAGAGAGCCCTCTGGGGTCCAGGCTGCATGGCTCCCTGCTTCTAAGTGCCACCTGGGCTATGGGACCCAACTTTTCCACATTCTTCCTCCTTTGCCATGTAACCCTGTATGGCTGGGACCTACACTGGAGGGCTCTTGTGAATGTTATGGCTGCTGATGCTACTCAAAGTCCTAGACGCTTGAATGAGGTACATTCGCTAAGGAAATTTAGTGTGTGTTTTAAACTCCTCCTACTTTCCTCCATCTCCCGTACAAAACAGATCCAGATAAGTATAAACACCGTTTTCCATACATTCAAGAAGAGAATACACAAACCATGAAAATGCAAATGATTTCGGGCAAGTAGATATTGGAAAAAGAGAAATATAAGAAAAGAAAAATGTAAGCTAATCTCATATGTAAATGCAAAAGGCTAAATAAAATATTGCCAAACTAAATGTGAAAGTATAATAAAAGATATCAAATAAGGTTTATATCAATAATGCAGGGATGGTGCACATTATAAAGATATTATTGTAATTTACCACATTAAGCTATTAAAGGAGAAAACACTTGCAATTATCTTAACATATGCAGAACAAATTGATAAAATTCAAAACCCATTAGCTATTTTTTAACTTTGAGAAAGACAGAGAGAGAAAGGGAGAGACCTTCCATACTTGGAGAAAGGATAGCAATTAATTAGCCAGAACAAACAAATTTAATGTTGAAACTTTGAAGTCAGGAAGAAGTTAATGCCTGCACATCTTTTTCTTACATAGAACTAGCCTTATATGGAAGGTTCTAGCCATCTCAATAACAACAACAAAAAAAGATAATTGAAAAAGAATAAAATTGAATTGTCATTATGCATAAATATATGGTTATCAAACTAGAAAATGTCTTAAATTTCCAGTTACCATATTAGAACTATAGAAAAGTTCAGCAGGATCACTGGCTGCAAGGTCAATATAGCAAAATCAGTTATACAAGCAAGCCAGAAACATAGGAAAGTATAATTTTTAAAGACACTATTTAGTTCTCAAAAAAATAATTTGGACTTCTAAAAAGGACCCAGAAGCCAAATTGAAGAGAGTCCCATTGACTGAATTTGAGCAATTTAAACACCAAAATAAATAATAAAAGAATGCATTGTAATTATTTAAATCTATTTTTTTAAGAAAAAAAAGAATCTATTAATCTATTCTGATACTAAAATTACCTGAAGAGAAGGTCTTCAGGATAAATAAATGCTAACTGATCAATGAGAAAAAAAATAATGAAAATAGAGGTCATCAAGATGGCTGGCTTGAGGCACCCAGCACTCACCTCCTTCACAAAGAAGGACCAAAACTACAAATAGGTAATCACATGTCAAACAGAGGATCTAAAGGAGAACACTGGAATTCATCAAGGGAATGGCAAAGACCTTCTAAGGCACGGAAACTCAAGAAGACAGCACAGAGAGGGAAGCAACACATCTGGCTGGAACCTGGGATCAACTCACAGCCAACCAGGAATCCCTATTGTGGGGAAAATATAAGCACGAGGTCCAAACAGCCCTCATTTCCACCACAGACACCTGTAATGCTGAAAAGGAGAGCCCCTCAGCCTTCACAAGCCCTGAACCCAGCATAGGAAGGTCCCAGGAGTCCATCCTACTGTATTGTTCTAGAAAGGGAATCCACACTGGGAACCCCCTTCCCCTAGGCCTACGGAACCCAGACAGCTGGAGTAGGGTGGCATTTTGAGAGCAAAGCCACCACCAGAGACATCTTGCCCTGGGGGTTAATAACCCCTGCATCTCCACATCCCTGGGGCCCAGCTGACATTCCATCACCTCCACCCAGAGGGCAACAACATTGCAACACCAACTGAACTCAGTGGTGTAACACCAGCTGAACTCACTGGTGCAATACCAGCTAAACTCAGTGGCACAATTCTGGTGTTGAGTCTCTGGCACTCAAATCCACACAGCACCCTATACTGAAGGGAATAAGTGGTTCAGCACATCAGGAGGCTGCTCCCAGGACAAATAAAAAGCCAAAACACATGTTTTCCAGAGGCTGAGATTCACCTTCCTGTGTCTGCAGCTGCCAATAGCAACCCTGCCTCTCTAACAGTGAGGTCACAACACACCTGTGCATGCCACCCAGGAATATGAGTACCAACCTGCTTTGGCCCCACTGCTGCCACCACCAGTGCCTGCATGTGCCATTCAGGGACCTAAGGACTGGCCCACCTGATGTCCCTATCCCCAGAAAAAAAATGCCCACAGAAAGAAATGTACAAACAAATGCAGCCTAAGACACTGATGAACTCACAGATGCTGCTGATATTGATTAGAGCCAAAGAAATCTTATGGAGATACCACAACTGCATTCACCCAGGACCAAAACCACAGCACTCTACCCAACCAACAGTATAGACAGATCTACAAAAAAAAGTCTTTCCCTACATACAAAATCTACTCCACGAAACTTGATGAATCAACTGTTACACTAGATGCATCTAGATGCACTAGATTAATGTAAGGACAAAGAAACAAAAAGCAAGGAAACATGACACCTCCAAGGAACACAATGATTCTCAGTAACATACACCAAAGAAAAGAAAATATATAAAATGCCTGAAAAGAAATTCAAAATAATGATCTTAAGGAAACTCAGTGAGATAAAACACAGGTATACAATACAAAGAAATCAGGAAAACAATTCATGAAATGAAAAAAATTCAAAAACAAAGAGATAGATATCATAGAAAGAATAAAACAAATCTTGGAACTGAAGAATTTAATGAAGGAAATTCAAAATACAGTTGAGAGCTTCAACAGTAAACTACATCAAGCAAAAGAGAAAAGTTCTGAATTTGAAGATAAATAATTTATCTTTTGAATGATCCAGTGAGACAATAAAAAATAATGATGAATTTTAAAAGGATGAAGAAAGCCTACATGGCATATGAGATACCGTAAACTAATATTCACATCGTGGGAGTTACAATGTTATAACAAATGGGAAACAGCAAAGAAAAACTATATCATGAAATAACAGTTCCCAAGTATTGGGAGAGATCGAGACATCTAAACATAGGAAACTCAAAGAAATCCAAATATGTTTATCCCCCTCAATAAAGTCCTCTTAGAAACACACACAGTCAAACTGTCAAAAGTCAAAGACTGGAAAAAATTGTAAAACCAGCAAGAGAAAAGTTTCCAGTCACATATAAGGGAATCCTCACCAAACTAGATTCTTTTTTTTTTTTTTTTTTTTTTTTTNTTTTTGAGATGGAGTCTCACTCTGTTTCCCAGGCTGAAGTGCAGTGGTGCAACCTGGGCTCACTGCAACGTCCACCTCCTAGGTTCAAGTGATACTTGGGCCTCAGCCTCACAAGTAGTTAGGATTACAGGCACACACCACTATGCCTGGGTAATTTTTGTATTTCTTTTTTAAGTAGTGGCAGGGTTTCATCACGTTGGCCAGGCTGGTCTCAAACTCCTGACCTGAAGGGATCCACCTGCCCCAGCCTCTCAAAGTGCCGGAATTATAGGCATGGGCCACCATGCCCAGCCACATTAGACATTTTTAGCAGAAATTTCGTATGCTAGGAGAAAATGGGATGACATATTCAAAGTGTTGAAAGAAAGCAACTCCTAACCAAAAATACTAAACCCAGCAAACCTAACCTTCAGAAATGAATGAGAAACAAAGTCTTTCCCAGACAAGCAAAAACTGGGGAAAGTCATCACTAGACCATCCCTACAAGAAATCTTTAAGAACATCCCACACCTGGAAGCAAAACAATATCAATTATTACAAAAAAACACATGAAAGTATAAAACTCACTGCTAAATCAGATACACAAATGAGAAAGAGAAAGGAATCAAACAATATCACTACAAAAAAAAATCAAACCAAAAAGATAAAAAATAAGAGCAAAAGAAAGGAACAAAGGGTATACAAAACACTTAGAAAATAATTTTTAAAATGACAGGAGTAAGTCCTCATAACAATAACAGTCCTAAATGTACAGAGTTCAAATTTCCCAATTAAAAGATGTATACTGGATAAATGGACAAAAACAATATCCTACTATATGCTTCCCACAGGAAAGTCACATTACCTGTAAAGACACATATTGACTGAAAGTGAAAAGATAGGAAAAGGTATTACATGCAAACAGAAGCTAAATGTGTGCAGTAGCAGCTATACATATTTCTTATAAAATATACAGTAGTAAAAAAAAGTCATTATGTAATGGCAAAGGTATCAATTCAGTAAGAAAATACAAAATTGTAAATATATATTCACCCAGTATTGGAGCACACATTGGAGCTAAAATGAGAGGTAGACACCAACACTTAGCTGGGGGACATCAACACCCAATTTTAGCATTGGACAGATCATCCAGGCAGAAAATTAGCAAAGAAACTTTGGACTTGAACAATATTGTAGACTTAATGAATCTACCAGATATTTACAGAATATTTTATCCAACAGCTGCAAAATACACATTTTTCTCATTGGCCCGTGGAACAGTCTCAAGGATAGACCATATTCTAGATCACAAAACAAAAATCTCAAAAAAATTTTAAATAAAAATCATATCAATTATCTCCTCAAGCCACAATTGAATAAAACTAGAAATAACTGACAAGAGGAACTTTGGAAACTATATAGTTACATGGAAATTGACATTTATTTTTCAATTGACAGGTTATTAACTAACCAAATGGTATATGAAGAAACTAAGAAGGAAATTAAAAAATGTCTTGAAACAAATGAAAATAAAAATGCAATACACCAAAACCATTGAGATACAAACAAAAGCAGTACTAATTGGGAAATTTATAATGATAGCACCTACCTCATAAAAGTAGAAAGATTTTTAAATAAATAACCAAACAATGCATCTCAAGAAACTAGAAAAGCAAAAACAAACAAAACACTAAAAGAGTAGAAGGAAAAATAATAATAATGATCAGGGAATTAAACAAAACAGATACAAAACTACCCACAAAAGATTAGTGAAAAAAAAAAAGGGTTTTTAAAAACCTACGGGAAATGGATAAGTTCCTGAACATATATAACCTACCAAGATTAAATCAAGAAGGAACAGAAAACCCAAACAGATCAATAATAGTAGACATGGAATCAGCAATTAAAAAAAAAAAACTTTCCCAACAAAGAAAAGCCCAGAATTAGATGGCTTTACTGTTGAATTCTACAAAACTTATAAAGAAGAACTAATATTAATTCTTCTCAAACTACTCCAAAAAAATTGAAGAGGAGGAAATTTTTTTCTAACTCATTCTATGAAGCCAGGATACCAAAACTAGGCAAGGACACAACAAAAAAGAAAACTATAGGGCAATATCTCTAATAAACAGATTCAAAAATCCTCCAAAAAATACTAATAAACCAACTCCAACAGCACATCAAAAAGATGATATGCCATGATCAAGTGAGATTTATCCCAGTGATGCAAGGATGGTTCAACATACACAAATCAAGACATGTGATACATCATTCAACAGAATGAAGAACAAAAACCATATTATCATCTCAATAGATTTAGTAAAAAAGAATTTAATAAAATTCAACATCCCTTCATGATAAATTCTCCCAAGAAATTAGGCCATAAAAGCCATATATGACAATAAAAGCAATATATGACAAACCCACAGTTTACATCATACTGAACAGTGAAAAGCTTAAAGCTTTTCCTTGTTGGGATACAAGATGACCAAATAGGAACAGCTCTGGAGTGCATTTCCCAGTGAGAACAACACAGAGGGTGAGTGATCACTGCATTTCCAAATGAGCTTTTACTGCCTACAGACCAGGAGATTCCCAGGCTGAAAAATGCCACGAGTTTCTAACACAGCTGTTTCAGTTGGCACTGCAGGTCTCCACACAAAAACTCACACAAATCTGGGTGGCCATTTAAACTGGCACCTGGAATGCCTGGGGTACAGAGCCATCCATTCAACTGAAAAAAAGGGGGGGCTGAAACAGGGAGCCAGGTGATCTGGCTCAGCTGGTCCCACCCCTACAAAGACCAGCAATCTGAAACACTCTGTAATGAGAGTTTCACAACAAGTGCAGCTGGACCCGTGACAATCCAGCTTAGTGGGAAGAATGGCATCAGCCATTACCAAGGCAGTCCACCACTACTGAGGCAGCCCACCATTACCAAGGCAGTCCACCATTGCTGAGGCAGTCCCCCATTACTAAGGCAGACCACCATTACAGAGGCATTTCTAACTGTACCTCTGTAAACAAAACTGCAAGAAAGTTCACACTGCAGCTGGGAAGAGTCCACGGCAGCTCAGCAACACCTCTATTGGCAGACTAACTAGACTGACTCTTTGCTGGGCAGGGAATCTCTGAAAAAAGTCAGCAGCACATCAGGAACTTATAAATAAAGCCCCACCTTCCCAGGACAGAGCACCTGGGAAAAAAGGTGATTATGAGTTCTGCTGCAGCAGACTTATATGTACCTGCCCGGCAGCTCTGAACAAAACAATGAAGCTCCTAGTTCAGCACTTGAGCTCCTATAAGGGACAGACTGTCTCCTCAAGCAGCTCCCAACTCCTGTATATCTGAAGAGACATCTCATAAAGGAAAGCTGAGGCTGACATCTGGCAGGTACCCTTCTGGGATGAAGATAACAGGAGAAGAAACTGGCAGTAACCCTTACTGTTCTGCAGCCACCACAGGTGATCCCCAGGCAAGCAAGCTTCAGAGTGGACCTCCAGCAGTCCTTCAGCAGAGGGGCCTGACTGTTAGAAGAAAAACTGAAAAACAGAAAGAAATAACTTCAACATCAACAAAAAGGACATTCACTCAGAGACCCCATCCAAAAGTCACCAACTACAAATACCACAGGTAGATAAATCCACAAAGATGGGAAGAAACCAGTGCAAAAAGGATGAAAACAACCAAAACCAGAATGCCTCTCCTCCTCCAAGGGATCACAACTACTCACCAGCAAGGGAACAAAGCTGAATAGAGAATGAGTCTAATGAATTGACAGAAACAGGCTTCAGAAGGTGGGTAATAACAAACTTCTCTGACCTAAAAGAACATGTTCTAACCCAATGCAAAGAAACTAAGAATCTTGAAAAAAGGTTAGAAGAATGCTCATGAGAATAAACAGCTTAGAGAAGAATATAAATGACTTGATGGAGCTGAAAAACACAAAATGAGAACTTTATGAAGCATACACAAGTTTCAGTAGCCGAATCGACTAAGCAGGAGAAAGGATATCAGAGATTGAAGATCAATTCAATGAAATAAAAAGAGAAGGCAAGATTAGAGAAAAAAGAGTAAAAAGAAATGAACAAAGTCTCCAAGAAATATGTGATTATGTGAAAAGACCTAATCTACGTTTGATATGTGTACCTGAATCTGACAGAGAGAATGAATCCAAGCTGGAAAACACTCTTCAGGATATTATCCAGAACTTTTCCAACCTAGCAAGGCAGGCAACATTCAAGTCCAGGAAATACAGAGAACACCACAAAGATATTCCTTAAGAAGAGTAACCCCAAGGCACGTAACTGTCAGATTCACCAAGGTTGAAATGAAGGAAAAAATGCCAAGGGCAGCCAGAGAGAAAGGTCAGGTTACCCACAAACAGAAGCCCATCAGACTCACAGCGGATCTCTCTACAGAAACCCTACAAGCCAGAAAAGAGTGGGGGCTGATATTCAACATCCTTAAAGGAAAGAACTTTCAACCCAGAATTTCATATCCAGCCAAACTAAGCTTCATAAGCAAAGGAGAAATAAAATCCTTTACAAACAAGCAACTGCTGAGAGATTTCATCACCACCAGGCTGGCCTTACAAGAGGTCCTGAAAGAAGTTCTAAACATAGAAAGGAACAAACAGTAACAGCCACTCCAAAAATGTACCAAATGGTAAAGACCATTGATAAAATGAAGAAATTGCATCAACTAATGGGCAAAACAACCAGCTAGCACCCAAATGTCAGGATCAAATTCACACATAACAATATTAACCTTAAATATAAATAGGCTAAATGCCCCAATCAAAAGACACAGACTGGCAAATTGGATAAAAAGTCAAAACCCATTGGTGTGCTGGATTCAGGAGACCCATCTCATGTGCAAGGACACACACAGGCTCAAAATAAAGGGATGGAGGAAGATTTACCAAGCAAATAGAGAGCAGAGAAAAGCAGGAGTTGCAATCCTAGCCTCTCATAAGATAAACTTTAAACCAACAAAAATCAAAAGAGACAAAGAAGGGCATTACATAATGGCAAAAGGATCAATGCAACAAGAAGAGCTAATGATCTTAAATATATATGCACCCAATACAGGAGCACCCAGATACATAAATCAAGTTCTTAATGACCTACAAAGAGACTTAGACTACCACACAATAATAGTGGGAGACTTTAACACTCCACTGTCAATATTAGACAGATCAATGAGACAGAAAATTAACAAGCATATCCAGGACTTGAACTCAGATCTGGAACAAGCAAACCTAATAGACATCTACAGAACTTTCCACCCCAAATCTACAGAATATACATTCTTCTGAGCACGACATCGCACCTACTCTAAAATTGACCACATAATTGGAAGTAAATGACTCCTCAGCAAATGCAAAAGAATGGAAATCATAACAAACAATCTCTCAGACTACAGTGCAATCAAATTGGAATTCAGGATTAAGAAACTAACTCAGAACTACACTACTTCATGGAAACTGAACAAATGGCTCTTGAATGCTGACTGGATAAACAATGAAATGAAGGCAGAGATAAAGATGTTCTTCGAAACCAATGAGAATGAAGACACATACGAGAATCTCTGTGACACACTTACAGCAGTGTCTAGAGGGAAATTTATAGCAATAAATGCCCACATGAGAAGCAAGGAAAGATCTAAAACCAGCACCCTATAATCGAAATTGAAAGAGCTAGAGGTGCAAGATCAAAAAAATTCAAAAGCTAGCAGAAGACAAGAAACAACTAAGATCAGAGGATAACTGAAGAAGATAGAGACACAAAATACCCTTCAAAAAAATCAATAAATGCAGGAGCTGGTTTTTTGAAAAGATCAACAAAATAGACCGTTAGCCAGATTAATAAAAAAGAAAAGAGAGAAGAATCAAATAGATGCAATAAAAAATGATAAAGGGGATATCACCACCAATTCCACAGAAATGCAAACTACCGTCAGAGATTACTACAAACAACTCTGCACATAGACCAGTAAACCTGGAAGAAACGGATAAATTCCTAGACACTTGCAACCTCCCAAGACTAAACCAGGAAAAAGTTGAAACCCTGAATAGACCAATAACAAGAGCTGTAGTTGAGGCAGCAATTAATAGACTACCAACCAAGAAAAGTCAGGTCCAGATGGATTTACAGCCAAATTCCACCAGACATACAAAGAGGAGCTGGTACCATTCCTTCTGAAACTATTCCAAACAATCCAATCCAAAAAGAGAGCATCCTTCCCAAATCATTTTATAAGACCAACATCATCCTGATACCAAAACCCGGCAGAGACTCAACAAAAAAAGAAAACTTCAGGCCAATATCCATGATGAACATAGATGCAAAAATCCAGTAAAATACTGTCAAACCTACTGCAACAGCACATCAAAAAGCTTATACATCATGATCAAGTAGGCTTCATCCCGGGGATGCAAGGCTGGTTCAACATACACAAGCCTATAAATGTAATCCCCACATAAACAGAATCAAAGACAAAAACCACAAGATTATCTCAATAGATGCAGAGAAGGCTTTCAATAAAATTCAACAGCCCCTTATGCTAAAAACTCTCAATAAATTAGGTATCAATGAAATGTATCACAAAATAATAAAAGCTATCTATGACAAACCCACAGCCAATATCATACTGAATGGAAGCAAAAACTGGAAGCATTCCCTTTGAAATCTGGCACTAGACAAGGATGCCCTCTCTCACCACTCCTATTCAATATAGTATTGGAAGTTCTAGCCAAAGCAATCAGGCAAGAAAAAGAAATAAAGTGTATTCAATTAGGAAAGGAGGAAGTCAAATTTTCTCTATTTGCAGATGATGTGATTGTATATCTAGAAGACCCCATCATCTCAGCCCAAATCTCCTTAAACTGATAAGCAAATTCAACAAAGTCTCAGGATGCAAAATCAATGTGCAGAAATCACAAGCATTCCTATATACCAACAACTGACTAAAAGAGAGCCAAATCAAGAGTGAACTCCCATTCACAATTGCTACAAAGAGAATAAAATACCTAGGGATACAACTTAAAAAGGATGTAAAGGACCTTTTCAAGGAGAACTACAAACCACTGCTCAAGGAAATAAAGCAAGACACAAACAGATGGAAAAACACTCCATGTTCATGGTTAGGAATACTCAATATCATGAAGATAGCCATACTGCCCAAAATAATTTATAGATTTAACGCTAACCCCATCAAGCTTCCTATGACCTTCTTCACAGAACTGGAAAAAAAGCACCTTAAACTTCATATGGAGCCAAAAGAGAGCCCACATAGCCAAGACAATCCTAAGCAAAAAGAACAAAGCTGGAGGCATCATGCTACCTGACTTCAAACTATGCTACAAGGCTACAGCATGGTACTGGTACCAAAACAAAGACATAGACAATGGAACAGAACAGAGGCCTTGGAGGCAATGCCACACATCTACAACCATCTGATCTTTGACAAACCTGATAAAAACAAGCAATGGGGAAAGGATTCCATGTTTAATAAATGATGTTGGGATAAGTGGCTAGCCACGTGCAGAAAACAGAACCTGGACCCCTTCCTGACACCTTACACTAAAATTAACTCCAGATGGCTTAAAGACTTAAACATAAGACCTAACGCCATAAAAACTCTAGAAGAAAACCTAGGCAAAACCATTTAGGACATAGGCATAGGCAAGGACGTCATGACTAAAATACCAAAAGCATTGGCAACACAAGCCAAAATAGACAAATGGAATCTAATTAAAATCCAGAGCTCCTGTACACCAAAACAAACAATCATTAGAGTGAACCAGCAACCAACAGAATGGGAAAAAATTTTTGCAATCTACCCATCTGACAAAGGACTTACATCAAAAATCTACAAAGAACTAAAACAGATTTACAAGAAAAAAATGAACAAATCCAATCAAAAGTGGGTGAAGGACACAAACAGACACTTTTTGAAACAAGATATATATGAGGCCAACAAATATATGAAAAAATGCTTATCATCACTGGTCATTAGAGAAATGCAAATCAAAACCTTATTGAGATGCCATCTCGTGCCAGTTAGAATGGAGATCATTAAAAAAATCTGGAGACAACAGATGCTGGAGAGGCTGTAGAGAAATAGGAACACTATTATACTGTTGATGGGAGTGTAAATTAGTTCAACCATTGTGGAAGGCAGTGTGGCGATTCCTCAAGGACCTAGAAATAGAAATTTCATTTGACCCAGCAATCCCATTACTGGGTATATACCCAAAGGATTATAAATCATTCTATTATAAAGATACATGCACAGGTATGTTCATTGTGGCACTGTTTACAATAGCAAAGACCTGAAACCAACCCAAATGCCTGTCAATAATAGGGTGGACAAGGAAAATGTCGCACATATACACCATAGAATACTATACAGCCATAAAAAAAACAATGAGTTTGTGTCCTTTGTAGGGACATGTATGAATCTGGAAACTGTCATTCTCAGCAAACTGATACTAGAACAGAAAATCAAACACTGCATGTTCTCACTCATAGGCAGGTGTTGAACAATGAGAACACATGGACACAGGGAGGGGAGCATCAGACACTGGGGTCCGTTGGGGGGGACTGGGGGGAACAGCAGGTGGGTAGGGAGGTTGGGGAGGGATAACATGGGGAGAAATGCCAGATATAGGTGATGGGGGGATGGAGGCAGCAAACCACGTTGCCTTTTATGTACCTATGCAAAAATCCTGCATGATCTGCGCATGTACCCCAGAACCTAAAGTACAAAATAAATATATATGTGTGTATACACACACACACACACACACACACACACACACACACATACACACACGCCATTCTTATTCAGCATAGTACTGGAAACACTTGCCAGAGCAATTAGATGAGAGAAAGAAAACAAGATCATTGAAATTGGAAAAGAGCAAGTTGAATTGTTTGTCTTTGCAGAATACATGATCTTATATGTAGAAAGACCTAATGACGCCACCAAAAAATTCCTAGAATGGAAAAATGAGTTCATTAAAGTTGCAGGAAACAAAATCAACCTACAAAAACATTAGCATTTGTATATATCACTAATGAACTATGTGAAAAACAAATAAACTTCATTACCATTTACAATAGTTACAAAATAAAATACTCAGGAATAAAGTTAACCAAAGAATGAAAAATCTATACTGATGAAATAAACTAAAGACACACCAAAATTGGAAAGACATCCCCTTCCCATACACTGAAACAATTAATACTTGAAAGAATCAAAAGAATTAATTGCAAGAATTAAAATTACCATAGTACCCAAAACAGCCTATATATTCAATACAATTCTTATGAAAATAACAATTACATTCTTCACAGAAATAAAAAAAAAAAACAATTTTTAAATTGTATGGAACCACAAAAGATCATATATAGGCAAAGCAATACTGAACAAAAAGAAAAAGTTGGGGAAATTATACTCTCTAACTTTAAGATATACTACAAATCTATGCTAATCAAAACAGCATGGTACTGATATAAAAGCAGACACATAGATGAATGAAACAGAATAGAATCCAGAAATAAATTTATATATTTATAGCCAACTGATTTGCAACAAAGGTTCCAAAAGCATACAGTGAGGAAAGAATTTCCTTGCAATAGATGGTTCTGGGAAAACTGGATAGCCATTTGAAGACAAAGAAAACTAGACCCCTATCTCTCGCTATATAGAAAAATCAACTCAAAATGGATTAAAGCTTTAAAGGTAAGTCCCAAAACTATTAAATACTAGAAGTAAACATAAAAGAAATGCTTCCGGACATTGGTCTAGGCAAAGGTTTTATGGGTAAGACTTCAAAAGCATAGGCAACAAAAAACAAAAATATTAGGTTGGTGAAAAAGTAATTGAAGTTTTTGCCACTTAAAAATAAATGGCAAAGGTAAACTAAATGGCAATAACTGTAATTACTTTTGCACCAACCTAATAGATAAATGTGTTAAAATAAAAAGCTTCTGCACAGCAAAGGAAACAATCAACAGAGTAAAGAGACAACTAACAGAATGGAGGAAAATGTCTGCACACTATTCATCTGAGAAGGAACTAATTTCCAGAGTATGCAAAGAACTCAAGCAACTTAATAGCAAAAAAAGGACATTTTGTTAATTAACATAAGCCAGGCATAGAAATGGGCAAAGAATCTGAATAAGGATTTCTCAAAAAAGACATACAAATGGCCAACAAGTATATGAAAAAAATACTCAACATTACTAATCATCAGGAAAACGCAAATCACAATCACAATTAGATACCATCTCACTCCACTAAGGCTATTATTAAAAAGACAAAAAAATAACAAATGCTGGTAAGGATGCAGAGAAAAGGGAACCCTTATACAGTCTTCGTAGGAATGTCAATTAGCACAGCCATTATAGAAAACAGTATAGGGAAAACTAAAACCATATGATCCAGCTATCCCGCTACTGGGTACTTTCCAAAGGAAGGGAAATCCATATATCAAAGAGATATCTGCATTTCCATGTTTATTACAGCACCACTCACAACAGTCAAGATGTGGAATCAACATAAATGTCCATCAACAGATATTGAGGAAGAAAACATGGTACATAAACACCATGGGATACTAGTCAGCCACAAAAAAAATGAATGAAATCCTATTATTCACAGCAACATGGATGAGTCTGGAGGACATTTTGTTAATTAAAATAAGCCAGGCATAGAAAGATAAATACTGCATGTTCTCACTTTTGTGTAAGCTAAAAAAAAAAGGTGTACTCATAGAAGTAAACTACTATGAACTATTATGAAACTATTATGAGAGAGTAGAGCTCTGCTTATGAGAGGCTGGGAAGGGTGAGGAGACGGGAATATGGGGAAAGGTCGGCTAACCAACACAAAGTTACATCCAGATAGGAGGAATAAGTTATTAGGTTGGTGCAAAAGTAATTGCAGTTTTTGTCATTATTGGCACCAACACAATATAATCTTTCATAGCACTGTGGGATGAGTATAGTTAATAATGATTTATTGCATATTTTCAAAAAGCTAGAAGTGAGAATTTTAATGTTCCCAACACAAATAAGTGATAAATGTTTGAGGTGATGTCGGTGAATTACATTGATTTGATCATGATATATTGTATACATGTATAAAAACGTCATTCTATATTCCAAGAATATATACAATTATTATGTGTTAACTAAAAATAAAAGAAATCGTGGAAATAAAAAATCACTACTTTGCCTTCAGCATAGCAATAACTCAAAATACATTTGGTGACGAATGCTAAAACCATTGGAGAAAAGAGCATGGAGGAATAGAATATTCACAAAGTCTCAAAGAACTACAGCACAAGTTAGTTATTAAGCACAAAGGGAGAGAGACACCTTTAAAATGGAGAAATTCAGCAAACGCCACCTGAAACAGGTGATCGAGCTGAGCATCCCAGTGACTGGATGAACTAACAGCCTGTCCTCCTGACGGGCTGCAGTGGGGAAGGTGAACATCGCCTGTTGATGTCCCTGCAAGAATGAATCTAATGGTGAACAATTAGACAAATGCAAATTAAAAAGCATCCTGTGAAACAATCAACCTAGGCCTTAAAAAATGTAAACAGCATTGAAATTCTTTTAAACTCCCAGGTACATACAGCTAGAATACAGAAGACTAAGGTCACATGACAGCCAACACAATGTACACTCCTTGATGAGATCCTAAATCAGAAAAGAGGAAAGACCATAATCAACATTGTTCATAGACAGCTGGAAAGCTTCCTGTTGGGAAGAGAACCTTGGCAGGGGCTTCAGCAGTGTCGAATGTAGGGAGTGGGAGGGGTAGGCACTGCCCTATCAGAGGAGCTGCAGCTTATGCCAACAAAAATGGCCATCCCCCCAGGCAGGTGCTGTGTCGCAGGCACTGCATTAAATATTTTACACGTACCAGAATCCTCACAGCAACCTGTGAGGTGTGTTGCTATTATCTGTCTTAGAAATAAACAAGTGGTAGGCACAGCCATCACCTGACTTACCCGTGAGCCAGCCCTTTGAAACCCTGTGCTGCCTGGCCTCACCTGTGAGATGTTCCCAGGAAGCAAGAGCCAAAGAAAGCAGGGAAATGTTTACAAATATAACATTGGGAACTACCAACACCCGAAGGCACTAAGGCAGGATTACCTCCATGAGGTAATCCAGGGGGACTCTACCTAGTCCTTCTGATCCCTGCCCCACACCCCACACCCCAACCTCAAGCACCAGAGGCAGGCCCGTGAGAGGGTGTGTGGGTCATATAATAACTGAGATGTCAGGTCCTAATTCCTGGGACTTCAGAATGTGACCTGATATGGAAAAAGAACATTTGCGGATGTGAATGAGTGAAGGATCCTGAGATGAAGTCTCTTTGGATCATCCAGGTAGGTGGGTAGTAAGTGGAATCACAGTTTAGATATTCGCCTTCATAAATGAGTATTTTAATTACGCATGAGACTCTCCTTATGCCTACAAGAGCCTGGAGGAGCCTTCATCATTTAAAACTGACCAAAGAGTTTGAGCAATGGCCCACAGAGTCTTTGAAAGGAAGACGGCTGGCCATTGGAGAGGCAGGACGGGGCTGCCTGCCGCAGACTGGGCTACAGGAAGAGCTAGGGGAGGGGCAGTGCTCTCAGAGTGGCAGGTAGGACCACACACTACCCTAAGGTGGCAGATGCTTCCAGGAAAGCAGGGAGGAGGACAGAGGGAGGAGGACAGAGGGAGGAGGACGGAGGGAGAATGGAGCTGTAGCTAGTTATACAAGTATATGCAATAGTCTAATATGTATTTACTAGGATTGATTTTTAGATCAACTTTAGGTTTATAGAGAAGAAAGTACAGAGTGTTCCATATGCCCCTTCACACACACACACACACACACACAGAGAGAGAGAGAGAGAGAGAGCACACTCAGCCATCATTAACATCTTCTAGTAGTGAGGCACATTTGTTGCAATTAACCATTCAGTATTGATATGATTATTAACTAAAGTCCATAGTTTGCTTCAGTGTTCATTCTTTGTGCATAATGGCATGTATGCATCACTACAGCATCTTTGTAGCTATAATTTTTTTTTTTGAAATGGAGTTTCCTTCATTGCCTGGGCTGGAGTACAATGTTACAATCTCAGCTAACTGCAACCTCCTCCTCCCTGGTTCAAGTGATTCTCCTGACTCAGCCTCCCAAGTAGCTTGGATTACAGGCATGTGCCACCACACCTGGCTAATTTGGCATTTTTAGTACAGGTGGGGTTTCACCACGTTGATCAGGCTGGTCTCAAACTCCTGAATTTGAGTGATCCACCCACCTCAGCCTCCCAAAGTGCTGGAATTAAGGTGTGAGCCACCGTGCCTGGCACTGTAATTTTTTTGTTTAATTTCTTTAAAGAGATAAAGAATATATATCAAAATAGTAACATCTGCTTAATCTCAATTGTGGATACCTAAGCATTAGTGGCTTTTTGTACTGCTTTAAATATTTTATTTTTAAAAACACGCATTGCTTGTACATGGACATGTGCCTCGAGGAAGAGCTGCCGAAGCAGCAGTCACATGGAGAAGTGACCAGCCAGGTCCTCAGTCCTCACCCAGCACTGGTCAGTGTTGCTGAGGGTCTGGGGACGGCACAGGGATCAACCTGCAGAGATGAGGGCTAGAGAAAGCTGAAGGCTAATCCTGACTTCCTCCTCTGCAGAGGAAGCTGGTGATCCATCTGCAGGAATAAAGGAAAAACCAAATTCCGGGAGGAAAGTTTCCAGGAGGAGCAGGGGAGGCTCATGCCGTGTCCAGAACTGAGCCGGTCTGCACCATCGCGGCTTTGAGTCTTGGAAACATGAAGCGGACATCGCAAAGTGGGCCCTGCACAGGGGTGATGGTCCCAGAGCGTCCTCCCAAAGGAAGAGAAGCCAGTAGGGGCCACTGGAGCCCCCGGAGCGGCCGGCTGTGGAGCACGCTCAGAGTGTGCTGGGTAGACAGGGACAGGCGCGGTGGCAGCCTTGTGTGAGGTCATCAGACGACTGCCCTCCCAGGACTTCTCACAAGGAAGTCTGGGCCACAAAGAAGGAGCACAGGCACATCCTCTCACGTGGAAATTTCATTAAAAGTTAAAAGTTAAGGGCCGGGCACTGTGCTTACGCCTGTAATCCCAGCCCTTTGGGAGGCCAAGGCAGGTGGATCAAGAGGTCAAGAGATCGAGACCATCCTGGCCAACATGGAGAAACCCCATCTCTACTAAAAATATAAAAATTAGCCAGGCGTGGTGGCATGTGCCTGTAATCCCAGCTTCTGGGGAGGCTGAGTCAGGAGAATTGCTTGAACCTGGGAGGCAGAGGTTGCAGTGAGCCAAGATTGCGCCATTGCACTCCGGCCTGGGCGAAGAAGTAAGACTCTGTCAAAAAAAAAAAAAAAAAAAAAAGTTAAAAGTTAAAACATGCCATGAGAAAACAGAGGGTGATGACAGAGATGGGGCCAGCCACTCGGGGACCCAAGCAGGCCACCAGCACGCCTGGGCTGTGAAGGACTCTCTCTTTTCATGGCTCTGAAACAAAATCAAGAGGCAATAAATTTACCCACGGTAGATGCTACTTGTCAGAAACCAAGAGCATGGAGTACAGAGTTGGCATCCAAGTGAAAAACAACAGAGAGAAACAGGAAATGCGACAGGAGGGAGGCGCACGCAGGGCTCAGAGAGGCCCCTCCGAGGCTGCAGGTGATTCAGAAGCTGAAGACGCAGCGTGCTGTGCACTACGCCTGTCAGTCCTAGGAGGGCCTTGGCAGCACAGAGAGGCAAATCTGGATTAAAAGCACACACACACAGATGTCTGGCCTCGCAACAGGAATGTGCTGAAGGCAGTGGGAGACATTGTCACAGCCCAGACTCCAGCAAAGCAGAAGCCGTGGAAGTTGTGTCAAGAGGACCAGCTACGCCTGGTCCCGTCCCAGGGTGACACGTGGTGAGGAACTGGGGAGGGAAAATGCTGGAATTAATGGACACGATTTTTGGAGTCCAGGATGATGGGGGAGGTTGGAGCAGGACAGTGTGCCTGCCGATGATGGGCCACTCTCCTCACAGGTCCGAGCACAGCTCGCAGAGCGAGGAGTCTGCAGAGAGTGCTGGGTTCTCAAGTTCAAATACAAAACACATGCTACGTTCTTGTTCTCAACCTGACCACCTTAAGTCCTGTTTCAAAGCTTTCACTTCCTACCTCAAGCTGTGACCCAACTTAGAGTGAACACTGCATGGGTCATGCCACAATTCGAAGGCACTGGGGTGGGAGTGGGTTACTGGCACCCAGGCCACCCATCTTCCCAGTCTTCTCTGAGCCATCCCGTCCTCAGCCCTGATAATTCACGTGGCTGTCTCTGCAGTGCCACGACTGGAGTGGGGACAGGAAGGTGTTGGAAGTGGCCACCTCCCATCTGCGCCGGTGCCCCAGGGGCCGGACATCCTCTCTGGAAGCAATGCCCTTCCTCTCCAGAGGCCCTGCTTTGGAAGTGGACAGAGCATTTCCTCTTTCTCTCACTGGATACCCAATTCCCATCCGTCCTTTTTTCTATTTAATCTCCTAAGCCTGGGTTAAATCTTCTCTCCTCACTGCTTGTGCCCCTAAATATTCTATTTCCAAGGATGTTCATCCAATTCTAGATTTAGACAGTGGGAGGGAAGGGCCAGGAGGACTCGCGCCATGTCTGCACACCCCTCCCTGCTGCAGTGAGCTCAGGGCCAGCCAACAGCTTGAACGGGAGGACAGGGAAGAAAAGTTACAGAGAAAGAAAGCACGTGCCAGTGTCTCAAAATCTCTCTCAAGCTGGTTATGTGGCTCCTCCTGAATCCACTTGATCTGGGGAGGGACTGAGGTCTGCATGCCTGGACCCATGCCAGGTAAGTATAAAAGCCTAGAATCACTTCCTACCCTGTGCAGGGAAGCACACAGCAGACAGATCTGCCCGAGCTGGATTGCAGGTGCTGCGGGTGCTGCTCCCTGAGCTGAGCAAGTGCACTGACTCCAGCGTGGGACCCCAGGGCAGCAGCAGCGCTCCAGGGAGCTCAGGAGAGAGGGACAACCAAATATGGACATAGCGCGAGCCCAGCTGCAAACGATGGAGGCAGCAGCAGGCGTGAGGCTGGAAAGGCTGCTGGAGTCAGATACCCTTTCAAGAAACACTGAGTTGGAAAGAGGAAGGGGGAAAGAATGTCCCCTTGAAGATGGAGACAGGGCCCAGAGAAGTTGGTCACCACTTCCTGGTTTTGTTCTTCTTGTCGATTCACTTTCCAATGAGGAATGCTTGGAGAATTTTATGGCCAAAGGAGAGGATGGGATAGGTGAGCAAAGATGCAAAATGCAAAGAGATGACTGATGGAGAAAACGCAGCTGATGGGCAGCGCAGGAGAGGATGAACCTGGAGACATTTTGGAAGGCGATTCTGAGTCCTGTCAACGTACTGATATGTTGTGTTTCTTCCCACTGCACACTCCGACCTTCTTGTTATTGTTGCCATGGCCTGCCCCATCCAGCGGCCTCGTCACTCCATCCCCGCAACTCCGAGAGCCAGGCTGAGCCTCGGGGGGTGGGGTGCACTGGGCAATGCTTGCCCTGGCATTGCTGGCAGCAGTCCACATCCAAATGTGGATTGCTCAGGTTTGTGTAAAGTCACATTGTGTCAGGTGGAGAGAATGGGAGGAAGGGCACTTGCAGGAAAGTGTCTTCCTAGGAG
>NW_016107454.1:184476-204589 GCF_001604975.1 Cebus imitator
CCACTGCTGAGGTTGAGTGCAGAGTGCGGAGGGGGGGAGGGGAGGGGAGGGAAGGGGAGGTGGGGAGGCACCTGCCCCAAGGCCCAGTGCAGAGTGCGGAGGGAGGGGAGGGGAGGGGAGGCCAAGTGCAGAGTTGGTGGGGGGAGGCACCTGCCCCGACACCTCAGCAGGTGTCAGCGCCAGGCACCCCAGCCTCCCGCTGGACCAAGGAGCTCAGTCAGGGCTTGAAGAGGTTGGAAATTTTCTGGGAATAATGTGGAAAAATGGAACTTGAGGTCAGGTCGTTGGCGGGTTAGGCATCGGTGCTGCGGCCGGTGTCTGCAGACCAATCCCGGAATGTTTCACCAGCTGAGGTCCCAGGGCCAGGCCAAGGCCTGCTCCCCACCCCATCCCTGTAGCCATTTCCTGACCACTGTCAGCATCGGCAAATATTTTGTCAAGGAATTGATGCTTTCACCAGGGTTTTCTCAATCATCTTAAATGTCCTTTTCAACTCCAACACATATATAGACTTAAACATGTATTTTACTTACTTAAACATATTTCTTTATATCCTTTTCTGTCCGTCCAGTTGATATATGAAATTTGGAAAGATACTCGCATTGAGAATACAAGACTGTATAAGAATGTAATTGCCTGTGAGTTCATTATTGCTGTTGAGTTTTTTCTTTGCTGTTAGGCTATGTTCAGAATAATTTTCATGGCTTTATCATAAAGGAAGGAAACATACCCCAGAATAACATAATATATTTGAAAGGAATGTTTCTAAGGCTAAATAAGGCTGTGGAAATTAAAAAGGAAAAATGATGCTCGATTCACAATAAGGCCGCGGTCTCTCCCGAGGCGGCAACAGTCCTGCTTCTCCACGAAGCTTTGGGTGTGGTGAGCTGCCGGGAAGGGCGCATGTCAGGTACATGGTAGAATTTTGTTTCCCACGTTATCCCAAACGCCTACATCTAAACGATAAAGGCCTTCCTTCCTAGCCCTTGGCTGAGAATTAGGCCCCATGGCGGTCGTTGGAAAGACTAAAATAAAACAAAATTTACATACACAAATGCAGCTCTCAGCAGCCCCGACCCTCAGCTGCTCAGTCCCCGCTGTGGGCAGTTTCATGAGCTTGGCATCCAGCAACACACAGAAGAGCTGCGAGCAAATCCATGTTTGCAAAGCTCAGACACCTGGCACCGAAGGGGTGGAGGAAGGTACATTTTTGAAAATGCCTGTGAATTTCTGAATACAAAATTTTAAATATTGTAGAGACAAAATAATCTACCCCAAACCTTGCTCTTTGGTTCAGAATGTAATCTCTTTCTATAACCATTTTAACAGCTTCCTAATTCATATACCCATTCCCAGGACACTTTTTCCCTCCAAAACTCTCTGCACACTGCCTGCAGAGTGAGATTTCTAACTCAGCAGAGGTCCAAGCTTCAGATGTTGCTGTTACGCTTCAAACTGTGTCCTCTAAAAAGTATGTTAAAGTCCTAACCCCTGGTACCTCTGACGGTGACTGCATTTGGAAATAAAGTCTTCGTAGGTGTAATTAGATAAACTAAGATGAGGTCAGACTGGAATGGACGCTTAACCCAATACGACTGATGTCATTACACAGAGAGGGAAATTTGAATAGACGCACACAGATAGCGCCATGGGAATGTGAGGGCAGAGAACTGGATGACCCATCTAGAAGCCAAGTATGCCAAAGATTGCCAGGAAACCACCAGAAGCTAAGCAGAGGCCAGGGTAGGTTCTCTTCACAGCTCTTGGAGGGAACCAGCCCTTCCAACACCTTGATTTTAGACATCCAGCCTCCAGAACTGCGAGGCGATAAATGTATGTGGCTTTAAGCCACCCCATTGTGATCACCTGTTACAGCAGCTGGAGGAAACTCACACAGCCCTGGATTGATGTGGCCAGAACACCCTGGAGTCTGGAAGGAGAGAGCCATCTTCCTTGGAGACCTGTGATTCAGGAAGAACGCGGACTGGGGAAGAGGAAGCAACCGCCTCTGAGACGCCCCAGCCTCCTTCTAGAAGTAAGAGCTGAGTCAGGGCTTGAAGATTTTGAAAAGTTTCTAGAAATAAAAATGTAGAAGAGAGTGATTTTGTGTGTGACGGAGGGCACCCCACAAGACAGGCAGAGGTGTGCAGGTCAGGACAAAAGCAGGATGGGTAGGGAGAGTCCAGCCAGCAGTGCAAAGTGACCTCCATCTGGGCTCAGCAGCATGGCAGCCAAAACCTCCAGGAGAGCCACAGCTCGCTCTCCTCCAGGCAGATCCTGATCTCAGCATGAGGAACTCAACACGTGGCAGCATTTGCAGCAGACAGTGACCACAAGAAGCAAGATGACCAGGGAGCCCAGGAGAGAAGGAGTCACATGACAGATGCCACATCTTACCTAACGGATTGTACCAACAGCAATAAAAATAGCTAATCTGTATGATATTCTATGTGTTGGGTACTATTTTAAGCAGTTGATGCATATTAACTCATTTAGCTCTCAGTATATAGCATAATATTATCCTCACTTTACAGCATAGGAAGTTGAGGTCATTGAGGTTTCAGAATCCATTCAATGTCCCACTGTTAATGGGAGCTGATAATGGCAGAGCTGACATTTGAACCCAGGCAGCCTGCTCCACAAGAATCTGTGCTCTCCTGCAATGCACAAACTCAACATTCTTGCTGAGAAGACTCCTCACCAGGCAGTCCTCCTTACTCACCAGATGTGTATGGCACATTTCTCCTGGTCCCCACGAGCTATCTAAGAGAAATGCTGTGGGTTCCAGGGTGAATGCAGGCAGAGTAAGACAAATCCCTTGGTTTTTTGTTTGTTTGTTTTTTGAGACAGAGTCTTGCTCTGTTGCCCAGGCTGGAGGGCAGTGCTGTGATCTTGGCTCACTGCAACCTCCGTCTCCCAGGTTCGAGCAATTCTCCTACTTCAGCCTCCCAAGTAGCTGGGATTACAGGCATGCACCACCACATACCAGCTAATTGTTTGTATTTTTAGTAGAAATAGGGTTTCACTACGTTGGTCAGGCTGGTGTCGAAAGTATGCACCTGCACTGCCCAGACTCCAGGCATATCTTTACCAAATGGTTGATGCTGGAGAAGCATCAAGGAACCTGACCTGAAAGAAATGACAGATGCCACCAATGAGGAGGAAACAGAAACAAAATAAGACACCAAGGCCCCCAGTCCGAAGCGGAAGTTGGAAGAACCAGTTCTGGAGTTCAGGCCTCCCAGAGGAGCAATCACTCAACCACTGAAAAAAGCTGAAAATCAACGTTTTTAAGATTCACAGGTGTGCCATGTGTGGTTTCACTGCTGAAAATCTGCTGCAGTTCCACAGACACATCCCTCATCATTACAAATCGGATGGTTCTTCCTTCCAGTGCCCGGAGCGTGGTCTCCGCTACACGTCTCACGTCTCTCTGCCAGGCACCTCTTCATTGTGCACAAGTTAAAGGAACCTCAGCCAGTGTCAAGCAGAATGGGGCTGGGGAAGGTAACCAACAGGAGAACAAACCCAGCCACGAGGATGAACCCCCTGATGGCGCCGTGTCAGACAGAAAGTGCAAAGTGTGAGCAAAAACTTTTGAAACTGAAGCTGCCTTAAATACTCACATGCGGACACATGGCATGGCCTTCATTAAATCCAAAAGAATAAGTTCAGCTGAGAAATAGCCACGGATGCTCCATCAGGGAAAGCCCTGTCCACATTGGAATAAAAGACATTTTAGTTACAGAAGTTTGCAGTATAACAGTTAACAGTACCGTCTAGGCTGTTGCAATATACGCTCTTTCAACGTACCTTCTTCCTTCGCCTCATTGGTTATATCCTCGATAAGTATTAAAACACTATTTGAGTTTAAAAGAGCTTGTATATATTTAAATGAATAACATTTTATACTCTTTTTTACATGTTTGTATCAGTATTGAGTGGAAAACGTTTTGAGTTGTTTTGGGTTGGAATTTTCCTTTTTGTACCGTTTCTTTAAAACAGAGTTCTTAGTAACAGGGGAAGTTCCTGAGTTCAAATAAACCATTTTGTACATTTCAAAAAAAAAAAAAGAAAGAAAAGAAAACTAAAGGCAAGGGAAAGAATTCTTGAAAGCAGTGAGAGATAAATCACACTTATATTGTAAAAACAAGTTGAATAATAGCAGATTTCTCATCAGAAACCATAAAGGCTAGAAAAAGTGGCACATTTTTAAGCGCTAAAAGAAAATAACTGTCAACCTGGAATCTTATGTACAACAAAAATATCTTTCAGGAATGAAGGAAAATCAAGACAGTCTCAAATTAAAAAAAAAAAAGAAAGAAAAGGAAAAAACTAAAGGAATTTGTTACCAGCAGAACTACCCTAAAAGAATGGCTAAAGGAATTACATAAACAAAAATAACAAAAGAAGAAATCTTGAAACATTCAAAAAGAAAGGAAGAACACTGGAAAAGATTAGAATATAAATAAATATAACACACTTTTCTTCTCCTCTTGAGTTTTATCAAGAGGATTAAAATCATAATTATAATATTGTCTGATATGGTTCTAAATTTATGAAAAGGAAATGTTAAGACAATTATAAATGGGGAAAGCAAAAGATGATGAACTTTTTACACTTCTCTTGAGTGACATTGGTAAAATGTCAACCCTAGTAGCCTGTAATATTATGCATATATAATGTAATACTTAGAATAATCAATTTAGAAAAGCTATACAAGGAGATACACCCAAAAATACTATAGATGAACTGAAATGGAATTATTTTAAAAGTTCAAGTAAATAACAAGAAGGCATGAAAAAGTAAGCAGATGAAAACAGAGTGGAAAAACAGAAAACAAAATGGAAAACTTAAAGCCTAACATATTAATAACTACCTGAAATTTAAATGGTTAAAATACACCAGTTAAAAGACAAAGATTGGTAGACTGTGGGGATAAAGAGAAACTGATCCAATCTCATGCTGTCTACAAGAACCTAAATTTAAATACAATATAGGTTGAAAGTAAAAGAATGAAAAAGATATAACACGCAAATATTAGTCAAAAGAAAGCAGGAACACCTATATTAGTATCAGATAATGTAGCCTTCAGTAGAAAGAAAATTACCAGAGACAATGGGGAAGATTACATAATGACAAAAGTGTCAGTCCACCAAGAAGACACCACAATCCTCAATATATATGCACCAGAAACAGAGCTGCAAAATATGTGAAACCTCAACCTACAGAAATGAAGGAAGAAATAGATAAATCCACAATTATAGTTGCCAACTTTAATACCCCTTTCTCTTAATAATTTGTAGAACAACTGACAGGAAAATCAGCAAGGATATAGAAGAATCCAATAACACAACCAACCCACAGGATAGAATCCACTTTTGTAGAACATTCCACCCAATTACAGCAAAATATACATTATTTGAAGTGCCCCTGAAATATATACCAAGTTAGACCATACCTTGTTCCATAAAACAAATTTAAACAGATATTTTAAAAATTGAAATTATAGTGTATCTGTTATCTTAGAACAATGGAAAGAAATCAAACTGGAAATCAGTAACAGAAAGATAATAGAAAATATTTAAAGCTTGGAAGCTAAACAACACATTTATAAATAATACACGAATTGAAGAGAAAGTATCAGGAAATTTTAAAAGTACATTGAATGAAAATACAATGTACTGAATTTGTGAGACACAGCTAAAGCAATGCTGAAAGGGAAATTTATAGTATTAAATGTTTATATTAGAAAATAGAAAGTCTCTAATCTGTAATCTAAGCTCTCACTTTAAGAATCTGAAGAACACAGCAAACCCAAAACAAGCAGAAGAAAAAGAATAAACATAAGAGCAAACACCAATAAAAATTAAACAGAAAAATCAATGAACAAAAAGCTGGTTCTTGGAAAAGATCAATCAAAATTATCAACCTCCAACAAACCTAAAAAAGAAAGAGAGAGACAAGACACAAACTACTAATGCCAGCAGTTGAACAAAGGCTATCTCTACAGGCTGTGCTGACGTCAGAAAGATAACAAAGGAATGCTATAAGCAACTCTACACACCTCAATTAGACAACGTCAATGAAATGAGCTAATTTCTAGAAAAACATGAACTCCACAATTCACCTGGCAGGAAATAGATTGTCTGAATACCCTTATAACTATTAAGGATATTGTATTCATAATTAAACGTTCTGAAAAAAAGATATCTCCAAGCCCTAGATGTTTCACTAGAAAATTCTGCCAAATGTTTAAAGAATTAGCAGCAATTCTAAATAATGTATTTCAAAAGGTACAAGAAAGAAGTAATTTGCAATGATTTTATGAAGTTACTATTACCCTGATTTTAAAAATCATACAAAGGTTATTTTTTTAAAGTTACAGTCCAAAATCCATCATAAATATAGACATTAAAATATTTAACAAAATATTAGTAAATAGAATTTAACACTATACAAAAAGGGTTATATACCATAATTAAGATTTATTCCAGGGAGCCAAGGCTGGTTTGGTCAATCAAGGCTAGGTGCAGTGGCTCATGCCTATAATCCCAGCTCTTTGGTAAACTAAGGCAGGAGGATTAGTTGAGCCCAGGAATTCAAGACAAGTCTGGGCAGCAAAGCAAGACCCTGTTTCTAGAAAAGAAAAAAAAAAAGTCAGTCAGTGTAAATGATCATATTATCATGATAAAAAATAAAAATCACACAATTATATCAATGCAAAAAAAAAAAATTCTTTTTTAAAATCACATCCATTTATAATTAAACTCCCAGAAAACTAAAAGTGAAGGTAACTTTGTCACCTTGATAACAAACACTTACAAAAAGTCCAAGCTAACCTTATACTTACTGGTAAAACACTGAATGCATTATTCATAACATCAGGAATAAGTCAAAAGTCTCTGCTCTCACCACTGTTATTCAACATAGTGCTGGAAAATCTAGCCAATGCAATGAGGCGATAGAAGGAAATAAAAAGTATACAAATCAGAAAGCAAGGAATAAAGTGACTCCTATTTGTAGATGGCATACTTTTCTATGCAGATAATCCCAAGGACCCTACAAAAAAGCCTCCCAGAATTAGTAAGAATTTATAAAGTTCATAGAATACAAAATCAACAATCAATTGTATTTCTGTATGATAGTTATGAACACTGAAATTTAAAATATAATACTACTTAGAATAACTTTTAAAATGAAATTCTTATGAGTAAATCTAATAAAACATGTATGATACCTGTATGTTGACAACTACAAAATGCTGATGAAAGGAATCGAAGATAAAAATAAGTGGGGAGATATACTATATTCATGGACTGCAAGACAGTACAGCAAAGATGTCAATTCTCACCAAACTGACATACAGTTTTAATGCAATTGCTATCAAAATACCAGCAAGATTTTTTTGTAAATATAGATGAGATTATTCAAAAAGTATTTGAAAAGCAAAGGGCTTAGAATACATTTTAAAAATCATTTTGAAAAAAAAAAAGAGCAAAGTGGGCGAAATCACTCTACCTAATGGGAAGACTTACTATATAACTACCACAATCAAAACAGTGTATCTCTTGGCAAAAAGATAGACATTTAGATTTACAGAACAGAATAGAGAGCCCAGAAATAGACCCACACAAATGTGCCTAACTGATTTTTTGGCAAGAGGGAAAAGCAATTCAATGGAGGAAAGATAGCTTTTTCAATAAAGAGTGTGAGAGCAATTAGACATGCATAGGCAAGAAAATGAACATTGGTCTGAATCTCACGCATCATACAGAAAGTACCTCAAAATGGATCATAGATTTAAATACAAAATGTAAAACTATGAAACCTTTAGAAAAATATCGGCGAAAATCTTCAGGATCGAAGCCTAGGCAAAATGTTTTCAGCTGTGACCATCAATGACATAATCCACAAAAGGAAACATTGATAAATTGGACATCACAGAATTAAAAACTTTTGCTCTGTGAAATACTCCATTAAGAGGTTAAAAACACAAGGAACAGATGGGGATAAACTTTGCAAATCAAATATCTGATGAAGGAGTAGTATTTAGGTTATAAAAGAACTCTCAAATTTCAACAGTAAAAGAAACGATTGAATTAGAAAGTTGAGCAAAAGACACATTTTACTGAAGTGGATATACAGATGGCACAAATAAGCCTGTGAAAAGATATACAACGTCATTATTTATTAGGGAAATGCAAGTAACACAATGGGATCACTACACACCTACCAGAGTGCCTAAAAGCAAAACAAAACAAAACAAAAAACATCAGTGACACCAAATTTTGATGAGGAGGCAGAAAAAAATGGATCATTCATACATCACTAATAGGAATATAAAATGATATAGCCTCTCTGAATCCGTTTGGTTTCTTATGAAACTAAGTATGCAACTACCATATGATCCAACAATTTCTCTCCAGAGCTTTTACCCTTGAGAAATGGAAACCCATTCTTGTAGGCTGAATTGTGTCCCTCAACAAGACATGTGGAAATCCCAACTCCCAGTAGCTTTGGATATAATCATACTTGGGAGTAGGGTCTGTCATGATGTAGTTAATATAAGTTCACAGTGGATTAGGATGGACACTAACTCCAGTATGACTGGTGGCCTTATAAAAAGAGAAGAGACGCAGTGTCTCATTGGTAGAGGCCATGTGGGGATGGAGACAGACTGGAGCAGTGTAGCTACAAGCCAAGAACATCAGGGACTGCAGGCCACACCGGGATCTTGCAGAGAAGCACGGGACATTCTCTCTTGAACCTCCAGAAGAAAGCGACCCTGTGATATGGTTTGGCTATGTCCCCACCCAAATCTCACCTTGTAATAATTCCCACATGTCAAGGGCAGGGCCAGGTGGAGCTAACAGGATGATGGGGGCAGTTTCCCCCATACTGTTCTCATGGTAGTGACGAAGTCTCATGAGATCTGATGGTTTTATCGATGGGAGTTCCCCTACATATGTTCTCTCACCTGCCACCATGTAAGTCATAACTTTGCTCCTCATTCGCCTTCCACCACGATTATGAGGCCTCCCCAGCCATGTAGACATGTGAGTCAAACCTCTTTCCTCTATAAATTACCCAGTCTAGGGTATGTCTTTCTTAGCAACGTGAGAATGAACCAATACACCCTGCCAACACTTTAAGACTGCTCGTCTCTAAACTGTGAGAGAATGAATTTCTGCTGGTTTGAGCCACCCAGTTTGTGGTGCTTTGTATGGCAGCCCTGGAAAACAATTATGTCCACATAAAAACCTGTATGTGAACATTCATAGAAACAGTGTTCATGAGGGCCCCAAACCAGAAACAACCCAAATGGGTTTCAGTGGGTGGGTGGTTAAACAAACTAGTGCATCCGTGTCATGGAATACCGCTGAGCAATTTAAACACACACACACACACACACACACACACACACAGATACAGACAGCAACTGGAATGAATTATGCTGAGTAGAAAAAGCCAACCCCAAAGGTTACATACCGTGTGACTCTATTTATGTAGCATTCCTGAAATGGCAAATGATAGCAATGGAAAACAGGTGAGCAGTTGGAGGGATTAAGGAGAAGGGAGAGGACAGGAGGGAAGCAGCAGCTGCTGTGAAGAGAGCGTTCCAGATCCCTGCTGTAGTGAAACGTGCTGCGTCCTGACTGCCACTGCCAACCACCTGGCTGTGACATTGTACTGTGGGGTACCTGTTTTTTGCAGGATACTGCCACGGGGAGAAGCGAGTAAAGTGTCCATAGGATCTCTCTGTATTGTTTCTTACAACTGCATGTCCATCTACATTTATCTTGAAATAACACTTTAGATAAAAATGAAAATCAGACGGGATCAGGCACATTCGGGGTGGTATGGCCGCAGACGACATTCTCAGCAAACGGACACAAGAACGGAAAAGTAAACACCACATGTTCTCACCATAAGTAGGTGTTAACAACGAGAACACATGGACACAGGGAGGGGAACATCACACACTGGAGTCTGTCAGCGGGTGGGGCCTAGGGGAGGGATAGCGGGGTGGGGGCTGGGGAAGGGAAAACAGGAGAAATACCTAATGCAGGTGACAGGGCAATGGATGCAGCAAACCACCATAGCATGTGTGTACCTACGTAAGAAACCTGCACGTTCTGCACACGTATCCCAGAACTTAAAGTATAATTTTAAAAAAGGTTAAGCCATAATACATCTGTGCTATGGAATAGTACTCATAAAATTATTGATACATGCAGCCACCTAAATGAATCCCCAGAAAATTTACACTGATTGAAAAGTCAATATCGAAAGGTTAACTACTATAATATGCCATTTATATAAAAATTTTTGAAATCACAAAGTTATACAAATAGAGAACATTTTACTAGTTGCCAGGGTTTCAGAGGAATTGGGGGATGGGAGGGAAGTAGGTGTGCCCATAAAAAGGCAACGGGAGGCATCCTTTTGGTGATGCACGTGTTCTATATCTTGACTGTATAATGACAATATTTTAGTTGTGATATTAATTTAGTTTTGCAAAATGTTACTATTGTGTAACACTTGTGAAAGGGTACAAGGGATCTCTGTATTTTCTTTTTACAACTGCAGGTGAATATACAAAATAAATAAACATCCATGTGTTATTGTTCAAAAGTTTTTCAAAACATTGATTCTCTTGCATCTCCATCCCCAAGCAACCTACAGTCTTATGACTAGTTGCATAAACAACCAGCAATAACATAAGACTGTCAATCGTCTCATTGATGTGCCGGTAGCACTTTACCAATATTTCCAGAATTGCAGCTGTTTATGTATCCACCGTCTCCAGCGCCGGGGGCAGGGACACATCTTTACCAATGCTTGGGTCTCCTGATCACACCACGGTGCGGGAGGTATAAAAATGAGGTTACATTTAAACTAAGCCCAAAAAATCATGAGTGTGTGTTCATGAGTGTGAGGCTGAGCTTCAGGGTGAAGGAATGTGAGGCCCCACTATGTACGGAGCACGAAGCTGCTCTGTGGATCATATAGATCATTTCCTTCTCAGTAAGGTCAGAACCACGAAGAATTAAAAGATGGAGAGCCTTCACTGTCAGGAAGTCATGTAGATATTTCAGTTCTATAGCTCCTTGCCCTCCACCTCCTGGGGCATTCTTTCATTATCTGTGCGTATTGCTGGAAGCAAAGACACTGGATCTGAAAAGGCACATGTCCATGGCTTGCCCTTCATGTTCTTCTTTCATTTAGCACACGTTAAATGAGCACACACCGCGTGCCAATCTCGTTTCTGGGTGGTGGGATAGAGCAACGATCTCAATCAGCATTGCTCCTGCCCTCCCGAAACTCACCTCCTAGTGCAGAGGCTTGCACCATAAACAGCAATCCACAAACCATGGAACTCGGGTGGTGACAACATGCAGACGTAAGGATGACAGGTGATGCTGTGCAGGGCGGGCAGGGCGGGGACCAGGCCACTCAGAATAGGGATCCAGGAAGGGCCTAATCATGTGACATCTGCAATGATGACAAGGAGATGAACAGGGTGATGGACAGGGGCAGATTGAGGAGGGTCTGCAGAGCCCTGGAATGGGAACGAGCCCGGTATGTTCAAGGAACAGGGAGGCCAGGGGCGACCTCCCGAGAGGAGGGCAGGAGCAAGGCAAGCGGAGGGTAAAGGTTTTCTGATAAAACCACCTCGTCCAGACAACGCAGGCTACATTTCTAACTAAGATGCGATGAAGAACTTTACCCAGTCCGTGTTCCTTGTTACAATTCTCAAGAAAATGTGGTCTTTAATATCCAGAGGGATGGCTAGATCAATCTAAATAGGTAAGGGCCAGATCACTAACATCATTTATTGATAAAACGTGTGTGATATCATCTTACTATAGCAACTGATACCAATCTACGTCAATGAAAGTAACAACGGGGGGAGCTTTCGTGGATGTGGAATTGACACTAGTCACCCAGTGACTTCAAGGAGAGAGTCACACCACGTCACGTCAGACCTTACGGGCGGGGATAAGGATTCTGGATTTTATTCCAAGAGTGAGACACTATTAAGAAGGCTTTAAGAGCAGCAGCAAAGGGAAGTGCTTTACATTTTAAGAAGATAATTCCAGTTCCCGCATAGAGAATACGCTGGGAACAAGGTGAAACCCACTGGAGAGCTGTCTGATGGGCAGGCCCGGGGTGACAGGGCCACAGAGGTGCGGGTCAGGTGTGGGTGTGTTGGGGATGGAGCACCAGGATTAACCTCACAGGGAGTTGAAACAGAGCAGGGGCCCCAGGACGGTTCCCGCCTCTGACCTCACTCCTTGCTGGATAATGACCCCAACAGCCAAGGCATGGAGGGCTGTGAGGAGCAGCCTGGGAACAAGGTTTTCAGACACTGACCAGACATCAGGCAGAGAACCACAAAGTCAGTGCTCCTAGAGAAGGCCCTAACCCAGGGGAGAAGCCGGAGGCGGAGAAGCACACTCAGGGGTTATCTGCACACACCCACACGCGGTCGCAGGATCACGTGACACCGTCTAGCCAAGGGTGTCACGGAGAAGATGGCGAAGGATTGTGTCCCAGACACGACACTGAGTCTGGACTCGGGCAGAGCAGCTCGCGGCAGAGACGGGCGCAGGTGGAGCGGCTGGAAGAGTGTGCCAAGGCTCCCACCGCACAGGCTGTTCCACAGCGTCACCTCATCCCAGGAATGCGGGGTGGGAGTCCCAGAACATTCCCGTATGCGCAAAAAAGTTAGATAATATTTTTTCTAATAGAAGAATAGTTAATGTCTCATAAAATGTAGAGTAGTTACATCAAATAATTAGGCTGCCATAAAGAAAGATGTATATTTTACTACTTTTACTCAATGATGTAGTATAATTTATGGGGCAATTTATTTGATAGAATTGCAAGTTAGCCAAGGAATTCCAAAATACTCATCAAGAGTTTGTTTTAAATTCAGAAAGTCCAGCTGTAATTGCCCTTGTAAAAGTTCTTGCACAGAATAAGAACTTAAAAATTGATTAGAGTTTGGTCAAGGGGAGATTAGCTGGCAATCAAAGATACTTTTTAACATGTTATTAAATTTTGAACAGTGTCAAATAATTTATAAATAAGAAAAGCTGAGAACACACAAATGAGAAAGAAAACAGGGACAAAGCAGAAAGACAAGTTTAAAGGCGAAGAAAAATTCCAGCTGAAGTCTACGGCTACTGTTCTTTCAGGCATCCTGGAAAGAAAAACTGAAGTCTGAGTAAGCTTGCCATGGATGTTCCGTTTTCCTCCTGGGGTCCTCATTTACAAGAGGGACGTGTACGACAGAAAGATAAACCGAGGACACCTGCCATCAGGAATGTGTCTCTGAAGCCTCTCCCTGGCCTCTGTGCCACCTGGTCCAGGCCCCCCCGTGACGTGGCAGTCCACGTTGGCAAGCAGGGACACAAAACGCAGTGTCCACCCTACTCACGGTGACAAGCCCAGGTGCCTCCCACCCAGCCTGCCGACTGAAACCCGGCTCCTGAAGTCACTCAGCTGTCTGAAATCTGACACACTTGGCCTTCAAAGTCCTCTCAGGTCGGGCCCTGATATCTGAAATCGGGGCTTAAAACTCCCCAACAAGAGCCATGTGCATTGCACACGACTAACACTAGGTGAGAGTGTGACAGAGGGGCAAGTCCATTCATTACCGTGCCAAAACCAGCCCATGAAGGGGTAAGATCTGCAATGACCACAGGCCCCTAAGGAGGAAGCGCCAGGGCTGCTTAAGTCCCTAGCACTAAGGGAAACCCTCGCTGCGCTGGATGCCCCTGGCAGCCACGCCCTGCACTGTGTGGGGCCGTACCTGGGTCCTGGCCTCGCCTCCCAGCACCTCTGCTCAGCTCCCGTCCTCAGCGTCTCCTCCCTGCCCCTGCCTCTGGCCTCTGTCTTCGCCTGTCCCTATTGCATTTGCTGGGGCCACTGCCCACAACCCTACGACGCCCATGTGGCCAGGCACCCCCTTCCTCCTTCACATACTGACTCAAAGCCCTTCCAAAGAAACACCTGACTACGTCGCTCCCCTGCCTGAAGTCTCTCACTGGGCCATTGTCGCCCAGAGCCCTTGCCGGAAGGGCCAGAGGGAATGTATTTCTGCTCTGCAGCCTGCAGTCTCTCCGCAGTGACACGGCTCTGCCACAGCAGCGTGAGAGTGCCATGCAGGAGCCCCCAGGAACACTGTGAAGGCTGGGCTGGGCGAGGCAGCATTGGCTGGTCCACCAGCTGCTGACCTGGAGGATGAAGGCTTGTCTCTGCGTCCCAGGGCGTGAGGTGTCCGGCGCTCGGCTGCACCTGCGGTGTCTGAGGTCTCCCAGGAGAATGTGAAAAGTGGTCAGGAGGCCGCGCCTGGGGCAGAGGCCAGAAGTCGCCTCTGCGCCTGCCTGATGCCGCCGTGGATCCAGGGCTGCCCGTGGCGTCCCAGCCCTGGTTGCCCTCACCTCGTCCTCTGCCTCAGCGGTTTCACACCTGCTCCCTGCGCCCTGCCCTTCTGCTCCTGATCCACCTGAAAAGCATCACGGGCCCTATCAGGACACACCTGCAACTCACATGGGCTTAGCAGGGTTCACCAAGCAAAGGTATCCTGAGAGGATAAGGATGTGCAGGTCACGCAGTTGGGAGTCCTAGGCCAGGGGCAGTAAGCGGGGAGGGCAGGACCGTGATGGGGAGCTGGAAGGGGGGCCCTGCTGGGAGTGTGTCCCTGATGCTGCCCACCCGGGCAGGCCACCCAGCAGGCTCAGGGAATGTCCAGGGAAGGGAAGCGTCCAGCTGTCGAGCCCCGCAGGAGGCATTTTCCCACGTGTGTGTGCTGAGCTCCCGCCACCGCCAAAGGAGTATGCTGGCAGCCCGAGGCGGGTGGAAGCCCTTTCAGAAGCACCTGCTCCAGCTACTGCTTGGATGTCCGGGAAGTGGGAGGATGGGCGTGGGGGTGCTGCATGTGTCCACTGGGGTCCACCCAGGCGCCCCACCCTCGTTAAGTCATTCTGTAACCCAGGCAACCTGCGGACGACCTGCAGCTGCGAGCACAGAACGCACGATGCAGGAGGATCCCTGGCCTGCGCTGGCTGCCGTGGCGGGGCCCAAATCAGAGCCACTGTCTCTAGAATGCTCCTGGTGGCCACACTCCCCAGGGCCTGGGGCCTAGGATCCCTGCGCTGCAGCCACCTGGCCCGAGCAGGTCTTGGTGGCTGTAGGTGCTGATTCTCCTTTCACTGGGCGTCAAAGACCTCGTGAATTCCCCAAGGTCAGGAGGTGGGATCGTAACTCCCCTCCCCCGGTGTAGCAGCGCTGGCAGGGTAATGGGGTTACCTGCTGCTGCTGAGGTAGACCTTTCTTCGGCCCAGGAAGCCCAGGGTGAGCCGGCAGCAGTGGCTGCTTCCATTTCACGGGAGCCCTGTCCTGTCCCCGATGGAAGAAATCCCAGCACCCCCTCCCAGGAACAGCAGGGCCCAGGGAGCAGGAAGACGCTTCTTCAGGGGCATCTCTGAGAGTTGTGTGGAGAGGCCAGCCCACCCCAGGCCCCACGAGTTCTAGCTGCTGTGGACATCACAGCATTTCCCACTGTCCCACGTGCTGGAGGGCAGGGCCTTGTCACTGCTGGGCGCTGCTCTGAGTGGCAGCTTGGCTGAGCCTTCAAACCCATTCTGTCGTCCACGCAGGCCCTCTGGGTCCAGGTGGACAGATGGAAGGCTATATGGTAAACCCACATGCCAGTCACGTACCCACAGCTGCACCACCTTCGCCACAAAATTGGCACCTGGGTCTGACCCACATTCAAGATCACCTTTTGGTTCATCAGATATTCTGTTACCCTTCAGCTTCATGAGCTGACAGAGGCCCTGTGAGCATAAAAGGCAAAATCATATCCAGAACAGGTGAAAACCAGTCATTCATTTCCCTGCTCCCTAAATCTGGAAAGGGTGCTGCTGAGATGATGCCACCTTCTCTCCCCACCGGGGGGCTCTGTGGATCCCTGCGGTGGGCAGGCATGCGTGCAGCAATCATAGGTAGATCAGCTCTGGTGAGAGGGACCCCATGGTGTGGGGCCAGGCACAGCCTCAACTGCGCCTTGAGGCTCCTCCACCCTGGTACAGCCCACCGGGCAGCCCGGACACACGCCGGCCTGTCACTCTAGTCCCGAAAGCCTCTTTCACGCATGTGCTTTCTGGTGGGTAGTGGGTGTCCCACGAGACTCGAGGACCTGCTCGCTCTGCACCCCATGGCCTATCCCAGACCACTTCTGTTTCCCAACCTTCCTGGCAGGCTCTGACCAAAGAGCCGGGCCGCTCATCGCTGCCCGGGATCCGGCATGCCCTTCCCAAAGGCCCGTCTCCTTCCCCGTGTGCTGCTTCAAGCCCCACCCCGGGGTGAAGTCCTCTTCTCACTGGCTACCTGCAGGCTGCCTTGAAGCCCGGCTTGTTCCAACACTGTGCGCCAGCCCGGCTGCAGACACTGCCTGTTCCTGTCATTGGCTACGGGGAACCGGGATGAAACCACTATTGTGAGTCGGCAGAGAAGGTGTCCAGCATGGGGACCTGAGCCCCGAGCCATCAAGTCGCTTCTGCTCCACGGCCCTGCGCAGGCCCAACCCCAAAGTGCGTTATTCACTATGTGCTGAGCCACGGCTGCTCCCAGCCCTTAGACTTGGTGTGTCTGACAAAACCCAGCCCACAAAGGCAAGAGCCAGCCAGGGTCACCCATATTCCATGGGGAGCCCTCAGTCTCTGCCCGAGCCCAGCAGCCTGTGAGGAGCGTTGTTTCCATGGCAAATGGTTCTCTGGCACAGAAGGCACAGCTCTGCTTTGAAAACCTGGGGGTCTAGGCCATGACTCCCTCCTGGGCTTGCGAGAGGACCCATTCCAGAGCAAAGCTCTCTGCCAGGCTATGCCCATCCCTGGTGGGGCAGCTGGGTCCCAGCCTGAGTGGCAGTGCAGCTCCCACAGTGGCCTTGGCTGCAGCGGAGCCTCCTCAGCCTTCAGCTCTCTCTGCACAGATGAGTCAAATCAGTACTGTCAGGGACAATTCTGTGCTTCTGAGTGGTAAGAGGTACCAGGTACAATCATTTGTTTTTTACCTTGAAAACACTGTCCCCACATGCCCCGGGCCCTTGCATGTGAAATCTTGCAGATACGAGGCAGGAGTCTGAGTCTCCACATGGTCGGCATGTGCTCCTCTGCTGTGTGGGTCTCACCAGGACCCCCAGAACATCTGCCTCTTGTTCTAAAGTCCAGTTAGCCTGGCATCGTCAACTCAGGACACCCAAGAGACATTCAGCAGCAGGTCCGGGCCGTGGCACCCCATAGATTTTGCTTTATGACAGAGAGCAAGAGAGTGAACCTGGCCTGGGGATTAGGCTATCAGGACCGCTGGTGCTCCTGAGGTGAGGGGGCTTCAGAGGAAGTGTGTCAGTGCCTGAAAAAGGCTGAAATCAGAAGTGATGCCAAGAGCCTGTGAGCTGGGCGCCGCGGTGTCTCCACGCCACACCCCCTCGAATGGTCCACGCATTGAAACATGCTGACTCCTCCCTCTTCCGCATTCCGCCGCCCCATTCCCATGTGCGTTTCCAGGACCTCTCCCAGCGTGCTGTGGTTTTGTGTTTGCACACCAGTCTTTTCCCCCAGGATGGATGATCCGCGGGGTCAGATCCATGAATGGGTCCCCTCATCCCCGACCCACACCTTCAGTAGTGCCTGCACAAACTAAAGATTCAACCAAAGATGGCTGAATGAAGTTGAAATGAGTAAATTATAAGGATCGATACTCACTAAAACAGTTGACTAAGGATACTTACTTATCGAAGGAAGGATATTATGTTTAAATGCAATAGAAAATGTTACAAAGCATGAGGTGACCAAATCAAGGCTTTTCACTCCACGGGGTCAACCTCATGGAGTCCAGTTGGTGCCAGTTACATGCTGGCTGTTAGCAAAACAACAACAAAATGCCACCCCTTTGAATTGACTTGATTCTAGAGCGTGCATATTCATAATATCACCCACTGTTCAACCACTGGGCAGATATTTGTTGTGTCCCTATTGTGTGCCTGGCTTTGTGGTAGGCTTAGAAGGTAGAACAAGGAGCACAACCCAGTCTCTGCCCTTTTGAACTCACATTCTAGGTGCCAAGCAAGTGAATCAGATAGCAAATCTGAGAAGTGGTCAGCTCTGTAAGTCCTGTGTATTATTGAGTAGGATAGGGGGATCCATCGTGTAGGAGGTTTGAGGGTTGGAATTTGCAAGGGGCATTGCAGACAGGCCCGTGGAGGTGGCGATGTGGTCTTGGTGTAAACCACGACTTGGAAGAGGCTAGGGCATAGCATGGGGTGAAGAGGATGTGTTTCCCAAGGTAGAGAAGGACCAGGGCCAGCCTCAGGTGTGCGGGATGGCGGAGTTCGGGCAATAGGCAGGAGTCTAGTGCATTTGGTGGGGTGTGAGTCAGGAGAGGACCCCCTGGGGTAACCAGGGAACAGAGGGTTTAGGGCCTCCCCACCCATGTGAGAATCTGGGCTTTCACTCCAACCTTCATTCCACCAGGCTTCTCTGGCTTCTGAGAGGCACAGGTGCACATGGGAAACAGGAGGATGTAGACTCCATCCAGGTGAGGCCCACGGGGACGGAAATGCTCACCGTGGCTGCATTTGCATTCTAGACATATTTTGAAGTCACAGCCAACAGTCTTTGCAGAAATTATCCCGTCAAAACACAAAAGTCTGGTCTACAAAACTTAAGGTGCCTACTCCTAAATCAAACTGTGTCCCCCAAACCCCCCTAGCAGAAAACAGCTCTCAGAGCCCTACAGCCCCCCGAGACCATGCAGCCTGATGCCCACTTCACACAAGGCCATGAAGGATGGGGTGGGGAAGGACCTCCCGGGCCAGTCAGTGGGCCAGGGCATCAGGCCAGGGGCAGGGGGGTCTGTGTTTCTTCCCTAATGTGGCACGTTGCCTGGCAGCTAGACACTTCATTTCCTGACCCCCATGCAGCTAGGGATGCTCATGTCAAATTCTGGCCACTGGTCCCTGGGGAAATGTTTCCAGGCCAGGCCTTTTCAGGGAAAGGGCCTGTTTCCTCCCTGTTTTCTCTCTCCCTTCTCACAGGCTGGGCTTTGGCCTAAAGGGGGGACCTGGAGTGGCGGGTGGCCCCCGGGTGTCAGCCTGTGTCATTTGGAGCCACAGTTGAGAGTCCTGGGTCCCAAATGACGCTGGGGTTGCCATATCAGCCCAAACTGCAAGGTCGGACTGAAATGTATTAATTTCTGTTTTGTTCAGGCACAATTGTTTCGGGTCTCTGATGGTTAATCCTATTCCAAATAATGCAAGTCATCAGCAAATGAGGCCAGAAGGAAGGGCTGGGCACTGCGGTCACCAGGAACAACTGTGTCCAGCCGCTAGGAAGGACAAGGGCAGAGCTGAAGGCAGATCCGGGCTGGAGCGTCCAGGGAGCAGCACGGAGCTGGAATGGATGAGACTGAAGGAGCTGGGGAGAAGCAGGACACGAAGGCAGAATGTAGCAGGTCGAGGGGTGAATGCAAGCAGAGGGCGGTACTCTCCATGAGGCAGGAGGTCACTGGAGGAATGTGAGCAGGAACCTGACACCATCCTACCAGAGTTCTTACAGGACCTGTCTGGCTGCTCAGTGGAAAACAGACTGCTGGGAACATAGGTAGGATCAGGGTTTGGCTATGAGGGAGAACTAGGGAGGCCAGGGAGGAGGGAGATCAGGGAGGCCAGGGAGATCAGGGAGGCCAAGGAGGAGGGAGAACAGGGAGGCCAAGGAGGAGGGAGAACAGGGAGGCCAAGGAGGAGGGAGATCAGGGAGGCCAAGGAGAAGGGAGAACAGGGAGGCCAGGGAGGAGGGAGAACAGGGAGGAGGGAGATCAGGGAGGCCAGGGAGGAGGGAGATCAGGGAGGCCAGGGAGATCAGGGAGGCCAAGGAGGTGGGAGAACAGGGAGGCCAGGGAGGAGGGAGGACAGGGAGGAGGGAGATCATGGAGGCCAGGGAGGAGGGAGAACAGGGAGGCCTGGGAGGAGGGAAAACAGAGAGGCCAGGGAGGAGGGAGGACAGGGAAGAGGGAGATCAGGAAGGCCAAGGAGGAGGGA
>NW_016107454.1:205014-225186 GCF_001604975.1 Cebus imitator
CAGGGAGGCCAAGGAGGAGGGAGATCAGGGAGGCCAAGGAGGAGGGAGAACAGGGAGGCCAGGGAGGAGAGAGAACAGGGAAGAGGAAGATCAGGGAGGAGGGAGAACCAGGAAGACTGGGTGGAGGAACCAAAGAAACCAGGTAAACAGGAGAACCAGAGAGACCAGGTAGGAGCGAGGCCCAGGGACGCCAGGTAGGAGGAAGAAGAGGGAGGCCAGGTAGGAGGAAGAAGAGGGAGGCCAGGTAGGAGGAAGAAGAGGGAGGCCAGGTAGGAGGAAGAAGAGGGAGGCCAGGTAGGAGGCTAACACAAAATTCCAAATGAGATGTGACAGTGGCTCAGAACAGGGTGGGAACTGGGGAGGTGGCAAGATGCTAAATTCTGAACACATTTGGAAGGTAGTTTTCTTGGTTTGTTCAGGCTGCTGTAATGAAATGCAATCGACTGGGTGGCTTACACACAACAGACGTGTGTTTCTCGCAGTTCCAGAGGCCAGAATGTCACGACCGAGGCCCCTGGAGCAGCCACTTGTAGGTTTTGATCCTGCTTAACCCTCACGGTGATTCAATGAAACACGGTACAAGTAGGGAAACTGAGGCTCAAAACAGTTGAGTAATTCACCAAAGGCCACATAGTTGTAAGTGACAGAAACATGATTCAAACCTGGATTTCTGACTCCAAAGCGCATCTTCCCTCTGTGACCCTGCGCTGCTGGAGGACGGCAGCCCAGCCGCCCAGAAGAAAGGCTGATGCTCAGACGGATGGTGTGGATGGCTCCTGATGAGCTCGGAAGCACAAGGTCATTCAAACACCTTCTCCAACAATTTATTCTTCCCCAAGGACAAACACTACAAAGAGCCAATTCTGAATTGTCAGAACGAGAATGTATTCCTCATGGCAGAGGCCAAAATGCCACAGAATTCTCAGAAAACGAAGCACATTATGAAAATGAATGTGAGTCTAAAAAGTCCTGGTAATCCCCTGTGTTCATAGCTGAGATTCTGTTTAATGCTTTGACATCTCCCTGCTGGAATTGTGCTGGTGACCACGTGTGCTCTCATCCTTGCAGAAGCAGTGGAGCCAGCCAGACTCCCGCAGCCTTGGGAGCATCCCCAAGGGAGGCGAGGCATTTCTGAGTTGCAAACAAAGGAACGTTTGGTTCTGCAGAGAAGGGCCATGTCTTTATTTGACTAAGAAAGATTTGCAAAAGAGAAAATTATATTTCTTAAGCCATAACAATGCGAAGACGTTTTTAAATTTAAGGATTTAACTTTCTTCTTAGCTCCCGAAGACATTTTTTTGATATATATATTTGAGACTACTAAGACCCTCAGTGGTCAGAGCCAAGACAGGCCCGGCTGTGGGATTTTCTCCTAATCAGTGATGCCTGCGGGGAGCATTCTCCAAATGGAGCGCTGCCTGAGTCCAGGTCTGAAATGTCCATTGCATCCTCTCTCAGCCAGATTTCCATGAGGACATGAAGCCCTCGGAGATGATTTGAGTGGCTTTACCTCAGTTTGCCCGAGGGCGGTCGCAGCCAGTGCGGTGTGCACAGGAGGGAGGCTCCTGGAGGAACAGGGCAGCCCCAGGCTGGATGCGCGGTGTCCCCCTCTCTCACCCCACCGGGAAGCACCGTGCGTTGGCAGCATCCACAACCACAGGAGGAATTGTTCAGGGCACATCAAAGTTAATCAGCAGGAAAACATAGGGGGCTCCTGCTTTGACTGCTTCAAGATAACAGGCCCGGAAACCCCAGTCAAAGTTCTCCTGGCGATGGATTAAAACGGGTATGTCATTACATTTGTAGGGTAAGAAAGATGGTTTTACCTGGAGCTCCTGTTGAAAGGCCTGGATCTTCTGTTCTTAATGGTTCAGAAGAAAAGATACAATCTCTTCTTTGTTCACTTTTGCTAATGCTGTCAGATCATGAAACAGAACGGATGAATGTGCAGGGAATATTTTGAAGCGGGACTTGACTTTCACTTAGGATGCGGGATCAGAGGACCGGTCCTGCAGTCTTCCCATTCATTTTTTGGAATGTGAGCTGCTGGGGAGCCGCAAGCGCTCACAGGGGCCATCTCCTGGGCTGTCCCGAGGGGTCTCTGGTTTGGAGGTGGATTCCGGTACAACAGTGACTCTTTCACTCACCAGCACATCACCACCCTGGGGTAAATTTCAGCTCCGTTTTTCATTTTCTTTATAAGTTACTCAGCATCTCTCGCGGGCCTTCTCCACAGGAAGTCTGAGATGCTCCCTCCAGGCCCTTGATGTCCCCCCAGGAAAACAGGGCCCAGAGGCCTCTCAGCCTGGGCAGGGATGGGCCTGGTGCCCAGCTGCCCCTGGCCTGGCCACGGCCTCTGCTGCTCTGCTCTGCTGCGGGGCCTGTCCAACCCATTTCTGGCCCCAATCCCTTGAGGATAACAGTTCTGACCTAATTTTCATTGCTGGATTTCAGTTTCTTTAACTAAAACATCCCTAGTAAGTGACTGGTCTAGAAGAACTTCCAGAATTCCAAGAATCTTGCCCTGGAAGTGAGCATGGCTGCTGTCTGGCCTCCCCACCCCGAGGCGGCTCCCTGGGGCCTGGCCCCTTTCCAGCTGGTACACTTCCCACACGGTCCTCCTGTGGTTCTCAGAGAGAGGCAGCCTGCTGAAGCCAAGCCATGGTCCCCTCTGTCAAGGTTCAAGTTTAACTTCTTCATCTCAGGTGGAGACAGGCCACCACGGGCCCTGGTGCCCCGAATCCACAGAGCCGGCGCCTGCCACTTCACATCTGCACAGCACTAGACAGCCAGACCGCCAAAGCAGGTTCACTGGCATAATGTAAAATGCTCTGGTGCCCACACAGACTTGCGAATAACCAGACAACACTGGGGCCTCATCTGTGGCTTGGTGCCCGAAATAATAAAGGACACTGTCCTGCTTTTCTGTCAAGGTAAAGGAAACTGACTCTGGAGGAGAGACTTGCTGATGCTTCCAGAAACTCCCCTTGGGTGCTCCCTAAAAATTCTGCTCCTGGGAAGCATGCTGAGGCCAGGCACAGGGCGTGCAGGACCAAGCATGGCAGCCAACGCCAGGCACAGGGCAGGGCATGCCAAGGCCGAACAGGTGATGGCAGCGTGCCAAGGCTGAACACAGGACAGAAGCGTGCCAAGGCTGAACAGGGGACACGGGCATGCCAAAGCTGAACAGAGGACAGGGGCGCGCCAAGGCTGAACACGGGACACAGGCATGCCAAGTCCAGGATCATGTAGGTGTTTGTCACACACACAGGTGCCTTTGAGAGAACAAAATGGAAGACTCCCCCTGCAGGCACTGCAGGGCCTCCTCAGCTCATTAACTTAGCAAGTAGTCACTGAGCACCTACGACGCCTCGGGCTCTGGCTTCAGAGGACATGGAATGGATAAGACAAAGTCCCTGACCACAAGGATCTCGTGTCCAGAAATAGACACTCCAGGAGCAGCCAGGCATGCTGTGGCAGGGTGGGGAGGAGGTGTCGGAGCTCAAACGGAAGAGGGAGGAGGAGAGAGAGAGAGACAGACAGGGAGAAGGAAGAGAGAGAAAAAGAGAAAGAGAGAGGGAGGGAGGAAGAGAGATGAGAGAGGGGCAGAGATGACGGGACATGGAGGAGGAGAGGCAGGGTAGAGGGAAAGAGAGAAACAGAGGGCAGAAGCGACAGAAGCCGTCCAGCCTGGGAGAAGGTTTGAGGTGGGCCTGGAAAATGAGTCCATGTTCTGCGCACAGGGCGAAGGGGTGTCTGGGCCCCCTTCTTTAGGCTGGATCTCGCTGCATGCAGCCCACTGAGCCCTGCTCACAAATGCTGCCTGGACAGTGTTCCTCTGAAGCCCACGGGTGGAGCCCTGGCAGCGGGGAGGAAAACAGAAAAGGCAGTGAGGGGACAGAGCCCAGCCTGGGAGCTGGGAGCAATGAGCAGGGAGCAGTGGGCACGGGCCTGCCTGGGGAGGGACCACACTGGCCACTTTGGCCCCAGAGTCCTCCTCCAGCTCCACAACCAGTGACCCTAAGGGCGGGTCATGTGAGCCAAACAGGGCCACAGCGGCCTCTGTTTGGAGGGAGATTTAGGGGCCATTGTGAACGGGAATCCACACCATAGCCATGTCTGCTCATGTGTCTCAGGGGTCCCAGCCGGTCCCTCGTCTGGAAGAAATCACAAGCTCATGTGGTTCAAATCTTACAGACAGTCGGACCATGATCCCCTGTTCAAAGAACCGTACTGAATTTCTCGGTGGATGAAGGCCTGAGTGGAAGAGCTGAAACTATAAAACGCTTACAAGGAAACACAGGCATGAACTGTCATGACCCCGTATCAGGCCCTGATTCCGCAGACGCCACCAGAAGCGCAAAAGCAACAGAAGAGAAAACCCTCACTTCAAAAATGAGCTTATCCTGAAGACAGCACTGTGTGGGGAGTGGGGCCGGGTCTGTGTGTGCACAGGTGTGTGTGGTCTGTGCAAGTATGCATGTGTGTGTGATGTGTGTGGCACGTGTGTGTGATGTGTGTGGCACATGTGTGATATGAGTGTATGAGTGTGTGGTGCATGTGTGGTGAGTGTACATGTGTGTGATGTGTATGTATGTGTGTGCCATGTGTCTGGTGTGTGTGTGTGATATGGTACGTGGTTTGTGTACATGTGGGTGACAGGTATGTGCGTGAGTGCATGTGTGGGGTGTGTGTAAATGTCTGTATGTGTACTGCGTGGTGGGTATATGTGTGCTGTATTGGGGTGTGTGTGGTTTGTGTGCATGTATATATGTTTGTGTAACATGGTGCATGGTGTGTGTACATGGTTGACATGTATGTTTCTGAGTGTGCAGTGTGTGCATGTGTGTATGTGTGATGTGTGTGCATGCATATAGTGTGTATGTGTGGTGTGTGTGCATGTATGTGAATATGTAGTGTGTGTACATGTGTGCAGGGCATGTGTCCAGTGTGTGTGCTTCTGTATATTTATGTGTTGTGTGCATGTGTGTGATGTGTGTGCTCGTGTTTATGTATGTGTCATGTGCATGTGTGTGGTGTATATGTGCATGGTGTGTGTGTCTGGATATGTGGTGTATGTGTACATGTGTGTGGTGTGTGTGCATGTGTAGATGTATGTGTGATATGTGTATGGTGTGTGTGCATATGTGTGGAAATGTGTGTGTACATGTGTCTGGTGTGTATATTTGTAGTGTGTGTGCATGTGTGGGTATGTGGTGCGTATGTGTGTTGTGTATGTACATGTGTGTATGTGTGTGGTGTGTGTGCATGTGTGTGAATATGTGGTTTGTTTGTACATGTTTATGGTGTGTGTATATAGGTGTGGTGTGTGTGTGTAGCATGTATTTGTGTGGTGTGTGTGCATGTGTGTGAATATGTGGTTTGTTTGTACATGTTTATGGTGTGTGTATATAGGTGTGGTGTGTGTGTGTAGCATGTATTTGTGTGGTGTGTGTGCATGTGTGTGGTGTGTGTGTGGTGTATGTGTGTGGATATGTGGTATGTGTATACATGTGTCTGATGTGTGTATGTAGGGGCGTGCATGTTTGTGGTGTGTATTGTGATATGTATGTGTGGTGTGCACCTGTGTGGTGTGTATGTGGTGGTGTGTGTGCACCTGTGTGGAAATGTGCATACGTGTGTCTCGTGTGTATGTGTGTAGTGGGGGAGTGTGGTGTGTATGTGCATGGTATGTGTGCATGTGTGTGAACATATGGGGTGTGTGTATGTGTATACCTGTGTGGTGTGTGTATGCTGAGTGTGTGTGCATATGTGTGTTTCCAAGTCTCTCGCCAGCTGTTCTCATGCAGCATCTGTGGCCATAGCTTGGCCTGCGCTGCCCTCTGTGAGTTGTGTCTAGCTGATGCTGAGCCTCCTCAGTGCTGGTTCAAAGAGAACCCAATAGGGACCCCTTGGCCACCGCTGTTTGGTTTTTAAGTGGGAAGTGGAGAGGGAAATGACAGGCAGGCCTTGAGGCTGTCGGTGCACGGGAACCACTCGCCAAACAGCACTGAACTTGGCGTTAGCTTGGGCCCAGATGATCCACTTAGCAGCAGTGACCTGGAATGGGCTGCATTTAAGCTTCTTGGAGGTCTTCTGTTTGTGGAGTGGGGATAATGTGGCCTGCACTCCTGGGTTACAAGGGTCCCTCAGACACCAACACATCCAAAGCTTCTGTGTGACAGACAGCAACCATTTCCAGGAAGGTGTGAAAGGGCAGGTCCTCACATGCCAGCTCAGAAACCCCAAGGAATCATCAGCAGGATCAACAGCATCCCAGGCTGCCTGGCACACATGGCCTTTCCAGTGTGAGGGCCACAGCCTTTTCTGAAAACCAGAAATCTTCAGAAATAAGGGTTTGCCAAGCAGGATGAAGAACAGGATTCTAAACTGGAATGTAAATTCCACAAGAGCAGGGATTTTTAATGTGTTTTCCACCACTATGTCCTAGTACCTAGAACACCACCACATAGTAGGTACTCAGCAAATAGCCCTCATGTAGGCACTCAACAAATAGTACCCATAGTAGGTACTCAACAAACAGAACCACATAGCAGGTACTCAACAAACAGCACCATATAATTGGCACTCAACAAGCAGAGCCACATAGTAGGTACTCAACAAGCAGCAGCACACAAAAGAAATACTACCGCATAGTAGGTCCTCAATAAATATTGTTGAATAAATATGTTCATTAAAAGGAGGAGATTGCCCCATAAAGAAAGCAAAACTTTCCATCTCCCTCAGCACTGCCGCACTTACTTCTACAGAAATAATTGCAGTGCTAACTACAGTCTTTCTTACCAATGCAATAAATGAGGCCCTGATGGGCCATACATACATATACACCATACATACAGTACATACATGCTGAATAGCATGTGATTAGAGTTCTTCCAGGTTTGCACTGACCTCCCAAAAGGATTCAACTGCATTCATTTTTGAAGTACTTTTTATAATTCAGAATTGTAGTATCAAAATCAGATCAAGCAATTCTGTGTGTGTGGTGTGTATATGTGTGTTTTCCATATGTGGTGTGTGTATATGTGTGTGGTATGTAATGTGTATATGCTGTGTGCTGTGAGGTATGTGGTACGTGTTTAATGTGTGTGGCATGTGTGTATAATGTATGTGGTGTGTGATTTGTATATGTGATATGTGTGGTGTGGTATGTGTATAGTGCTTGTGTTATGTGGTGTGCACATTGTACGTGTGGTGCATATGTATTGTTTGGTGTGTGGTGTGTGGATGTATGTGGTGTGTAGTGTGTATGTATGTGTGGTGTGTGTTTATGTATGTGGTGTGTGGTGTGTATATAGTGCTTGTGTTGTGTAATGTGTGTTTTTTTAAGAGTGGTGTGTATGTATGCACATGGTGTGTGATGTGTGTATATATGTGGTGTGTTGTGTGTGTGATGTGTGTCTAGTGTTTGTGTTGTGTGGTATGTGTATTGTATGTGTGATGTGTATGAGTGGTGTGTATGTGTGTGTGGTGTGTGTACATGTGTGAGGTGTAGTGTGTGGTGTGTGGATATATGCTGTGTTTAGTGTTTATGTATGTATGTGTTGTATGTGTCGTGTTTGTGTTGTGTGGTGTGTGATGTATGTATGTGTGTGTAGTGTGTGTGATGTTTGTGTGTATGTGTGTGACATGTGCCATGTGTATAGCATGTGTTGCTTGGCATGTATTGTATGTGTAGTGTGTACACATGTGTGGTGTGTGATATGTGTGGTGTGTGGTATGTATGTGTATGGTATGTGGTGTGTGTAGGTGGTGTGTGTGATGTGTGTACAGTATTTGTTTTGCGTGGTATGTGCATTGTATGTGCAATGTGTATATGTGTGTGGTATGTGATTGTGATGTGTGGTATGCATGTTTGTGGTGTGTATGTGTGTGATATATATGGTGTGTGGTGTGTGTGTGGTGTGTGCTGTGTGTAGAATGTTTGTTTTGTGTGATGTGTGTACTGTATGTATGGTGTACATGTATGTATGTGTGTGGTGTATATGTGTGAGGTGTAGTGTGTGTATATTGATGTATGTTGTATATGGTGTGTGTATAGTGTTTGTGTTGCGTGGTGTATCATATGTGTGGCATGCATGTGTGTGTATGTTGTGTGTGGTGTGTGTATAGTGTATGTATGTGTGTGGTATGTGACATGTATGGTGTGTGGTGTGTGTTTAAGTAACCTCCTGCTTCTCCCAGGCCTACCCAGGAAGTCTCTCCTCATCTCTGCAGTGAGGTGGCTGCTCTGTGACGTGTGGTGGGGTGGCCTCTCTGTTGGGGGGTGAGGTCGCCTCTCTGTTGGGGTGCAGTGCAGTGGCTGCTTACTGGGGCACAGTGAGATGGCCTCTCTGTCAGGGTACAGTGCGGTGGCCACTCTGTCTGATGGCCTCTCTATCAGGCGGCGGTATGGTGGCCTCTCTGTTGTCTCTGTCGGAGTACAGTGGGGGTAGCTGCCAGGTGATAAGAGGTGGCCAATGTCCGGATCTCACAGCAACCCACACATTGTGAGGCAGCACCTCACAGAGAGGGGTCCCTCTCCCTCCAAGCCCCTGGCTGCAAGCCCACAGCCCCTGCTTGGAGGAGCGTGGGGTTCATCGCCCACCCAGGCGCTGGGCATGGTGCTGGCCACTCATCCTGGGAGCTGCCGGCCATCATCCTAAACGAAGCCTCTGGATGAGGAGCTGGGTCTGGCCCAAAGCAGGCTCCCAGCCTGGCCCTTACGCACAGCAGAGGGCCCTGAGCTCAGCCTCGGGATGGGCCCTCAGAGGAGGCCACGGCCAGGCCATCATAGCAGCGCCAGGCGGCCCCGAGCTTCCCTCCTCACCTGCTGGCCCTCCCAGTCATCCCCCATGGGCTCTAGTTCATTGCATTTTGTGCCAAAACCACGCTTTTTAAGAAGAAAGAAGGGAAATACATGCACATCCCTGAATGATAGATGCAGTGCCATGGGAAAGGAAAGCCCCCTCTGAGGTCGCCCCCGTGCCTCCTGCTCTGTGAGCCTGACTGTCCCCCACACTCCCGTCACCACAGCAGTGCTAGAGTCAGGCTGGCAGATACTGGGAGGCATTGCAAAGGGGGGCCACGGGCCTTCCCGGAGATCCCCAACCGTGACAGACCCTGTTCCTGCCAGATGGCCATGGCCAAGGTCTCTTATTCAAATCTTGCTGTATCTGCAGATATTAGGAACCTCAGGAAGCCTGCCCCGCCCTCCGCAAATGCACCCGGAGTCTCAGAGGCTGACGGCTCCCTGCGGATCCACCCACTGTGGGGAATGACCCTTGCACATCAGGGAATCATCAACCCAACTGCCATGCTCTTATCTCATGGCATGGCTCATCTCTTATAATTTTTGTGCTCAATTGTCTCTTACTATTTTTGTGTGTGTAGTAGGCGTATATGTTTATGGGGTAGGTGGGATGTTTTGATACATTACACACCTGACCGATGTGCTACAGCCCACAGGGGATGATTCGGAGGACCAGCAGGTGAGGAGCAAAGTTCCAGGCTGCCTGGCACTCTTAGTAAGAACATGCTTCTTCCCTTGATTTTCAAGTAGGCACAATGTTATTCTCCATGATGCTTAACCCTAAGTGTCAATTTGATTGGACTGAAGGAGGCAAAGCATTGATTCTGAGTGTGTCTGTGAGGGTGCTGTCAGAGGAGATTCACATTTGAGTCCATGGACTGGGAGACACAGACCCACCCTCAACCTGGATGGGCACCATCTCATCAGCTGCCAGTGTGGCCAGGATAAAGCGGGCAGAGGAATGTGGAAGGACGAGACTGGCTCACCTTTCTCCCAGGCTGCATGCTTCCTGCCCTCGAACATCAGACTTCAAGTTCTTCAGCGTTTGGACTCTTGGAACTACACCAGGGGCTTGCCAGGGGCTCCCAGGCCTTGGCCACAGACCGAAGGCCACATTGTCAGCTTCCCTACTTTTGAGGTTTTGGGACTTGGACTGGCTTCCTTGCTTCTTAGCTTGCAGACGGCCTATTGTGGGACTTCAGCTTGTGATCCTGAGTTAATTCTAATAAACCCCCCTTCATATATTATCTCTCCTATCAATTCTGTACCTTTAGAGAACCCTGACTAATACATTATCCCGCAATAGCCAATTGCGCACCTGGGGTCGGGAGTCCAACCGTCCCACCAAAGGCACCCAGCGCCCGAGCGGTCAAGTGAGGCCCATTTCCCAAGCGCCTGACCGCAGCCTTTCCCTCACCTGTGTGCCGTCCCTCCCTCAGGCACATGTCTTCACACGCACAAAAGTACATCAGACTGTCTGCAAGGGACAGCCATCAAAGAACCACACACCGATGATATTAACAATACATTGCTCATTTTGTTAGGTGTCATACGCTATGGTTTAAAAAATTAACTTCTAAAGATAAATTGGAGTATTTATGGGCATAACTGGGATTGGCTGGAAAATATTCCTACAAAAGAAAAAGAAGTGGTAGCTGGATAGAACAAGATCAATGAAGCGTTGAGAATGGCTGAAAGTGGCCGATGGGTACATGAGTTCATTAGGCTCTTCCCCTTTTTCCAAGCAGACTTAAAATTTTAATGCACAGTTAAAAAGCAGCAGACCACATCTAAGCCGATAGAAACTGCGTCCAGGGCTGTCCCTGACAGCGGTCGGCATGTGTCCTGTGAACGTGCGTCCTGCTCCCTCTCTGTCCAGGCTTTTCGCCAGCACTGGGATGTGGCTGGCTGAGGGACTGCCCTGCCTCCCACCGCTCATGAGCTGGGAAGGGACGCAGGACAGGCGCAAAGAGAACGTCGGCGCAATCAACAGGCTTGAGGAAGCGTGGCATACAGCTCGCTCGTCCACTGGTTTGATGGGAAGGTCGGGAGGAGGATGACTTTGTGGGAAGAAAGTCTAAGGTGGAAAATGAGCTGTTTGCTGCTTGGGAGACAGAGGGACAGGCAGGCAGCCCCAGGGGAGGGGCAGTGCCCTGCAGATGTGGGCCATGAGGAGCAGATGGGTTCTCAGGGAGACGTGTCAGTGTGGAGGAGCCGGGGCAAGACTGGCAGGGAGAGGCCAAGTCCTGCTCGTGAAGGTTCTGAAGAAACTGCACCTCCCAGGAAGGTGGAAACCAGGCCTAGGGTGGCAGGGACTGGTCCTCAGCGCCGGCTGCTCTCTGCGTCTATGGATAGGTCCTATGCTCCTTTTGTGTCTCAGTACACTCAGGAGAAAGTCATAAAATGAACAGAATAAAATTTACCACCCCCAATGTTTTTCTAAGTAAGATATGGGCATTATAGGAAAGGCAGAGAATACAACAAAACAAACAAAAGAAAAATAAAGTAAATTAAGCACCTGCAAATCTTACTGCCGCTGTGAAAGTTCTGGTATCTGTCCTTCCAGACGTTCAGAGAAGTTTGTTCTTCTTACAAAAATGGTATCAGGCATGCAAACAAAGTCTTGCCTGCTTTCTTCCACCTAAAACATATTCACATCGAAACATATTTCTCTATCAGTATCTGTACATCCAACTAAAATCAAATGTTAATTAATTTTTATTTTAAAAAGAAATGTGGCTGCATTTGCACCTCCTTTAGGCAATGAGAAGCTATCACAAAATACAGTAACGAAGGATTGCAGCTTCTGAGTGTGGTTCCTGGGGACAGGGGAAAGCAAGAAGCACAGATGCAGCTGAGGTCAGAGGCCACCTGCAAGGTCACGTGGCCCGGCCCCCACTGTACTGCAGACGATGCTGGGCCCCACGGTGGGCCCAGGTCACACGGCTGAGTAATGGCAAAGCCAACCCCAAAGCTTAGCCTCCGATCTCCAGCTCCATGAGGAAGGAGGCTCTTCCTCTCCATACGAGAAGAAACCTAGCGAAGTGTGGCCTCAGTGCTAAGAGACCTTCTGCTGCCTTCAGAGGCTCATCTCCTCCACCTGCCTGCCGGGACCCATGCCTGACCCCTGCAGAAAACAGGTCACCTTCACATGTAGGTATTAAGTGGCAGAGAATTGAACTACTTCAGCGGAGCGCAATCACAAAACCGTAGGAATTTAGGGAGAAAAGGATCCAGTACAATCTTTTCAGATGAGGAATTTTGAGGCCAGATAGTTCTCTAAACTTGCCCAGGTCACAGTTGGCATCAGAACTGTGAATCTCAGACCCAGGTGTCCTGATGCCAGCTGCTTTCTGTTACCAGAAAACAAAGGCTGACATTTCCTCTGTCCCTGCACCAGCACTTCCATCCTCCAGGAAGGCTATCAGAAGATGATCCTGACCAGTTTCCTAAAAACTCTGACAGAATGCCTTCCAGAAACCTTTGAACAGTTTAGCAGTCTGTCAACTTGTCAAAATTCTGCTGTAGCCATCAACAACCAACATCTGTAACAATGTATACTCTGCTAATACAAGTTGTCTTTCTTTTTTTTTACCTTTTTTTTTTTTTTTTTTGTTGGAGACAGAGTTTCACGCTTGTTGCCCAGGCTGGAGTGCAATGGTGCGACCTTGGCTCACCGCAACCTCCGCCTCCCAGGTTCAACCAATTCTCCTGCCTCAGCCTCCTGAGTAGCTGGGATTACAGGCACGCACCACCACGCCCAGCTGATTTTTATATTTTTAGTAGAGACAGGGTTTCACCATGTTGACCAGGATGGTCTCAATCTCTTGACCTCGTGATCCACCCGCCTCAGACTCCCAAAGTGCTGGGATTATAGGCGTGAGCCACTGCACCCAGCTCTTTCTTTACATAAACACAGGCCTAAACTATGTAATCAATGTTTCAAAGCTAAAAGGAATTAGCCAAAAATGTTGCCTAGATGACATGAGAAAACGGAGAAAAATCACGCTCTTTCATCTCAAGGTGTTGAAACAAACGGACTCATTTTCCCCAAGCACAGCAGCTACGACACCGTGGTTCATGTTACAATGTCAATACCTGTCCCTCCAAAACTCAAGTTGGAATTTAATGCCCAAAAGGGCAGTACCAAGAGGTGGGGAATTTCGAGGTGACCGGGTCATGAGGGCCCTGCCTTCCTGAATGGATTAGCCTCTCGTGGACTGATGGATAAATGGATTAACGGGTTATCATGGGAGTGGGACTGGTGGCTTTATAAAAAGAAAAGAGGCCTGGGCACATGAGCACGCCCAACCTCCCTGCCACGGGACACCCTCGGCTACCTCTGGACTCGGAGAGTCTCCGCAGCAAAAAGGCCCTCGCCTGGCATGGCCCCTCAACCTGGAATTCTCAGCCTCTGTAACCTTAAGACATAAATTCACTTTCTTCATAAACTACTCGGTTTCATGTAGTTCGCTTCAAAGTTTGCTACAAGCAACAGAATAAGAACTAAGATGGGCCAATCCACTAGACGAGAAGCCCCTTCCTTGACAAACTCTCTTTTGCAAACAGTGCTCAGCAAGCAGCTTTGATGGCCAGGATGTGGCCATTACGTCACCTAACTCAGAGCAAAGCAAGAGGGAGCTTCAAACACGACCTGCAGAAGCACAACAAATGCAAAGCCAAAAACATTACAAGTTCTCCCTTCAGTGGAACCCATAAACTCCTACACAATGGGTGGCTCGAGCCACAGTGAAAGCAAACCACATCCCAGGCAGGGAACGGACCACAGGGCAGGCCCTGGGAAGCCACGTGGCTGAGCAGGACGGACCTCGCTCTCCTCCTCACCCTGCCCTTCCTTCAGCACTGGGTTCACATCCCCAGGACCCTCCTCCGTCCCAGTCTTCACACCTCTCCCTAGCCTCTCAACTCCCCGCCAGCCAACGGTCGATATTACAAATTCCGGCAAACCATTATTTTCCTGGATTCTATTTCTCACAGTTGTTTTTCTGGTGTTATTGGCAAAACTCTTAGTAATGAAATTGCATCTTATGACTGATCAACACTGCATCTCATCCACAGTGCTGGTGACCTAATGACTATCCCTGATTGGCTGATGCATGTCACTAACGCTGGGGATTCAGTGGTGTGAAAACCTCCTCAAAATCAAACAGGAAGCCATTCATTCTGCCATACGGCACCCAAAACTTGAGATTCTGGGGCCCACTCCTTGGACTCCTTCTGTCTTTTAAACCTTTTATTTTAAAAAGATGCTCTCTTTTGAAGTAACTAGCGTGGTTAACGTTAGTGCTGTCTGTTCAGTATTCTTTCTCTGGAGAAAGCCTTCTCCTCCAGCCTAGAACAATTCCACCCATCCGTGTGGTCTGGGTTTGGCTTCTCCGACCCTCACCCCCACTCCCACCTCCTCCCGCCTTGGCCATGTGTCTTCATGGCAAGCTTGGGCTCAGTCAGCCAATTAGTGAGCTTCTCCTTAGGAATTTGGGCAGATCTAACAGTGAAATGCTGTCTCTTTTCTCTTGGGGTTGCTCTAGGCGCGAAGGACATGTGGGAGCCAGTAGCCATCTTGCTGCCACTTGGAGAAGCTTGTTCAAGAATAAAGCCAAGCAGAGGTGAACACACCCACCAGACGGGAACGGGGAGGGATTCGAGGAGAACATTTGGCACCAGCTGTCCCCGGAGCCCACGTCCCCCCTCAGGCTTCCTGGAGTTTTCTTAAGCTTAGGTGAAAGGGATCACATAAACTGTCAAAAGAGTTTTGACAGATGCAGGTGCTCAGTGCTGCAAATAAACTGCACACCTGAGATTATCAGAAAGATTCGTGTCTTCCAGGATGCAACACCTGAAAAATTAGCAGCCCATGCCAACAGCGTTCTCCAGTAGGCCCTGTATACAGCAAGCATCAACAGAGTAACCATGTTCAGGAGAATAAAATCGTGAGGACAGCCTTAAGCAGGGGTTCGACAGTGTGTGAGGATTTCAGAATAGCTCTATTTTATTTAGTAAAACTGTAAGTATTCACAAAAAGATCACTTCAGTGAGAATTATTCTGCTGTTTCTTCTCCATCACCCAGTGAAATTGATTCTGTAATTGATAGAGTCTCATGTGCAATGAATTTACAGCAAAGAAAACAGAATTAGCAGAACCAAGGTCCAAGTGGTACTGATGACAAAGTTCCTGGGGAACATTGCTGGGACCACGAGATCCAAAGGGCGCAACCTCCCAGGCTGGGAGCAAGTGAGGGTCATGGTTTCCACCTGCATGTCCTTGTCCTGGCCATCAGACTCCCCTGCAAAGCCAAGACTGCACTATGATCCAGGCACCATGTCAATAAAGGCGCTGCCCCCTCCAGCCTGCCATGCAAGCTTCCACAGATGGAACTGAAAAGAAACCCCAGTGGAGTGCCTGGCAAACCTGTCACACTCAACAGTGTGTTGGTTTCTTTGCCGTTTTCTTAATAACAAAAGTGGCCTCCATCTGCTGAGCATGTATTATGAAGCAAACAACTGACAAAGTATGTCACCTGCTTTATATAATTTAGTCCTCATAACACCTGGGAGGAGGAGTCCAGGTGGGGGAGGAGCTAGGCAAGGTGAACATCTGGAGGAGGAGCCCAGGTGGGGGAGGAGCCCAGGTGGGGGAGGAGCCAGGCAAGGTGAACATCTGGAGGAGGAGCCCAGGTGGGGGAGGAGCCAGGCAAGGTGAACATCTGGAAGAGGAGCCCAGGTGGGGGAGGAGCCAGGCAAGGTGAACATCTGGAGGAGGAGCCCAGGTGGTGGGAGGAGCCGGGCAGGGTGAACATCTGGAGGAGGAGCCCAGGTGGTGGGAGGAGCCGGGCAGGGTGAACATCTGGAGGAGGAGCCCAGGTGGGGAGGAGCCAGGCAAGGTGAACATCTAGAGGAGGAGCCCAGGTGGTGGGAGGAGCCGGGCAGGGTGAACATCTGGAGGAGGAGCCCAGGCCACACAAGAGGTGAGCAGCATACACAGCTAGGGAGAGGGTTCAGGTGAGGAGCCCTGTCTCCTCTTTCTCTTGTGCTGATCACTCTCTTCTCAGCTTTAACCCCATGAGGAGGAAGAAAGGTAGGAAGGAGGGAGGGAGGAAGAAAGAGAGGGAGGGAGGAAGAACCTAAGTTTGTAATAGTCCCACATGCTAAAAGAATTGATATTCATGTAAACAAAAATATGTTTGCAATGAAATTAATGATTTTACTGATGCCAGTGTTACTAGTACTGATACCAGTATGCGTGGTAAACACTTACATCACCTTACTGTAGAAAGAGAAAAAAGTCACCTTCAGAAAATGAATTAGGAAAATTGTCCTTAAGTGACTCCTATTTTACTATATAACATTTGGCACCCGATTTGTCATACGCTTTGGAAACATTATCTATCCAGTATCACTTAGAACATCCACTTGATAAATTATGCCTCTCTAGAAACACAGAGAAAAACAGGAAAGGAACAGGGCCAGAACAGAGCCTCCTGTGTTCAGAAGGCCCCATACTTGGTTTAAGGACCTGCTGTCACCTTTTGAAATCCTTACTAATTTTTTTTTCTAAAAGGTCCTATATTTCCATTTGTACTAGGCCCACAGATTGGGGCATTTAGGAAATGGGAAGGAACACTTAAAATTTGTATTCATGAGGCCAGGCACAGTGGCTCATGCCTGTAATCCCAGCACTTTGGGAGGCTGAGATGGTTGGATCACAAGGTCAGGAGTTTGAGACCAGCCTGACCAACATGGTGAAACCCTGTCTCTACTAAAAATACAAAAAATTAGCTGGGTGTGGTGGTGCATGCCTGCAGTCCCAGCTACTCAGGAGGCTGAGACAGGAGAATCGCTTGAACCAGGGAGGCAGAGATTGCAGTGAACTGAGATCATGCCACTGCACTCCAGCCTGGGCAATAGAGACAGATGCTGTCTCAAAAAAAAAAAAAATTGTATTCATGAAAATACAATATACTCAACCGAATGAAATGGGAGTGAGTCTCACTGAGCCTGGTCCCCAGGTCCCTCAGCAATGCAGGCAGTAGCAATGCCACAGCCTCGAGCCCAGGGCGAGAGGACGCGCCTTCCCCAGTGCTGCTGGAGCTCACGGAAACACCTGCTCTTCCCAAGTGGGGAAACTGCCGCCCGCTGTGGGACGGTAACGCCGGGGACCCTGCAGCTCATGCGCTCTGATGAGGAGTGTATATCTGGCTAACCAAAACAGAACAAATTATTTCCTGATAAGCATTTTCATCTAGTTAATAAATTTCTTCTGCTCCTGATACTAGAGGAAGAGAGAGAGACAGAAGGGATAAAAAGAATAATAAAAGGTGTTTCTGGGGTTGAGAAAAGGAGGCACCACCGATGCCGCTCTGCTCCTCTGCAGAAGAGAAGCAGAAAGCAGCACTGTTGCTGCAGAGGCCACTCAGCAGGTGGAGGTGGGGGGGTTCTCCACCCTGGAACCTCAGAAACAGTGACCCCAATCTCTGCCAATCCCAGGTGGGGTGCTGTGCTCACTCCACAGTGAGTGCTCCAGGCACCACCCCAGCGTGGGGTAGCAGGGATGGCTGTCCAGGCCTCTGTCCCCTCAAGCGGATGTGCTGCTATGGGGCTGGAGGAGGAGCAAGATCCCAGCAGCATCAGATGAGCGTCGGAAACACTATGGGAAAGCGTAGTGGGGGACAGGGAGGAGGAATGGCAGCCACGCAGGTGGTCAGGTATCTGTGCCGAGAGGACGGGTCACTTGTCCCAGGTGCCACCATGAAACAGAGTCGAGGCTGAAAACAGAACCCAGCTCCCCCAAGGGCTGCACCAACACCTGCACCCCAGGGCTCTTTGGCTGCACTTCTGCACCAAGTGGACAGTGACGGGTAGCATCACTCTCAGCGAGGGTTTGGCTGCATACATGTTCCGGCACGTGTCAGGACCCATTCAGGGAAAAATGGAGACCGGGCCAGTCTGTGGGCGGCCACTTTACCCCACACACTACCTGTTTTCACAGCCTCTATGCACAGGCATTCATGTCCTTCCCTAAAGTTCAACAATTGTCTTGGACGGAAAATAAAAGCAGGGCATCGAATTAAAGAGGCAGCACGATGGGGAGGAAGACAAAGCCTTTTCCAGGGTGGGGAGGGCAGCCTGGGACGCAGGACCAGCTGGACCTCAGGCGGCGGAGAGGCTCGGCAGGGCCTCCCGTGTGCACGTCCTCAGTTCCTGCCAGAGCCCTGTGCCTGAAAACTCATCTGTGGTCCTGCTCCGTTCCTTTGTTGTAAGGCTTTGATTCCAGGTATACAGAGGCTCCTCAGCTTAAGATGGGGTCACATCCCAATCAATCCATTGTAAATTGAAAATGTCATAAGTCAAAAATGATTTTCATACCCCAACAAATTTATTGTAAGTCAAAAAAATCATTAAGTTGAACCTTCATAACTTGGAGATTATTTAGATGCTGTTCCAGTTACCAACTACTGTGATAGGGCTGCATGACAAGCCACCCCAAACAGTGGTTCAAAATAACAACCATGTGGGGAAAAAAGAACACTTACACACTGTTGGTGGGCATGTAAATTAGTTCAGCCACTGTGGAAAGCAGTGTGGTGATTCCTCAAAGACCCAAGGACAGAAACACCATTCAACCCAGCAATCCAATTACTGAGTATATACCCAAAGGAATATAAATCATTCTATTATAAAGACACATGCATGTGTATGCTCACTGCAGCACTGTCCATGATAGCAGAGACACAGAATCATCCTAGCGCCCATCAGTGGTGGATCAGATAAAGAAAATGTGGCACATATACACCATGAAATACTATATAGCCTTAAAAAAGGAATGAGAGCATGTCCTTTGCAGGTACATGGATGAAACCAGAGATCATTATCCTTAGCAAACTAACTCAGGCACAGAAAACTAAATGCTGCATGTTCTCACTTATAAGTGGGAGCTAAATGATGGGAACACATGGACACGTGGAGGGGGAACAATACATACTGGGGCCTGTCAGAGGATGGGAGGAGGGAAAGGATTGGGGAAAATAACTAATGGTTACTAGGCTTACTACCTGGGTGATGAAATGGTCTGTACAGCAAACCCCCATGACATAAGTTTACCTATGCAACAAATCTACACTTGTGCCTCTGAACTTAAAGTAAACATTTTTTAAAAGGCAATGAAAGCAGAAAAAAAATGCCAAGGCCATCAAAAAAATAAAAATAAAAACAAATAACAATCATTTATTCTTTTTCCCAGGTCTAGTGCCTGAAGGGCAAGTGCACTGCTCTTGGCTGGACTTGCCCATGCACCTGAGATCACCATTCTGGGCCTGGATGGAGGACTCGGCTCTCCTCCCCTTGCCTCTCAGGTCCCTCAGCAGGCAGGGGTCCAGAGGAAGAGGCAGAAAGGCACAAGAACCTTTTCCATCCTCAGTGGACATCAAGATTGTCCCTGTCCTGCCAGCAAAGCAAGTCCCGTGGCCACACCCAGTGTCAGAGTAGGACAAGTTGCCCGAGGAGAGACTTGCAGGATGGTTTGGGAAATGGGAGCATCCTGCTGCATCACAGAGGCAGAAGTGATGAAGACGAGTCCTGTGTGCCTTTCCCACTGGGCCGTCAAGGACACAGAACTCCGAGAGTAAAAGATCTGAGGGGAACAGACACCGCTGAAAAGAAGGATGCACCAAGATCATGCAAAGGAGGGAAGCCGCACAGAGAAGACACACACGAGCGTTCCCTCCATGTCTGGGACTTTATTTCACTAGCTGTAGCAAAGGGGTTATGTACATCTGGCCTGCATTTCGATGATAAGGTGTTATCATACAGATGAAATGCCAATGTGTGCACAGGTATACCAGATGCTATCATTCGCTTAATTGTTAAGAAAACACTCTCTGGAGTCAGGCTGCTGGGTTTAAATCTCAGCTCCAACAGTTCCTGGCTTAGAGACTTTGGCCAACTTATTTAAACTTCCCTGTACTTCATATTCCTCATCTGTAAAATGGAGGTAAGACTCTACCTATATCAAAGGTTAAAGCAAAGCTGAGAGACTACATGAAACATGCTTATCACAGTGCCTCCCACAGAGTAAGGGGTCAGAAAGTATCAGTATTATTACTAGTGATCTGATGAAAAAGATGGTGATGATGATGGTGGTGGTGGCGGTGATGATGGTGGTGGTGATGATGATGGTGATGGTGGTGGTGATGATGGTGGTGGTGATGGTGATGATGGTGGTGGCAATGATGGTGGTGGTGATGATGATGGTGATGGTGGTGGTGATGATGGTGGTGGTGATGGTGATGATGGTGGTGGTGGTGATGGTGGTGGTTGTGATGGTGATGATGGTGATGGTGGTG